>NW_027176076.1:25000-240000 GCF_023055335.1 Clinocottus analis
CAGTTCATAAAAAGGGAGGATGTGTTTGTAGCCATATTTCTGCTTTAATTAAAGACAGCCTTTATTATAGGAAAGAGATGTATGCTCTGTGTTTTCTTTTTTTCTTCCTTTTTCTGTCTTTCGTTCTTTCTCCCTTCCTTTTCCCCTTCTTGATTATCATGAATCTCATAGTGAAAATGGTTCTCTGTGATTTCTCCTGCCAGAACCCCAACACGCTGACATGGAGGGCTTTCTTCGTAGCAGCTTTTTACTGAGGTTAGTTTCATTTCCGTTGTTGCCATTTAGGATCATAGGTCGGGCTGGGGTGGCAGAGGGCTAACAGGGGTTATGCTTTCTGACACATTGTTAGCTTTAGACTCTGTGCTGTGTGTGCATGCACATGTTTGTGTGTGTGCATGTGTCTGTATATTTAACCAGTGTCAAACACGGCTTCTAACATATTTACCCAAGCCGTGTGATACGATTGTGATTATTTCATGTGAGGCTGACTGCCATGCTCACCCTGATAGCCTCCAGAAAGCTCACATCAACAAGTGTTCTCCTTCCTCTCCCTTTCACACCTTAAAGCACCTACACATCAGGCTTTCTGTGTATTTTCTCTGCAGGCTTTGGTTTGACCCCTCTCCCCATCTGTCCTCCCCTTACCAACCACCCTAATCAGGGATGTTGGAGTGAGGCAGTCCCTGGAATAGCTGTCTTGTGATGTACTGTTGCTTCCTGTTGTGTTCTGTGTTTGTATTCAACCTACCATAAAGATTTACATTTTTTGTCTTTACCCTTCCTGTGATTCTAATTAAAAATGTGTGCTGTCATTACACACAGAGGAAGTAAATAAGAGAGTGTATTTACCATTGGCTCCTTTCCTAGTCAGCTACCTTCTCTAGGCTCCAGTGTTGCTCCCTAATTAGGGTTGGCTCATTAGAAGCCACAGCAGCAGCATCTGCCTTTCAAAGCTGCTGTCAGCCAAACTTTACTAAAGCTAATGAATCCTCTTTGATTTCTTTTTCAAAAGGTCACTTATTTGATTAAATTAACAGCATTTTTTTTTTTATCTCTCAGAACTGTTGGAGGCATTTTAAAAAGAAAGGACAATTTGATACCATTACTCTCGCTAGTCAAAATGTCCTTGAGGAATTCAAAAGGAAAATCTCTCATGCATTTGAATTTATGTTATTTATAATAGAATTCAATCATTTAAAATCACACTAAAAGTAAGATTGAGACCCACATTCATGAGCTTTAGAAAAAATCAGGTTGAGCTCTCAGTTCTGACAGAATTTAATTTGCGACCAATTGTGCAGTTAATCCTGCAGAATCACACTGAATGAATTATACACACGGGGATTTTATTTGTTCACTTTATTATATTTAACAAATCGAGGAGCCATTTATTATTTGCATATGAATGACATATAGTTAGTATGCATTCATAAATACTTTGATGCAGTAAACAAAAAAGATATGTCATGCGGATGTACAGTATCGGTATCTTTCATGGCTTGGCGCCATTTGATTTGGTGTGGTATATCTACTAGGTTTGACAGAAGTTATTCAGGCATACAGCATGTCACATTTTTGAATGCACACTGCCTGTGCTCATTTCCGCTTTTTTTGTAATGATACAAAGTAGATGGCAGCGTTTAATTCTCAGCACCTGTCAAAACCAGTTTGGTGGATAACTAAGTGCGCTAAAGATGTACTGTACGCTGCTCGCTGCAGTGGAAGAGGTTTGACAGACGCATGTCTGAAGTTCACCTGGAACATTTCTACATCTAATCTCACATTTACAACAAATAAGAAACTTGACCTTTGACCATGGCTATTTCTCACCAATGTCCTTTTGTTCTCATAGCCGTGAGGAAACACTGTGATTATTCTAAGTAAACACATATTGTGCTGCTAATCCTCATCCTTCTGCCAATGTCTGTTTTAATTAAAGGAGAAGCGCCAGTAGAAGGATATCACGCACACTGGCTAGAGATTGGAGGCCTCAACAATCAGGCCAAGATTAAAGGCAGGCTTTGCTTCAGGGTTAGCCCTTTTGCTTGGATAAGACTTGTGTCCTGGAGTGGGCTGTGGGGTGGGGGTAGGGGTGAAAGGGGAGAAAAGGATAGAAACAGGGGTGGATGGATGTGTCAGTTAAGACATTCCTCCAGTGAAGAATCCCAGTATCTTTTCCCAAACAACTGAATTAGGTCAAAGGGGGCTTCCTGAACATGCTCGTACATTTCTACTCCAATGTGCAGATGTTATTGACTTTTTATTCCGTGTGTCATATCTCAGTCGCAACCCGGATGGGCCTTTCATTATTGTAATCACAAGTTTGGTTTTGAGTCAAACATACAGTGAGTTTTAATAGCTGTAAAACAGCTTATAAATGGCCACTGTGAAAAACACATCAAACTCTTCAGATGTAATGGCAAAAACTTTGAACCCCGAATTTTACGTACATGTCAAAGCCTTTGTACTGTCTCATGATAATAATAAGTCTGTTTTAAAATTCCTAATATTTCTGAAACTAGTTCAGAGAACAAAAGTTCTCTGAACTACAGTTTATAATGTGCAGCGTCTCTACTGTTACTGTAAGCCTAACAGTTTTTCTCTTTGCTCAAAAGATGTGTTTTCATTTTAGATCAATTTTTTATATGTTTATTGAAGACATTTACCAGGTTTTTGTTTGTGTAGTCAAAGAGACTGAGCAAATGAGGGAGACAGGGGAAGGAAGAGAGACAGAGAGCAATAAGCACAGGAAGAGAGCGGGAGAGAGAGAGATGTCTTCAGTCTCTCTACTCCCAGTGGGCAGGACCTCCCCCTACATTTCTGCCATTATTTGAAGTAATGAAAGGAGAAAGTGTGTAACATTGAGATTGTTAATTAATTTAGTCTAACAAGATGAAGATAAATGAAACCCACTGAAGGTTGACTAGGCTAAGGGGCCCACTTAGCATTCCTACTGCCCTCGAGCTCTGTCTCTCTCTCTCTCTCCTTTACAATGGAGCACAGCTAATAGGTGCAGCGTCGTGTTTGTACAAACCCGCTGAGCTCTCACTCAGTGGACCTTTTTGACAAAATATCTTATTTCCAGATTCTATTTATCATTGTGCCTCTTTGGCGTATTTTAATTTCCAAATGGCTAAGCTGGCTATGGAGCATAGATATGCAATAATCTAATTGAGTCTCCTTGACATGTGAGATACAAGTCAGTTGACATACATGACTCGTGACCACTGGACAGACTTTTTGAATATACGTATAAAAAAGCACTGGTCAAATGTTAATGCATGCATTATCCGTCTGTAGACACCTCATAGTCTTCTTGTAGATAACAAACACACATTTTATTATCTTCTGCTGGAGATTAATTATATTATTTTCTGAAATGGCGGGAGGTTATATAAATGGCCATTCTCTCCAGCAACTATGTGGCCCCTTCACATGAGTCTGTGACTCCCAGCCTTTCACCATGTGAATGGTTCTTCTCTAATGCGGCTTGGGGGCTATTTGAGCGGCAAGACAGACAAAAAGCAGAAAGGACTTCTTTTTTTTTTTTTTTTACAAAGCCAGACAGTTGTCTTCATCCAGAGCCCTTACAACCAAATCAGTAGTCTATCGAGGTCTTTCCTCAGTGGACACTTTGTGCAAGATCTTCATGGCAGCACAGACCAATCATTATAGCACCCATTCTTTGCTCCCTTAGTTCTCAAGTCATCAACAATGGGTTGTTGATTGTACGGAAAACACCAGAACAATTACGTTCTCTGTTTTGGTGGCAGGGCAGCGTTTTAAAGTGCAATCCTCAATAATGGCCTCATTATTGTTATTCTTGGAGCAGGCCTCAGGATAAAGAAGTAGCCGCTTGCAGTACGTCATTATTTCGAAAATTTCGATTAGCTCATCATGCTGTCTCCTGGCAAACAGAATCATAGCTAATTAAAAGGGAGCTAGCGCTCTTGCCTGTGACTTAAATGGTAGCACTCGATAGACTGTTAATATGAAAAAAGTGGTAAAAAAAAGGAGGATTAGAGCTGTTACCCTGGTAACTCCAACTTCCATCTGCGAGGGAACAATACACTTGTGTTCCTCCGCCACCTATGCTTGAAAACACAGAAAGCAAGGAAGTGAGGGTTCTAAAAGGACAAGACCCATTTTTTTTTAACAACAAAGTGGGATTCAGGCCTAACAGGCTCTGTGGTGCGAGTTGTTCGGCGATACCACTGGGGGACAGAAGGGCAGAAAGATCAACGTGTAATCATAGGACAGTGAAGGTCGTTTCAGGTTGTTTCCTGGATGCCAAGTACCCTCAAGTTTGTCCATTTAAAAAGAAGAAGACAGGAAAACAACTACATGTGTATTAACCCTAACACTCATGGCTTACACTAACTAACTAAAAGAAGAAGAAAAATGTAGCATCTATTTCACCATTATTGAACAATATTGTATGTGTCATTAAAAAAATATTGAGGGCATGAAAATACCGGTTGTCATGAGTAATGCATTTTTATAATCTCTTTACTTCAACCAGCATTCAAACTATTTTCTTCAGCATTACAACAAATGTCTGTTCGACAAGCTTATAGTTAAAAGCCGCTAAAGAGCTCCTGCTCTAAAACACTGTTGAGTTATAATGATCTATGACTATGGAGGAACAGTGTGTGTTTCTCTTTGAGTTTTATGTCCCTTATTACAGCTGCAATATGTCTGCTCACATTAAGCTAATTTATGGCTGAGGCCAGCCTAACAGCAGTACAGGTTAATGAATTTGGCATTACTAATTAAACGTTATTGAGGGCTGAATATGAATCCTGTGGTCTGGAAAGACTGCAAAGAAAGAGGGATGAGAGGAGAACTGGACAGAGGACTTTCATGCCCTGTATCCTTCCTGCAGTTCTTCTCTTCAGTCGCCTTCACAATGACAAAAACAAGAGAAGCGCATGGGAAGACGGCACAGCTTTGAGGTGAATTGGAGGACAGCTTTACTTGCCCCATCTCAATACTTTCTCTGATTAGATGTATCAGAAAATGAGACACTGTCATGTAAGCGGAGGACCATTCTGCTTGAACCGTTGTTGAGCAATTATTTCAGTCACCTTTTGAAAACAGAAATTTAAAGGCCACGTAGCAGGATCAGCTCAAGCAAAGAGGAATGGTATGACAGTGTTGATTATTGATCCATTATTAAACAGCCATGAGACACACTTGCTCTAGGCTATGAGTGTGTTAGGAAAATTGATAAATACACACACACACACACACACACACACACACACACACACACACACACACACACACACACATATATATATATATATTAAATCACTCATTTTGTTTCAGAAATAAGCCAGGACAGTTACTAATCAAATTGCCAATCAAAAGTAACTGTATGCAAGTATTTTACAGTAATAACACGACTTATATACCAAGTTATGAATGATTAATTATGTGTTTGGTTTTTAGGATGTGGATATAAGAATAAAAGTGACAGAAATATTAAAGAAAGTCTGTTCAGATTTCTAGATTTATATTTGTAAATGCTCAACTCAGCCAGCTGTTGCAAGCTGTTGCAAGTTTTACCTCCAAACTGGAGCTTTGGAGCTGGTTATAATATTACTGTGATTCATGAAGCACCCTTATTTTTGTATGTGTGTATTGTTGGTGTACCACATGGTACACACACACATTTTAAATAAAAAATTTCCTGCTCCTCTTTCTCTCCCTCTCTTTCACTCTCACTGGCGCCTCCACACTCCACGTCTGACATACTCCCCGAGAGCTAAGCCTTTCAATTTAGATTTCAATTATCATGTTAGTTTTGTGATTAGACTTTAGTCCTCCAGGAATCAGACCTCTCTGCTCCTCTCTATTCCACTCTATTCCACTTCCCCTGCAATCACATCACATCTGATGAATTGCGCATATAATTACGGAAGTTATTGAATATGCAGATCACTGCTGACTCTTAGTGTGCGGTTCATAATGCATCAACTCTAACTGTATCAAACAAGGGTCTCTGATAAAGACCCACTCTGATAATGAGAGAGGACCAATGTATGCTATTAGTCAGACATAACAAAGGCTGAGTCTCAATTAAAACAGCCACGCTGTAATCTGTGTGTGTGCGCGCTCCTAAACACCAGTGTAGACACTTGGCATTGGGCACAGTCAGTTCTACTATTACAACAGGCACGGTACACACCAGACTAGTATGAGGTATTTCCCCTATGTTACACTATGTTGCTACCATCGTTTTACACCCCGTCCCATGATGCAATCCCTGGGAGCTTTTCAAGGAAGGGGAGTGAAGCACTTTACAGGCACACCCACAGGAAAGGGGTTGTGGGAAATTTTGTAACTTTTGATAGCTTTTAGAGAGCTATACTAAAACCTGGCTCACAAGCAAGAAGGAAAAGGTCTTTCATGCTGTCATTGTTTTTGCTGTCATTTTTTTTTGTTTTGCATTTTGCTGTTAAATTCTGTATGGATTTGTCGAATGGATTTTGTTTACATGTGTTTATTTTCCTTGAGCTGATTTATCCTGTGGTTACAGTGGCAGGTATTAGAAAGCATGGCTGGTGCTGGATCTTTTTCACTGCTATAATTAAGACGTTGGCACTGTGGCATATGTATATTATTACGTTCATAGGATTGAACACTTTTACATCAACTGTTAGCTTAACAAGAGGTCAACAAGGTGACTTAAACTTTGTTAATCGGCTTACTTTGGCGCTCACATAGCAGAAAGTGGCCGACTAATGGGCCGAGACACTGACAGAAAATGCAGTTTATGGACTGTGCTGGTGTTCAAAGTGAAATGCCTGTTCTGTGGTCTGAAACGTAAAAAATTTAAAACTAAAGGCCATGGTTTGCCTAAATGGCCAATGAGATGTTACTGCGCTTTAATGTAAAAAGTGTGTTGCAAGTGCAACGACCTTTGTCAAGTTCCAGCTATTGTTTACAGATTGGTTACACACTCTGCAGGCTGTGAAAGACACATCTGCTACCTTCAGCTTACTGGAGAGCAGATAGACAGTCAGGGTCGAGGGTTAGGTGTGTGTGTGTGTGTGTGTGTGTGTGTGTGTGTGTGTGTGTGCGTGTGTGCGTGGGGTCCTCAGCTACCCTGTCATACAACTCAGCTAAAATCCCTATCTTCTTATCAAATATTTGTCTGGCCTTCAATCCCTATTTGCCTTCCATTCTGTTTGCTTTTTTTTTTATTGAAATCTTTCTCAGGCCGATTGATATAATTTAGTTGTTTTTTGGTGTCTACATTTGACAGAGTTAAAATATTTTCTCTTGTACTTCAAAAGTAAATTCATATAATGTATATTTGATTCTGATAAGGATATATTACCAGATTATTTAAATTTGTCACGGAATTGGAGTTTGGTACCATAGGAGTTTAAAAATTGCCTTAAAACTTGTATCATCAAATATGAAACCACATTTGTTTCATGTGTTTTTGATTGATTCCCTGATTGAGACTTAAAGGGTAGACGTACATGTTTCAGGACAAAGGGTCTCTTTGTGTGAATCAGGCCGTGGTGGAAATAGAGGAGTAGTTTGAGATTACCAGATTATTTCCTACTAGCCCATTGAGTGAGGTGAGCCGCAGCCCTGCGCCGTGCTGTGCTGAGGCTGAGCATAATGAGTGTGGTGGCAGGGAACCACAACAGAGCCGGGGCAGAGGCTGCCTGGGAACCGGAGGGCCATGGCCCACAGCCAAACACAAACACAAATCCTGCCGCACACTTGTGGCTTTTTAAGAAAGCAATTTAGTTAATGATTTCATTTTGAAGCACTGTCATGATGCATTGTGTCCCCTGAGTGAGCCAGCAAAAGGATGAAGGAGAAACTTAACACAGAGGAAGAGGTATTAGTAAACACAAGCTTCCCCCCGACAACCACAGAGAAAAATAACATGCAACCGAGCATAATGTGGCAGTTGTTGTGAACACTGCAAAAAAATCACTTGGGTAATAGGTTGTGGTATGTATATCACTTGTGGCTTCTGTTGCTTTTGATGTATTGCAGAGGAGAGTAGAAGCACACTGTAAGTAAGGGTCATGGTTAGCAGCTAGACTGCTGAGGCATTTTGAGTTTTAGTCAGTGTCTAATCCACTACAGTGCTCGCTTCCCTGGAGTGGAAATAAAGCACATTTTTTCTGTTCAACCATGTCTGTCAGCTCTCTGATTTTATTAGGGCCATGTTTCACATCCATTTACTCAGGTTCTCTCAGTGCCGGCCCATAAATGTAACTATCTTAGCATTGCTAAAACAGCACAAGACATGTACATGTCTTCCGTGAACCAAATTTTTGGGCAATTACTCAGATCAGTGGCTGGGGTTTCTGGTTTTGCGCTTCAGATCTCATTTTTCTCCACTCTCTGTCTCCTTTTTTTTGTATCAGCCGTCAATCACTCACGGTAACTTTTAACCACCTCCAAACAGGGCTGGGTGCCAGCCATTCATTTAGACCCTCTCTTTTGCTCTGCTTCTTCCTGTCCGACCTGTCAGAATGACACACACTGTTGACCATGCTTTCTATTCAGCACTGGCAAATTAATTGGTTTCAGTGGTTTAAATCAGCAATCAATGTCAGTTTCCCAACATAATAAGCCTTAATCATAAATCTTTGAGGTGTGGCTTGCCTGACCCCTATTCATCATGGCTCTGCTCGATGGCCTCATCTGGGTGGAGCAAATGAACTACCCCTGTTTTGATTTTCCGATTGACGTGTCACATGAAACGTGGATACTCTCCCCTCCCCAATTCTATCCCAGCCCTTCTTCTCATAGTCCTTTTAAAAAAAACACAAGGGCCCAAAGACAAAGAGGGAAAAGAAGTCCAGTTGTCACAAGGGGAGACACATTTGTGTGCTTTGTCTGAGAGTGCTCAATGAATACCATTAATTTATTCAAACAGGGAAAAAAATGACAGAAAAGAACAAAATAAAGAAAAGAGGTGGGTCTAATTGCAGCTTGTGATCTGTTGTCTCCACAGCCCCTAAAATAAAAAATAGAGCAGTTTAACTTCAACAGCGTTGAAGATAATTTCCAAATTTAGAATTCTATTTGAGATTTCTTTTTTAAACGAGATGAAACAACTGTGGTTTTCTCTTCAGTATATATTTCAAATTTGTCAAATTGGTGACTAGGAATTAAGAAGCATTCTACATCAGGAAAAAAGATAGTGACGGAGAAAGTGGGACACTGTGCGTCGGCAATCCAGATGTCTAAACCAACTGCAGTTGTACCAACCCCACTAAAGCTGCCAATGATGACCTCATGAGAGCAAGACCAAAGACTAAGGCCCATAGTTCACCGCAATATAGAACAATCCCTCCACCCCCCTCCCTCCTTATTTTCATAAACCATTCACGGTCCCCAGTCCCAATGCGTTTACTGCTCCATACAAAATTTCTCCTTCATAATTAGCTATTGTCCATGAGTATTTGGCCAAAGTCTATTTTTTGCTCAAAGGCCTTGCTTTCTTCTTTTTAACTTTCCCTCTCTTTTGAGATGTCTATGCTCCCTACAGACTTATTGTGCATCTCTTTGGTAACTTAGGATGCGTCTCTTCGCTTGTTTGGCACCCCCCAGCCAGCTCCTCAACTCACTTTTCTGGCAACTGTGAGAGATGTTACACTCGATTTGTTGAAGTGCAGCCATTTGCTGAAAACTCTCCAGTGCACAGAAGAAGTTATCTTTATAAATGACAGAATGGACCCTGCCTGAATAGTGCTTTGTTTACTGTTTCACAAAAAGGGGGCCCCACTCTATATTTCATCTGTCACCGTTGCTTTTCTTTCCTTCAACAATGCTCGATTGTTTCCATGAAAATTTCAGGTTCCATGAACAGGAGAATTCTGTATTATTATGTTCATGCCAAATTCCGATCTCTGTTTTCCTTCTCCTGCTCACAAAGGGCTCATAACTTACTGTCAACTATGAGGCAAGCCACAAAGCTCCACTGTTGCTCAGCAAATAGGGTTGTGTTGGTTGATGGCTTGACTTGCTGTGAGGTTTCCTTAAGTGTAGCAGCAACATAAGGCTCTTTGGGAACTCCATCCCCCAGAAGGCCCACAGCAAACAAGAGTAAAAGAAAGAGAGGTAAAACAACAACAAGATTTCTTGTTCTTATATTTGAAACAGTTTGTCTGGCGAAGGAAATAGCTGAAATTTGTTCTGCTTGTGGGAGTGTGTTTTGACTCAACATCCAGTATGCTCCTCTTCTAGTGGATAATTCCTGCTAAAGAATGACACAAGTCCAGGAGAAAAAAAAAGAACAGTCGTGAATTTTTTTTGGACAGCCAACCTTCATTTGTGAAAGCATACGCATGAGTGAACTTGTGTTTGTCCTGAGGAACTGAGAGGCTGTTATGCCATCCAGCTCTGAGCTTGTGTCCTGGGATCAGGAAAAGGGCCAAAGGCACAGGGGACTGAAGAAGAAGGAGGCAGAGGAGGAGGGGGCAGCGAGGGATTCAGTGTGTGAGTGCTCATCGACCCTTCCTGAGTAGACAGACAGGGACACTTAAGCACTCTCACACCTGCATCTGCCATTGCTTTGCGTGGGGGGCAAGGACACCAACCAGGCTGTCATGGCAGCTGCACAAGTGTTTAAAGTGAGATACACGGGAGTTCCTCTAGCAGCATATTATTGCAAATAATCTACCCTGCAAAGTAATTATCAATCCTCTGCTCAATATGTAAAGTGTGCACTTCAGGTGGCTTGCTTAATTTGCTCTGGGTGGCTATCATTTCAGTGTGGATTTTAGCTGTGGTAACTGTGGCAGTTTCTAATAGAAAAGGCATCAGGAGAGAGTGTGAAGTGAGGATGAAGTGCCGCCGTAATTGAGTTGACTTTTTGCAAGGGAAGGTCAACAATAATGGAAGAACAATTTAAACAAATTAATTTAGACAACTCTCTAGTCCCTGTACAGTAGGTTACCTTGTTGGAAAAGCTGTATATCCCCATCCATTTAATATATTTTAATATCATTATCTGTAATTACTTTGTCAATTGAAATTAATTTGTGTATCATACTCATTGTGACTCAGAAGAAAAAAATCTAGATTGATTTACCTTCATTTAATTCTGTAGGAATAATATAATAGGCAAACGTGTGTGTGTTGGTGTGTGTGCATGTGTGTGTGCGTGTGTGTGTGTGTGTGTGTGTGTGTGTGTGGAAAAAGAGGCTAACCATGAGCTGTGTACAGCCTGTGTTACGAGTTGATTATGTATCCAGAAACCTGGCTTCTGCACAGCATGGCACAATCACAATGGAGGGTGATAATTTAATTGTGCTAAACGGTGGATTCCGTGTCAATGCTCCTCCAGCTGGGAGCTGTCAGGTAGTAATATCTCATTATGGCAGGTGAAGAACCCAGAGGAACCCTACCATGACACCTGTTAGAACAGGAGGAACCCCTGAAGGGAAACACACAGATGATTTTCTCTCTCATGACTTTCTCTCTCACACACACACACACGCACACACATGGTTTAATGGCCTCTCAACTATTTCCTTTAGCTGCTTCCACTTTCTTTAAAAGATACCAACTGTTTGGAAATTGATTTAATTGAATACTGCCACAGTTTTATTATTATTATTATTATTATTTGTAATACATATTTAAAAACTCCTATAATTCAGTACAGTGACAAACAGACAGCACAGAACAGTCACTTTTGTTCTTTCTGACACAAAGTGGTATTTTTTTATGGTTGAAGACAGTTGGCCAATGTAAAGACTACCTTTACTTATACAAATAAACATACTCTTTATGTTCTGAGTTCATTAAAACATAAACTATGTTTCAGCATGCATGTTTCGTTTACATGCATGCTGTGCATTGAGTACATACGTCACACAAGGCTTGGGATGCGTCTCTTCACACAAGGCTAGACAACTAATATGAATGTAAATTACTGAGCCAAACTATTATTGACTCCAGCCATTTATAGTCAGAGCTGTTAATAAATTCAACTGGTCATGAATGCAGTCTGGTTAGCAATAATAGTTTAGTCATGTTTCATGATGTCGTATCTTGAGTTGAGCTAAATGCAGCTGCTGGGCAGAGCTATCAGCTGTTTGGAGAACAATTACAAGGAAAACTAACAGACGCACATTTAAAAAAAACAAAAACCATCTGTTAACATTAATGCGTGTTGTTTTGTTATGCGGAAGCATTTTTCTCATTTAAAGGTAAAACATCAGAGATAGGATGGTAACTTGCCATGCCAGCCCAATTAACTTTAATAGAAGTCTGGCACCAAAGCATCATTTGAATGCTTTCACGTGACGTAATGACCCTTCCTTCTTTTATAGTTTCTTTTGGACCAAGCAATTGGCACACGCTCCAAAAGGCCACTGCACTAGTGGAAAGTTAACGCCTTCTCTCTCATCCAAGTTTTGAGAAATCATTTAATCGTTCATTTAATTTTCCATTTTTTTGTCTACTGACAACATGTATAGGAAGAAAGTGTAATATTTACACCCTGTTGAGACCTGTGATCAAAACTTGAATGTGCAAGACATCAAAAGTGAGACATAGCAATGGGCGGGTTGGGGTGGTGGTGGAGATGGTGTGGAGTTACTTATCACCATTGTCTATAAAAGGTCAACAGTGTGTCAGACCCTTTTATGATGAAGTGGGAAATGGGATAGCCGAGGACACACGGCCCCTTCAGTCACAAGATGAGCAGTGCACAACACGTCCACACAACCAATTAAGCAGAGGTTGTTTTGCACGATGATGAAACATTATCGCAGGGAACAATTCATGACTCAAAGCATTCCAGGCCATATGAGCCCCGCGGCTGGAGAACTTAAGTCCTAATCCTTTAAATGTGCGCAATATTGTCAGCTATATATAGGCCAGTTCTCTTTTCTGACTGACCCTCGCTCGTCTCTGCCTCAAGTCTTCAAAGTCACTGGGGCTTTGTCTGTCAGAAAGTAGCCAGTAGACACCATTTCATGCACTTATTGATTGCTTTGGTTTGTTAGATGTCTATTGTTGTTGTGTAATCAAGCATGAGGCAGGGCAGCTTGTCAGGGATTCACGAGGTTCTTCTTCAGTTCACCATATTTTCACTGTTTTGTATGTTAAAGCACATTTTGGGCTTATTTTGCAGAGAAACTTGTTCAATTATTTATGTGGGTAAAGTTATTTCAACAACACCAGAATACACAGATATTATTTTGCAAGTAGGCACGCCAAGGCTGCAAACATTATAGTTCTCTGAGAAGATGCTATTCAATTTTACACGCGATAGCACCCACATTCAGCCAAATTCTCCTTATTTTGAACCTCATCAAATGTCTTTGTTGTATCTATGCTGATCTATTGCACACAAACCCCTTTTGATCTCAGCACTATGTGATCCCCGCATCAAATGTGAAAAATAAAATACCGTATGGTTGCCCTCAGATATTTTCAGAGAATTACTGCCACGCTTCCCCTTTTCCCTTTCAATAATATGAGGTAGTATTGTATGGGGCTTGTCAGAGGTGGGGGTAGGGCAGAGGGGGGTTCTCCGCACTCTTAAGCTGCCTGAGCGCAGCCCTCCCAGCACTGCTAATAAATTATTAACTCCTGCTGACAAATACTGTTATGGAGCCTGCCGCAGATCTGTTGCATTCTTTAACAAGATTGCTGTAGACACATGTTACAGGAGGATGGAGTCGCTCTCCTTTTCTCTCTCACTAACCCCTTCTCTCACTCACGCCTCAGCAGTTTGACTGATGGCTGGAGACCAATGTAAAAGTGCCTGAGAGACTGAATATTTTAGTGGTAAAATAATACCACTTGATTTACTGTGTAATACAAAAGCAGTGCTTTGTTTCACTCTCACACTCCATTGAGGACGAGGTGCTTCTTGCTCTTGAGGCTTGGGCTTTTTGGGTGCATGAATAAAAAATACAACAGAACTATGCACCCGAACCGCTCCTAACACACACAAACTCACACGCGCACACACACAGACAAACTCACACGCGCACGCACGCACACACACACACACACACACACACACACATGTACACACACACACACACACACACGTGCATCCCCTTCAAACCCTCCAATCCTACTGCCCGCTCTACATCAGAACTTTGTTTTGACTTTTGATTTTCAATTAACAGTATCTGATTTTGAGATCACTTTCTGTTTGATATAATTACAGGAAACAATTTAATTGCTGATTAAAATTGAGGTTTAAGTCCCAGGAAAGACACAGCAGACAGCACATCCAGGCACAGAGACTAAAAGACAGAAGGAGAGACAGGCAGGCACAGGTCTTACTCTCCTGCTTTGCCATTTACCTGATATACTGGGTTTGTTTGTACAGCTGCTGAGACACATAAGATTAATTTTGGCTGATCTGTGACTATGTGCCGCAGTGTGTGAGTGAATGAGAGTGAGAGAGAATTGTGGTCATGCAGTGACTGTATATATATATATATATATATATATATATATATATATATATATATATATATATATATATATATATATGTATACACCAGTGCATATTTCTGAATGATAATTCAATACAATGCAAATTCATCTGCATTACTTATTTAGAATAAATGTCCAGACGACACACATGTCTATTATATATTTTGGATTTGAAGTACCTTTTGCACTGCAGTGTCTCTCACAATTTTATTTAAATATTTTACACTTTTCTAATTTTGTTGTATTGTTAGTCACATGTTCTGAATTTTTAAAATTTGCTTCATGCATTTAGTAAAGCACTTTGTTTTTGAAAAGTGATATACAAACGTTCTTGCCTAGACACAGACAATATCAATTTAGCAGTCCGTGTACATGGACAATACACCTCATCTGACAGACTTCCTCGTGTAAAAAACAATAACTATTAGACCCAAAGACCTTGTTCATAAAAGCCCTTTATAAATGGAATATATATTTCTCTATCTCTCAGTGTCTGACTGTCAGCATAAAGCGCAAGGACACCGTCGCACCACAGCCGGCCTCAACCTTGAACACCCCCCCTCTTTCAAACCCCCCAGGCAAAAGTGAGGGTGGAACTAAAGTGCTGTCACACTGACCCCTGTGGATAGAGCAGGAGAACAGGGCAGGTGGTGATCAGTGATCAAATGTAGTACAAGACGTACCCTGAGCATTTTGTCACATACAAACACAGAACCATTCCTTCACAACACCAATTTGTCTTTCTCGCACACAGACAGACACACACACACACACACACACACACACACACACACACACACACACACACACACACACACACACACACACACACACTCCCCTCAAAAGAACTCGGGGCCCTAAGTAGTCACATCCTAGTTGTAATGGTCAACGTCCTGGAGTTGGGAAAAATAAGCAGAACAGTTTAGGGAAAGGCAGATTAGGAGTTAAATATACTCCAACTCCTTCTCTCCACTTCACATCAGTAGGAAGGCCATATTATTCCCTTTTTAATCTAATACCAAATGCATAATTAGATTTGCTTGGCACAGTGTTTAATTTCATTCATTGTAGCACACAGCTTGAGTGCGGCCTCATTAATTCTGAGAAAAAGCGGAATTGGTTGTATAATTTCTGCACCAAAAAGAGTTGGGTTGTAAAAGGAATTAACATGAGTTTCCTCTGCACCTGATATGTCAAGTACAATATACACTGTAATATTCATGGATGCATGTGACAGTTTTGTAAATCTAGCCTTCCACTGTTACAGTAGTTAGAGTTCTAAGCTGCTTAAGTAGGATTTATTGGCCCAAGGGAACCCCGTCACAGCAAAATGTTAGTAGTTTCTTAATTTGATGAGTGGAAACAAAAGAATACCAGGCTGGTTTTTGTTTGCGTTTGACTGCTTCAGGGTGAAATTTACTTGCACAAGGAACATTGTTAAATTGTTGAAGGACATCATCAAATTAATTTAGAAATAATACAAAGATGATACACAGGAAATGACAACCTTGTTTTAGATATCTTCATACAGTAGAAGGAGTCAACTTATTTGAGAGGTTTTTTACTTTTTATCTGGATGATAGTCCCACTGCCTGGTTGACCTACTGCCTGAGTTACTGTCTTGGGGTTTGGGCCAAGACCCAAAGAGGGACAGTTCCAGCCCTAGATCAAGCTATCAATCTGCATTAAACAAAGGATTAGGGACCCCTGCCTGCACTAAACTCCACAGTCAAGAGCAGCTACAGGCGACAGACCGGTGTAACATTTATCCATGCATCATCATCTGCTCAGGTCCACCACTATCAATCCCAGTTGCAGCCATGTACAATGACTTGAACATAACCAGTGGTCAATTAAATACTTAAGGAAACTGCATTCATTTTCATGTGTTGTTGATGAATCGTTCCTGACTCTAGTCTCCATTTCCTGCTCCACAGCAGAGTCATGTCTTCAAAGCAAGCCACGTCTCCTTTTGCCTCTGTGGTTGATGGGGATGATGCCATGAGTCAGGAGCACTTGTCTTGGGAGAAAGAGGAGAGTGCTGAGGCCCATGGCACACCACAGCTGCCCCTGCACAGCCTGCTCCATGGAAAAGCCCATCCCGATGAAATGCAGCCGCTCAGCAGCGTGCCGCCAGAAAGCGATTGGGACAGCCTGGTGTCAGCCCAACAGCGCATGGTGAGCCAAGTCAATACACTACATAAACACAAAAACCTTTGTGATTCTTATTTGACGTCAGGTTGGAATCAAAGGAAATTGTTAATAGTTGTAGGAGAGAAGGGTAAATGCTAAAGTAAAGATTTATTTTTCAAGAAAAGCCTGGACTATTGTTTTATGCTCCTCTCTTGGGTATTTAACATCCTGGCTCAGGAGTCAATTATTGTTCCTGGCTTGTATATAGAAGCTCAAGCGGTATTTTATCCGTAGCTCCATCCGCCTGGTTTTCAAATGCTGTAAAAACTCTGGGATGATGGGGTCTTTGGATAGGCACCTCTACTAAACACTAAACCATCAGCTAATAACTAGGTCAAACAGAGGACCTGTAATTCTCCATTTTAATAATGTAAACGGCTCATAAAATTGCATCATGATCAATGGAAATCCATGATGCATCCTTGCTGTTATTCAGTAAACATGTTCTTGGTGCACCTGTTATGAGCCACATCTGCAGTCAGATCCCAGACGCTGTACATCCAAAGTGCATATCTGCTTAGATGTGAGCGGAGCGAAGAGGAGCACAGGCACTTGTGGGCTATAGACATGGGAGGCAGGTGGTTGTCTGTAACAGACGGGTCTGTGGTAAAGAGACCCTGAGGGCCTCTGAAGTAGCTGTGCAGTTGGCCACCGAGACCCTCAACACCTCAGTATTGCAGAACAGCGCACACGAAAACCAGACTCATGAATAGACTCTGTAGCTGACTGTTGCGCAGGATGTTGGGGTGTGCATGCCGACGCTGTAGGTCATTGACAGGCAAAGGTTTACTCAGTAACAGCATCTTCTCATAAGGGGGATAAATTGAAAGTTTCAAATTACCTACAAAAATATCTAACTGATCAATAATACATACTATAATACTACTCATGATTAATTGCTTAGTGCTTGAAATAGTGTTTACAATGTGATTTACAAACTTGTCAGTCAAAATCTCAGTGACTATAAGTCATGACTATCAGTCAGGCTAGAAACCTGTATACAACATTTCGAAAATACAAAGAACAAACTAAAATCTGGTTCTTTCCGTCTCACTCTAAAGAGTAAGTGGGAGTAAGGACGCAAAAAGAGAGGAAAGGTAAAATGGAGGACGACAAGGAGAGATGGAGACAAGAAAAGGGGAAGACATAAGGCGAGAGTGTTGCCTTAGCTGATTATCTGACTCCACTGCTGTGCCATGCGTCTGTGTGGGCTGTGCCCTGAACCTTTGCCAGCTGATTAACCCAGCACTGCTCCACTCCCCTCAAGCACTCTCCACTGTCTCTGCCACACTGCATAATCATCCAACACGGGGCTGGGAGGTGCAGAGCAGGCCGGTAGGTCGTGCCACCCTGGTGCTTGGTACCAGACCACCCTTCACACCACTGCAACTCTGCCTGGAGCTCGACATGCAACACAGGGATGAGAAATTGGCACGAGCAACATTCCTTCCCTGTTTACGGCATTCCTGTCTTTTTATTTAGGATTGTCCGTGGCTCCAGACATTGTTCTACCGTTCAACCCTTCAGAATAAACTCTGATATCACACTGATGTTGATTAAAGCTTAGTTTTCCATAACAAGCCTGCAATATGGGTTGGATACAGACGTGTGCCATGTTTATTCCCCTCACTACGAAGTCCAAAGTTTGAACCAGATCTAACTGTTCCCCAGTTAAAGGCTGCAAACTCCTGGCTGCTTAGCCACCTTCTGCTTTCTCAGACTTCACAAACCATAATTAACGCCACCTCCTGTCAGACGCAACCTTCGCCACGGTCTGTGCGCTGACTATACACTCGTTGTAGTCTCTTCCCCCTCAAGCTCTCTCCCATTCTTCTCCCCATTTCCTTCATGTCTCTGTTTGTGCACAGGGAGCACTCAGCCAGTCAGCCACAGACAGGACCCTTAGTTAAATACTAAACCATACACAGGTGGGACTGAAAAACAACAACAGCTCGAGACAGGACACAGATTTACGATGGCTCAAGGCACTCAGCTGAGAATGGGTCTCCACTAGAAAATGAACAAATTACACAGCAGTCACCCTAACACAAATGCACACTCAAAAGCAATTTGAGAAATTACAGTTGGGAGGTTTCTCTGCGTAGTCTCTGCAGATGAAAAGTAAAGAGCACATTATGGATATGCCCTATGAAAGTGTACCTCGTCATTACGTCTCAGTTTTTTTTCACTTGTCATATCTCCTTTACAGCAAAGACATCTTTGTTGGCAACACAGGCGTTGCTGTATGAAAGCCAGAGAGGAGCTATTTGATGTGGCCAAATCACCCCTGAGCTGAAAATAAAACTAGCAATCACTGCATTTGAATGAAAAACTGTCAAAAAGCTCAATGAAGCCCTGACAGAATACAGAAACACGCTCATCATTTAATACAAATCCCATCCCTCGCTGCCACCCCTCCCTACTTTTGTTTGTCTTTCAGGAATCTGACAGCAATAAAGTATGCTCCCTGTACTCCTTCCGGAACAATTCCACTTCCCCACACAAGCCGGAGGAGGGGGCCCGGGAGCGAAGTGACCTGCTGAGCGGATCAGCGTTTGGAACTCCGGAGCGCCGCAAAGGAAGCCTGGCAGACGTAGTGGACACGCTGAAGCAGAAGAAACTGGAGGAGATGACAAAGACAGAGCAAGACGGTATGCCTCCCTGTGTGTGTGTGTGTGTGTGTGTGTGTGTGTGTGTGTGTGTATGGGCGTAGGAATACCCTTTTCCTACAATGTGCCTGATCTTCCCCCTTTTCCTCTTTCTTTCTCATCATTTTCTAACTTCCTGACTGTCCGCCTCTTTTCTTGTATGTCTCCCCGCATCGTACTCTAATGTGGGCACACACACAAGCTGGGAATACTGACGTCACAGTGTTTCCAGTTTGTTCTGAACCTCATCCAATGTGACAAAGACTGTGTGGCAGAGCACCTCAGCATAAGTGTGGTCTTCTTCCGTGCCAAGGCAAACTCTTTGACTATAAAACTCATAGTGCTGACCTAATGCCAGGAACATTACCTCTTTTTATTTTGCTACAAAGAACACTTTTCACTCAGCGCTGTTATTCATCAAAGTTTGCTACCCACAAACAACCCGAGCCCTTCTCACATCCTATTCAACACATCATGGACATTTCAGACCTTTTTATTTTCCTAGAATTGCATGCAGAGAAGAAAAAAATCTTTTCTGTGATAAGACTACTAGGTTTATGTCATATCTGCACCCCTATTTCACCCTGCTAGGCTCTCACTCCCACAGCCTGCAGTCTATCAAGAATGTGGCGGAAAAACAAATATTTGAAAGAGCTGTGCTGAAACACATCCCCCTTCTTAATTAGAGCTGTAGTAATATAACTACATCCAATCAAATGTTAAACCCTCTTGGGAATGCATGTGTCTCATTTAGTGTCTGGGGAGCTCTTAGCTTAAGCACTTCATCAGACGAATAAATTAGACCTCTGTTAGCCTAAAAATAATTTGCCACTTCTTTTTTAAGTGTTCGTTTAGTGATCTTTGTATCAGAGCATCACAGGCCTCTCCCCGGATAATCATTTAGCCACGTCCTGATATGCAGACTGATGTTATTTTTGTAATAAAAGACAGAACAATCATTTACCTGAACACCTATAAACAACCTACAAATAACGAGAGCTATTTGAAACATTAAAACACAGAACATGCTGGTGATCATGCCAGTATATTGTAATTTATGCCTTTTATTATCTGATGATAATTTGGCAAAAAAATTTAACAACAACAAAAGCCAAATGTAAAAATCCATTTTTGAATATCACAATTAACATTACAATTAATACTACAATCCAGCAGATACATTTGCCTCTGTGAAGAATTTTCAAGTATTCCCCAGGTTCACGAATGCTCTGTGTCACACTAACAGACAGGAATATTAGAAATATGCCATCTTTTTGCTACTGGTTTTAGATCTGGAGCAGATCCTCCAATGCTTCACAAGACACATTTTGCTTTGTAAAAAAAAAGCCAAGCGATTCTGTTACTACTTCATTGTTTTTATCAAAGGTAAAAATACATTTCACATGTGTCTTGTTTCTTGCAGAGTTGATTTTCAGGGCAATATTGTCAGTGGTCTCTGTAGCAACGGCGGCCGTTAATGAACCCCAGCTGGTGAAGGCTGGTTGTTGCAGGAATTTAAATGGTCAAGTGCAGCTTGTAATCCAGGGCCGTATGTTAACACGGGGAGGAGAGGGCGCTTTAAAGTGCCATACAGCTGTTTAAATCTCCTGTTAATAATAGAGACTCGGTCGTTCTCATGCGCCGTGCATCATTGCCACCTAAATAAACTCCCTTGTTGAAGGAAATTAGTTTCTGAGCAGGGAACACAGCAGAAGACAAGAGCCTCACAAAGTTCAGTATGCTGTCCCCAAACTGCAGGAACTGAGAGATACTCTCTTCTGGAGAGCACTCAAGGAAGCTTCAGTGGTGATGATCAGTGATTACTGTAAAATGGAGTGAGAGGGACTCTTAAAACCTGCAAAAAGAAAACCTTGCAGAAGTCATAATTGTATGTCTTTGTTTAAGGAGAGAGACACTCGGAAATTAAAAGGTGCAGGATTAACTGGTTAAAGAAATAGAAGAAGGTTGGTGAAGCCATTTGTTGTCTTAATAATGCTGCTAATGTGCGCAAGCAACAGATGAGCTAAATATATCGCTTATCTAAGCATGACAACTGTTGTGTATAATTCTGCTGCTCCGGTGCCTGTCTGGTCGGGATCACAAGGTCCTCGGGGACTCTTCACCATCTGCTACCATTCTTCTCTGGACTTTCTTGTCTGGTCAAGATACTTCATTGTACTGATTGATAAATGTGCTGACCTCAAGTGTTGAGGGAAAACAAATGGTCTGTTGTGC
Source organism: Clinocottus analis (assembly GCF_023055335.1). Lineage (NCBI taxonomy): Eukaryota > Metazoa > Chordata > Actinopteri > Perciformes > Cottidae > Clinocottus > Clinocottus analis. Next base: position 46,534 of record NW_027176076.1, read on the forward strand.
ACAGTCCATGTGGATCCCGTAAAGTAATGGGAAGACTGAAAGCTTTGGGCGAAGAACTCTGGTGGACATGGTATCAAAATGTCGCAGCGCTTCTTACTACTGCTCAGTATGTTTTTTTTTAGATGCGATTTGTTTTTCGTTGTCAGAACCATAAATTAGATTCCAGTCAACCACATTGTATTGCAGTGGTAACTGAGATGTACGAAAGCCCCGAGAGACCTGTGAAAAAAATTAATCTGGTCTCATCTACAATTTTTTGCTATGCCTTAAGAACAAGTGGAAAGAGGTTCCTTAATTTTCCCCAATTTATCTGTGAAACAAGTCGAACCATTTATCAGTTTTCTTCTGGGTGAGTTTAAATTTACATAACTTTCTAACACAATACAAAACCTTTTGTTTGGAGTGTACGGAAAAAAATGAAGAAAACAGGATTTTTATTTTGCTCCACTTTCATTCAAAGGAAAAAGATTAACAAGTTTCCTTCATTGACCGTGAAGACTAATAATAAAGAATACCATTATAACAATAGAGGCAGTGCTCACTTGCTACACCCTTCGATCACGATATATTTTTACCCTCTCCGTCCTTCTACCCTTCCTCTCTGTTTCTGGTCTTTGAAGTGCTTTAAGTGCTTGTGACTGTGCTAATGAATGAAAATGTCCTCCCAGCAGCGAGCACCACATTTAGCTGAATAGTCACCTTTGCTGTAAAAGCTCTATTAGGCCCAGTTGCCAGCAGGGCTAACGATTGTGCCCCATGTTTATTTACTAGGTATTGTAAATGCATTATTTATGGATAAGTCTTCAGACAGCACTTGTCAAGAGTTAAAAATGTCAGTATAAAGTATGCTAGGAAAAAGAAAAATAACCACCATTATAAAATCCAAGGTGACCTTGATTTGATTCACATGCAATTAGAACAGTTTTATATAATGCACTAAAGTATGAATCAATACTGTGCAAGTCAACACAGAAAATGTGTTGTGTGTTGAGTCTTTATGATCGTCCCCTAAGACAAGGACGGGATAATTGGGTTTAGGCTCCCTGTCCTAGCTTTTAGGGATGACACTGGGCTCAATATCTAGCAGTTTAAGTTCTTGCCAGTAAAACCAGCAAACGCGTCATGTATCTTTTGTAATCTTTGTGTTATTGAGTGATATGCTGAGACGTGCAAATCCGTGTTCCATAAAAATTCCTATTTACTATTCTGCGTTATAGTTTCTTACTAATGAAGTCAACCTTTCTTCACCATTTTACTAACGGAAACTACAATAGCTATGGTGCCACGGCTTAGTTCCCTGGATGCTATAGTGGACACTTTTTCACATCACTATCTAGGTATAATCTGTAATTATCAATAACCTACTTTTTTCAGCTTTTGTTTGATAAATAAACAAACAAGCAGATACAGACAGTCAAATATATATTGCACACACACACACACACACACACACACACACACACACACACACACACACACACACACACACACACACACACACACACACACGTGCATCCCCGTCAAACCCTCCAATCTTACTGCCCGCTCACACACATACACATATAAAGAAGATGCCCTTCCTTAATACAACAGATCTTTAGACCTGTCAGAGTGGATACAGTAGGTGCTCAAGCAGAATACTCAACACCTGGAGCCCTTTGACAGAATCATGGTTAATTAGCCGAGCAAAAGGGAACCATACCACCATTCAGCCAATCTGCAACCCCCTTTAATCTCAGGTTGAAGGATATTTAATGGGTATTGAGAAAAGAGTTCCCTTATTTCAGCGGCAGGTAACCTATTTATTGCTGGTGACATAAAACAGCACAACATGGTGTGCCACTGTGAACTAATTGTGTTGAGGCACTGTGTTATATGGATGTGTTCCTGTGTTATCACTTAGTCCTCTCTTTCTCCCCCTTTGCCTGTATCACCTCTCTATTTCTAAGTGTAATCCTCCTGGCGAGGATGTGTATTATCACTGTGTAATGACTGTGCAGTAGGTTGAGTGTGGGGGAGTGATCAGCATTGTGTGTATAGCCCCAGGTCATTATCCTCTATTACAACAGGCCATGTAATGAGATTCAGGGAGGGGTGAAAGCTTTGGGAGAGAATAGGATCAGCTCTAAGCCTGTGGTCTGATTAGCACTGATGAACTCTTGACTCTGTTGTAACACTGTCCCCTGTCAGTGTCACAGCCCCTGCTGACTCCACATGGAGGCTGCCTGGAAATTGTCTGCAGGTGTTCGATAGTGCCAAGAGATTTATTTTGGGGAATTAATTTAGCTTGAATGTAGCGTCAAAAAGATTTTCTAAAGATATATTCTGTACAGTGCTGTCTGTATTATACATCAGATTATAAAAAGCACCTATTCCCTCTCCCCAAACAGACTGATGCACCTTTTCCCCTCCTCCTTCAGCTTCCTCCCTCACCCCTCTCCTCTCATCCCAGCTGCCATGTCATCTGGTTCTCCTTTATCCCACCTAATTAATAGGAATCTTTGTTATAATGATCTGAGCATGAGCCTCTGACTCCATGCATATGCAATGAGGCTGGAAATCCAGTTGCCGTGGTTGCAGATTTTGAGGTATCCTTCACACATAGCTGTACGCTGCCTCTCACTGAATGCAGCACTCTATCGGACAGAGTTAGACCGGGACCCTCCTTGCAGGACACACACGCTCCGGCCAAACAGCAAGCACCAGCGTCTCTCCTGTGCACCGTGCACCCACCTCCTATAATAATCTGTTGTCTGCCAACAAGATCTCAGCGAGCTACTTATCTTGATGCAAGTAATCTATTTGATCAAATAGCCGATATACTTTTGTGCGTCTGAATGTGTGTGTGTGTGTGTGTGTGTGCGCGCTTGCACATACTGTATATGTAAGTAGGGGCCTTCCTGTGCGTTTGTGTGTGTGCATGTCTTAGTGTTCTCTCTAGGCCTGTGGCGTGGAGCACCAGCCCAGCGGAGCAGTGCTCTGGTCTGTCACTTTTGTTTGAATAGGTAATGTAGATCTGTTCAGGCTGAAGAGACATGAGCTGGAATCGCTTGTTAGGACACATGATCAAAAGCGGCTCTCTGCTCTCTGCCAATCAACCCTCTTGTCACCCTATGAAGCAGACGTTAAATAGATTTTTCGGCTGTATGCCGCGGGCAGCCTGCCAGCCTGACATGTGAACTTAAAAAAAAAAAGATACCCTGCCCCTCGCTCCTCCCTAATCTCATGTTCCCATCCTCTTCTTTCGTGTCCAGTTTTTTGCTTTTCCTTTCTTTTTCTTCTCCCCTTTTCCATGTTTCCCCCACCATCTTGACACCCAAACCTGATCCAAATCAACGTTTTCCCTCCTCCTATGATTTTTGTCTCCCACCCCATCTTACTCTCCTGTGACAAAGTTGCTCCTCTGCCAGGCTGAGATCAGAGCCCAGGGCTAAATGGAGTGGCTGTATGAGGGGAATAGGGAGCACGGAGAGTCTGGTCCTCTCCTGAATTATGTATTTACTATCTGTTCCAAAACAGAGCCCTCACATAACACAGGCGCGTCCCCATAGGACTCTGTAAGCCGACACAGGTTTCACTTTACACAAGCTAAGATATAGATTTTGTTGCCCCTTTCAAAAAGGGAACCCTTTCTGCTGTCTTGGTCATTCAGATGACAAAACAAGCAGCTGCTTCTTCAATGTGCCATTCTTTGCATTCAAGATCACCTTCCCCAGTTCTCATATTCCGATTAGTCAACAGTAGCAACTGCTGTGGAGCATTCCAGGGGCCATCTTCCTCGGTTTCAGCTGTTGAGCGTGTCCCCCTGCACCCATGCAGCACAAAACCCCCATTGTGATCCTGGCTTACTGGCTGCACAGGAACCCCTTGATAGGAGGAAACGGGTGTCTCTGAGAGACAAATCACAGCTAGGTTTGCACAGAGGCTTGTTTGTCTTTACATACTCACACACCCACACACTGTATGCCTCGTCAGTGACATCAGTGCTTGTGCAGTAGCAATTTGGGGAAATAGTAAAATATTTATATTTGCTAGTAGGAAAAGAAAACAATGGATTTGCCTCATATGTGAGTGACTGGGTGATTAGATCAGCGGCCGTTTGCAATGGCCTGACTGTTTTATGTGACGCCGCACTATTTGGGGCACGGAGGGGCCTGGAGATTGTGAAAACTCGGACACACAAGACGGCAGGAGCCATTAATGCTGCTATATTTGTCATTGGGCTAGAATTGGGAAATAACAGCCTGGTTTTTCAATCAAGAGGCTCATGATGAATAGGGACGTATACAGATAAACTGCATATATTCGGGACAGTGGAGTAGGAGGGGCCAAGGCGATCAGATATGGGTAGAACAGGGGCTATTCCACAATGGGATGGGGTGCAAAGAGAGAGTGTGTGTGTGTGTGTGTGTGTGCGTGTGTGTGTGTGTGTGTGTGTGTGTGTGTGTGTGAATGCCTGCAGTAGGGTTACACAGGGAGACTTGTGTGCCCGCTCAGTATCACTGTCCTAGCTGTGGCATTCAGCTCCCAAGCATTCTCCACACATAACTTGACAAAAGAGCCGGTGTCATCTGACCAAGGATCAAAATAGTGTGAGCGTAACTCACACCCTGGGCACAGACAGCCTCTGTGGCCCGCTAATGATTTCAGCGCACATTGCAGGCTTGTTCTGTAAGTCAGACGTACGTCAGCCATCCAGCTGAGATCCGCCTTGACACAAGCAAACATGACAACTAGTGTAGATTAGCAGCCTATGAACATATTTGCATTGTTTTACCCCAAAAAACAAGCACTAATGTCTCACCCTAAACTTTGATGGTTGCCGTTTGAACAAAGAGACTATTTAATCAGCAATGATGAAACACTCTGCTTTTTCTTTCTCCTTGTTCAATAACATTACATGTGCCAGGAGATGAGATGAGGATGTCAGAAGGAATGAATAGAAATGTGTTTTATTGCACTGCAAAGCCTGAGTGCCAATGATTATAATTATTTGACGTCATGTCTCTTTGGAAGTACCTCTAGAATCATTTTTAAGTCTGCCCCGGTCGAGTGGTTAATATGCTTTAAGACCAAGTCCTCAATTGCACATCATGAAGTTCAATCTGTTGGTTGACGTTATTATTTAAAATTAGGATTAACGATTTGTTGAGGCGGCCTTTTTGCTATTCTTCTCCAAATTAGCATAATATTGGATAAAGGAAATTGGGCCGTTAGATTCTATACTATCCTTTTACTTTTACTCCCTCCCCCCGCCACACCTCATCCTCCTCTTTCCTTTTTCTTTGTCATTTTCTTCTGGGTGGGTGGCACTGTGCTCCACAAAGGCGATACTGTAAGCCTTCCATGTTAGCTTCCCTGTTGTGAGCTGGACCAATGAGCTCAGTCGCTCATGAGAAGCAAATTTCTCTATCTTTGCCCAGCAGGTCTCAGTCCGTATGGCTCTGTATCCCACAGAAAGGGAATGGGCTGATTGAAAAGAAAAGTACAGCATCTATTGTTGCTGAACCAACTTGAACAACAGCACACTGAGACACTTGGGCTCTGCGGGTAAATGAATGGGGACTTTCTTGGAGTTGGAATGCTTAACCTTTTAGAAGTGCTGTGGTTTCTTCCTCATTTCTTTCTCCAGTGGCAAGAATCAGACATTGTAGAAACATTGGTTTTGAACATTGTAATTGATTTGCTCAGTGATGTTCAGACCACAAAAAAGATGTCTACTAATTCTTGAAACTTTTGAATGGTAAGAGTTTTTTGTTGTCTGCTTGCATTTTTTTCTCTCTCTCAGACAACAAATACAATAATCTAAATAGTTGCTTTTGGTCTCACAATTCAGTAAGCAATGCCCTCTGGCATCTTAGTAAATCAAAACTGCTGCGAGATTTGAAAAACAACTAATTACTGTTTGAAAATTAGGAAGCCAGTCTTCAGAAATGGACATTAATAATAGCCTCTCTTTAACCTCAAAATTTGTAATTTATTCAAACCGAAATTTGAATATATTATTCAGTTGAGAGGACAATCACACGCACGCTTTATCAAAATTCAGGAAATTGACATTATGCTATATTATCAAACGTACAGTTTATAATTGTAATTTGTGCTTTTTTAAATATCTCATCTTATGGTTCAATCTCTGAAGCGCATCGCCGTCGACCAGCATTTATGATGAAATTAAGTTTCAATGCCTATACCAGACTTGGCTTCACTGCAAATTGTAATGCATTCATGTGGATCCTATTAGTCAATTTTTGTACTTGTAGAGTCAGATACCCATTAATTTACTAAATCACACTGAACAGTCATGATCACAGTACTCTACATTTTGTTCACACGTCTATTAATTTAACATAGTTGAATAAATGTGAGTGTTTCAAGCATTGATTAGCAAGTTTATATGTGACAGTTAAATTACAGGGTACCCACAACAAAAAAAACTCCACTGTAAGGTACCCAGTAATCTTATTTTTGCGTGAATTTATTCTAATTTATTACAGTGTGTGGACCTTAATGATTACCGACATCAAATGGAAATTAAAAATTTGAATCAAGTCCACATATTTCTCCTCATAATGTTCATCTTCACAAGAGCTGATCCCCTGATCAGCTTCGACAAAGATTTCAGAAGTAAATAAACTTTTCCTTCCCAGTAAACCTAACACATGCATGCTTGCACACGCTGTTTATGAAATCACTATATTTGTGTCTTCTATATTTCTTTCTCTTTCTCTGCCTGTTTTGCTTTTGTGCTCCATTGATAGCTAGTTTAAACAATTCATTAACTAGTGTCACATCAAGTCTTTATTAGACTGATTATTATTAAATCACAGATAACTGTGTGAAAGAAACACAAATGGAATCTTGAGCTTTTTCGTTTTCTCTTGCTTAATTTTATAAAACATATAATTGTCTTAATTTATTCAAAGTAGCAATTGTCCTGTCCCCCTAATTAATTGTATTTATAGCCGTGTTCAATAGACTTAGCTGCCTGAATAGAGACTTTCAAGCAAAGGAGGAGAGAGGAGAGGGAATGAAAAGTTAATTTTGCTATCCAGGCATTTAATGGTCCTAGTTCTTAAAAGTGACCTTGTGGGGTAGAGAGCGGAGCAGCACAGCAGCTTCTTCCAGATGCACACATGGCATCCATCGGGGGCACAATCACGCACAGTCCCAACACCTCAGGCTCGGACATATGTTGAGTTTTATTTCATTCTTCTGACATTAATCCTATTCACCAGCTGTTCTGCCAGCTGCCACTCTCCGGCTTAAGGGGAGATTGCAGTTTTGGGGGCTCTGAGTACTGGTTTATCTTGGCTCCTCATCTGCTCCTCACGAAGTTTTGATTGGATTTTTTTTCTTCGCCTTCCTACATGCAGGTTCCTTAACTTGCAGACTTCCCTGCAATCTTCTTCTCTTCAAACTTTATTTGCTTTTCTTTTACTCCTTTCTTATTTGTGTAGGCACAAGGGGAAGGGGAGGGAGGGGGTCAGAAGGTATTCAGTAGTGTTCTTCAACATATGTTCTAAAAATACGCACATACTATTTATTACAAACGGAGGTACGGAGGTTGGTGGCACACTCGCCTTTTGTCTGTCCCTTAACTTTTCCACTCTTTCTCTTAAGAAAGCATTTGTAAGGAATCACAGTGCTGAAAGCTGCTCACCACACAGTCATCTAAGAGCATTTCAGTAGGATTAGCCTGGACATGGCTTCAGCCTGTACAGTTATGATTATTGACATATTGGGTCTGACATATTTCACATTTATGTGCATTGTCTGGAAGCATACTCAAGTGTTCTCAATGTCATTTCTGCTGAAGTACAGCCGGGCAGTCTGCGAGCAAGGGCTGCAATGAATTGATCATTGCTCACTGCTCACTTTAATAATTCAAGCCTGATTGCCACAGAGTGCCGCAGTAAAATGGATTGGGAGAGGTCACATGCTGCTCAGCTCAGGAGGTGAAGCCTCTTGGGGATGGTTAATTCATACATGCTTGATAGACACGTGTCCTATTTAGAGAGGTCAGTGTGCTGTGTGTGTGTATACGGCTTCTCAGAATGGCCAGGTCAACACTGTAGGATTAACACAGTGGTCAGTGCAGATAAAAGCATGGGATAAAGTAGATGTTCCTGGTCACAGAGGCCAGCATTCTTTTTAGCTTCTTGATGAAAAAGCAAAACCAATACAAAAGTTACCTTCAAATTGCAACTAATAATCCTACTAATTTACTGCTTCTTTCAAAGGTGCTGCTCAAAATTACAGTTTAATAGTTTGTAATAGTTTTAACTTGTGATTAGATGTGACAAGGTCTTTCAGTCCACTTAGCATTTAACTATCCAACCTTCAGTCGCTAAGGGGATAAATACAAGCAATATAATTCAATTAGCTGGAAGCGCATGAAATGTTTGCCAAACATCAAAGAAACAGGGCAGGAGAAAATAAACCATTGAATTGAACAGATTCCTTAAATTCAAACTGTTCACCACTTTGTATAAGACTGTTGATCCAATATCATCCCGAGCTGAGCTTTTCAGACTGCTATTCAGGAAAAGACCTTTGACTTATCAGAATGAACAACAACTGGGCCACGGCATGTGATGTTGCCAGTTTATGCAGGCAGGCATGTACACAGGTAAGATACGATGTCATCATGTTGAGGCAAAAAGTGGTATAATAATAAGTAAGGAAATATAATGGAAGGAAGTGGGGGAGCAAAGGAAGAAAGAGGTATTGGTGCAGAGGAGATGCAGCCGAACAGATGAATAGTCAGGTTACCTCCAATATATTTATAGTCACTGTTTACATGACCGAACAAGATAGTCTAAAGGTGACTAACAGAGATGTTCACCAAGTGGAATAATGATAAGGTGTCAGTTAAAGAAAGCCCACCACGAGGTGCAGGTGCTCCACAATGCACTGACATGCCTGGACCTTTTTTATTTATGCATGCCAGCACTAGTGATTACATATTAAAAAGCTGGAATTATCTAACTGCACCAAAAAGTCTTCCAGAAATGGTAGAGGTTATTAAAACTGTTGACAACGAGGAAAGGTAATTGCCTGAAAATGAGCGACAACGCACTGTTGTGCTCCGAATGCCCCCCTCCCCCCAGCTCCCTCTTTAGCGTTTGCATTGTGCGGCATCACCCGGGTGTGTAACCTATTGCGTTCCGATTGCTCCCTTGCAATTAGTGCCCTTTTTGTCCTCACTTCAATAACGCCATGATTATGGAGACTTCAGGAGTATTTGCAGCATCCAACAGCTGTTGTCTCAGGGACTACCGGCTGAATGACAAAAACATGTTTTCTCTCTGCATTTCACTTCCCTGCCTGCCTCTTGTAATTATTATGTTTTATTTGGTATGATGATGGGGTCTTGTTTTTAGTGTGTCTGTGATTAAGATATTCAAAGGACTACTTGGAGTGTGTGACAGTCATTTTCTTTTTTTATCAACCTCGACTTTTGATTTGTTTCCCGCTCTGTGCAGTGTGGATCGGAAATTAGACGTCAGCCTATCATTGTCTGACTGACATTCTGAGATTTGTATCTCCGAGATAGAAATGTGTGCCTCAATTAAAGAAATGAAATGAATATCCAACTCTGCTTGTAAGGGTAGAATAAAAAAAAAGAAGGAATTTTAGACTTTTTAGAATCAAGACACATAGTTTGTACATGTGTAATCACATGATACAGTCAATATAGTGAGGTAAATGAAAAGCACTGATATCATATAGAGGAGTAATTAAGGCAAAATGTATAACTTTCGAAAATCATTGCAAAATAATAGTGATTAGTGTATCATTTCCCATCTAAGTAACGGTGGATATGCCTCATCCCCTTTGACTTGTAGAATATATGATGTGACCACCATTTCTAGAGCTCTCTGTGCAGCCTAAATCCTCCCGTTCTATAGCTTAAGATATTTTCAATGAATTGGATGTGTATTGTTTGTACAAGAAGCCTGTTTAAGAAAAATGATGGTAATAATGGTTTTGTTCTTACAGTGTCATGTAATTGCATCATTTTCAAGGTAAATTCATTTTTGTTCTTTTTCCTATTTCAAAGCATTGCATTATGGCAATTTTTTGTGTAATTTCTATTGTGAAAATGGTGCATTGTTCAGTTTCTTTGATTGCACTTTGTAGATCATCCTAACACACAGTTTGATGTTCTGAGGTGTTTTGGTTTTAATTGGCTATAATTGGATTATGAAAAATCGTTTAAAAAAAGTAGGCTCTATTTAAGCGGGAGCTTTTTTTCGAGACTCTAAACCAAACCTTCGGCTCTTCCTCACTGCAATAAGTATTGTTTCCCTATTTGCCTCGTTCTGTATATGCCCATCTACATTCTGGGGAGGAAATTATTTATATGGTCAGTGTCAGTTGATCATTGATTTGGTAATTACATGTTTTCCCTTGAGGCTGGGACAACTGATATACAAGGCCAATGCTAAAGGGGAGGGTTAGGGTTTTCCATGACTTACGGCTAATTCGACTCACCGAGATAACCCTCTTTTCTCTGCCAACGGCTTTCAACACAACAAACACTCAAAACACAAGTATCATCTTTCGTCCCGGGAGAACAGTGCACGCAGAAAGGCTCAGAATGTGGTGGCAGGCAGTTGAAACGATTTCATTGCTGACAACGCTAAGTAATAAAACGACAACTACTGCATGTTGTAAAAAACTATTGTTGTGCTTGGAGGCACGATGTAGTGTTTGCAATACATTTTGTAGATTGAAGCTTTTTAGAAATTGAAAACATTGCAATATTATGCAAACTTAAATATACACACTAGGCTTCATATCTTCATGGCAATCTGAAGAGCCATTTGAAAATTAATGTGTCATAATTTTTTAAGATCTGCTTTATTACTGTCCAATCCAATTCCAAAGTGACACAATTTGATTTGTTTGTGGCTCAGTTTATTTGTCTATTTTGTGTTCCACTCAATAATTTGAGATTCTCTACAGTTTGCAATGATCTTTTGAATGAACTACTCTGTTTAGGGCAGCAATAAAAACATAAATTAGCAAACAACTTCCCCTTGCCTTCGCTTCTCAGCCCACAAGCATTTATAGTTAACTAGCACTCAATTTAATAAGTGTGTGAACAATAAAAAAAAAACACAAATTCAGATTATTAGTTGTTGCATGAAAACACTGGAAAGCAATAACAGTGGGAGCATGCTGTATAAAATATGAGACAGGAGGTAATTTCAGGGAGTCAGTCAGTGTCAGGACAGACAGTTAACGTTAACCTGCCTCTTAGCTTCACTTCTGTGGTTTACACTGAACATGATATTTTGGCAGCACTGACGGCCAGGTGCTGAAAGCTTTGTTTATGTCACACATCAACCTAGAAACATTCCTTTGTTGAGATTTATGAGGATCATTAGCTTTGTTTTTAATACAGTAAGGAAAAAAGAAAAAGCTGTGGCCTAATCTAGGCATCGCATCTCAGTTTTAGGTGTCTCAATCCCAGCGCCTGTTCACCCACATCAATGAGATCAAAGAATACCTTCATAGGAAAGCTGTATAACAAAGATGACAGCGTTGATAGGATATACACAAATTGAATTTGCCAGTATTTAATCAGTGAGGACTATTCTCTTTTTCTGAGTGCCACTTGGAGATACTTAAAAATTCTTGGGGAAGGGTTCAGGGCATTTTTCCAGCTTTCCAGCCCCAGACAGGCTTAGTAGTCCAGAAACCATTCCCCCCTCAATGGGAACACGTCTTGGACACAGACTCCAATAGTTTTGTCTTGTATGTTGCTATCTGTGCTAGCTGCAGAGTGGTGGGGGTCTGTGCCAGGCAAAGGTCCATAGGGACCATTGGAATCGCCGGGGCTGGAGGAAGTTGGTCTGGGTCCAGTGGGGCGATCTGGGCTTGGTGACAAGCCAAGCTGTCTACTGCAGGGACGCTGGGAAAATGTAAATAAGAGACTGATAAGGGCTATTGTTTTCATTCCATTCTCATCCCAGCTGAATGGCCTGCTCCCCAGCCACAGAGCATTTTATCTCAAGAGGGGGAGGGAAAGAAATAGAAGGGGTGGGGGTGCAAGAGATTTAAGAGCCCCCATAGGAGAATAAAAATAAACTCACTGGACTTTTCTCTTGTTTAAGCTAATTCCCCAGTATGTGATGTCCTACTTTGAAAGAACAACAGCAGCAAACGCTTATTTACCCTAAAACTTCAGAAGTTTTGCACTTACTTTCTTAAATAATTATGTCTGCCTTTCAATTCCACCAAAGTGTGAATCTTTTATTAGAAATAATTTACAGTTTAAAGGGGAATACGGTGGATTGTTATTTTTTTTTTTTACATTATCTGTCATAACCTGACAGTAATTATTACATTGATACTAGACATGTGTTTCCATTGGCATCTATAATTTCTCCTGAAAAAAAGGACAGGCATTTAGAAACTGAAATAGCATTCCTCCTATTAATCTAAATTTTTCTGCAAAATAGGTTTTGGACGGGTGTTTTGAAAAAAGCCAGACGTCTCATTTACTGTTTTCCCTGAGCATGCCTGCACAAAAGTTCCTCCACTTTCACCAAATCCATTTTTGGTTGCCTGTGTTGTCCACGATGTCCGAACACTGAGAGATGTTTGAGAGTTATTTTATAGACTAATCCAGGTCATCATTCACCTCTCCCAGGTGGGAAGGCAGGGAGGACAGCGGTGCATTCCAGCTGTAGTCTTTCCTGTTGGAGGACTTGGCAGGTCGTGTCTGGCCCGACGGAGGGATGGAGAAGTGAGGGAGAGGCAGCTCTCCTGGGAGGGAGGTGGAAAGGAGGGGGAGGACTGGAGTAGAATGGAAGCTGGCACCACATTATCTCCAACAGTTGGCGCATTCCTTAATGATCAAGTGCTGGAGCAGCATCTGTGATGAAAGTGTGTGTGTTTACTTGTGTGTGTGTGTGTGTGTGTGTGTGAGAGAGAGAGAGAGTTTGAGAGAGAGAGAGAGAGAGAGAGAGAGAGAGAGAGAGAGAGAGAGAGAGAGAGAGAGAGAGAGAGAGAGAGAGCATATGTGTGCATATTAACATATGCTCACTGTGTTTGTTTAATTCCCCTTTACACTACTTATTAAATAAGCATTTTCTGTGCTTCAGGGGAGAAAATGTCAAGCACTGATGTTGTTCTGTCCGTCTGAGAATTATGATTTGATTTGAGAAAAATGTGTTGTTTTCCGGGAGAGGAAGCGGTCTCACCCAGGGGTAAGGCAGAAGAGAAAAGTTGAGCTCTGCTACTCCCCCTGCCCTTAACCCCTGTTTTAAGATCTGTGATATTTGTGCCATGGAGGGAGTTAACGCACACAACACACACACAACACACACACACACACACACACACACACACACACAGAAACACACACAGACAACACACAACCTTTTCTCTCTCCCTCTCTTCGGGTCAAGGGGACAAACTGTGAGTTGGGAATTGGAAAGTCAATAAAGCAGAAGTAATGTTATAATGACCCTGACTTGAAGATGTCCTGTCGACCCCCATCACGTTGGAGGAAGTGGACAATCAAACAAAATGGTCACTCTGCTTGATCTCTCTGAAAGCCATTCTTAAACAAGGCCACGAGAACACCCGACCCCTCCGCTACTCCCAGTTCCTCTGAAGTCAGTGTTTGTCAGAGGAAACAACAGTGTTTGGTTTGTGGAAGAGATGTTACAGGCGGATTAAAGGAAACAACACTTGTATACATTCTAAACTGTACAAATGTCCTCTGTGTTTGAAGTCAAGGATGATATTAGGGGAACTGGAAGATCCCAGAATATTGCCCGTGACAGGCCCTTCTCAGTCTGTCTCACTGTTTCTCTGAATTTCACATTATGTGCAATGTAGAATCAAAAACACATGACAGCTACATTAAACTGAGGAAAACATCATATGTGGCATCATTTTAACCATTAACATGCTTCTGAATTGTGTCCTTTTATTGCCAGAAGTGTGATTATAAATGAACCACTGTTAGATATGTGGTTAGACTATTCATTACAGAGCCCCGGGGCTTTGTGGTAATAATTAGTGTGTCTGCTTTGGTTTTGCATTTTGCTCCAAATCTAGAGAAACACAGTTTTGCGAATCATCCTCAGGCTCTTTATGAAACCTGAGCTCTAATTCTATATACACCAGAACAGCTGGTTTAGACAGCACAATAATGGTTCTCACAGAACCGGACTGTCCACGATTGCTGCTTCTTTTAATCAGACTCATTGGGACTACATGCTGCATGTCTTGATCTGGTTCAGATTGAAGGCAGACAGTTTGTGGAGACAGTGTCTCAAGGTGGAGGGGTAGAGGCCTGCCCGTGCTGCTGGTGTTTGATGGGAACAGGCTGACCCCTGAGCAGTGCAGCGCTGGTGGAGGCCCGGGTCAGCCGGCCCAGTGTGTTCTTTATCAGCTACCCCAGCGACAGCATGGCAGATTGCAGCCATTCCTCTTTTGATTCATTGTCTGCTGAACAAATGTTAATTGTTTTCATCATTGGCAGCTATGTGAACACTCAAACGTAGTCAGTCATCCTCCTTGCCTCCCACTTAAAGATTGCCTCTGTCTTTATGCTTTCCCCACAATGTCTGCTTCCCTCATCACTCCACCCTCAGCTCATCGCTCTTCCATCGGGCTGAGATGCTTTTAATGTTCGCCGTGCAATACCATCAAGTCAAATATCTCTCTCATCTGATACGCTGACTTTCTTTTATTTTCATTTCAGTGAATAGATTTAGAGGTTCATAACATCCACAGAACTATAAAGAACAGAAAACTATTTCATACACAATATTCCAAAATCATCTAAAAAAACAAACGCTTTAAACAGGAACTCTACATTAATTTTTGCCATGGAAATGACTTCAATTGTCTTTCTGCATGTTTCTTCTTCAGACTCCTCATGCATGGAGAAACTCCTTTCTAAAGACTGGAAAGAGAAGATGGAGAGGCTCAATACCAGTGAACTGCTAGCAGAAGTAAAAGGTAGGAGTTCAACAAACACCACTTTAAGCTGCGTTAACAAATCCCTCATTCCTATCAGACATACATAATTTATGTACTGTATAATCTCAGACACAGCCTTGTACTCTGAATTAAAACAAAGGCCTTTGGCTGCCCTCCTCATTCATTTCTCTACTCCCTTATCTTTTGTTGGAATGCCCGACTCTGTCCAGAGTGCTGTCTTCAAAATTCCAGCCCGTTTAGACTCATTTTGGGGCTCTCTGTGCTTGTCAGTGGATTATTGTTGTTGTCCCTTCAGACGGCCCTGATCTTAGCTACTCAGCTCTGACACATGCAGTGTGTTCATGTCGCTGTGGTAATTGTCGAACCCAAAGTGTGCTTGATGTAAACAGAGCACGGCCAAGCCGAGAGGATTGGAGAGGAGACGGTGCGGCGATGCACAGAGTCGTCTCCTCTGTGAGCCTGCGTTTGAGTGGAATGTCTTGACTCTGACAGTGAACGCCCTGCACAGCGTATCAACTGCAGCACGGCAAAGCGCAACTCAGCACTCCCCCGAAATCTGTTCATGACAGGGTGAAGGTGGGCCAAAGATGGGCAGGGCCGCTGCTCAGTCCTTAGCACTGACTGTTACTGAGAGCTGGTGTGTTTATACTGCACAGGAAAGCACAATACCAGCTGGCTGATAACACCGGGCTGTCACTGGCTCCTGCACTCTCCCAACAGTGATTACCTTCATTAAATTATATTTAATCTCTCAATAAAACACTTAAATGTGTGTTCACACACTTACAAAGAGAGTTCATTTCACTGCTGTGCAAGTAATTTTGATCATTTGCTTTTTTTTTTTCTTTTTTTTTTTATAAAACAAGAGTGACATACATAAATAAAACTTGTGCTCGGTTTTAATGATTTAGTTACACTTACAGAGAATATATATAAAAGAGAAAAGAAATGCTGCTGAATCTTCGAATAAGTATATTCAATGGCAATAACCTTAATGAACTGGCGGATAAATCATTGCTTGGTAAACTAGATTCATTGTACCTGCCTGTATACTGTGTGCTACTGTAGATCAAAGTGCACTGGGTAAAATGTTTAAAATGATTTAGCCTTTTGAAAGCTGGTCTGTTAAATTACAGGCAGGGCATTTCTTCTGTTTGATGAATGGGAACAGGAAGGTTACTTGGTGGTCTGTAAACAGGTAGGGAGTCTGATAATAAACACTATGGCCTCTGTCTGTTGATGAGTTATGGAGACAGTCTATACACCACAGTTAGCAATATAAATGCTTCTCCTATCACAGTGGCAGCCTTAGATTTTTAATTAGCATGCCATTTCACATGACTGTAGACATTTCAAAGGGCTGCTTTGTGCTCCCCCTTACAAATGTCTCTCTCTCTGCGTTTGATGTCTGCCTGATGTAAATACGGGCAATTAAAAAGAAGTCCAGGGCTGGAGACGCACAAGGTCCGCCTAATTAAAACACAAACAAAGGTAGCTTGCAGAAAACACCTTATGATTAAGATCTAAAGTGTTATGATGAATCAGAGGTTCCATTAATTGTAAGGTTAAAATCAGTATAAAAGACAAGCACGCATGTAGGTTTCAAATGAATGAAAGGAAGTTGAGAATAAAGGCTGGCATGCAGATAAAGACCACCGCACCTACTGGCACAGTGGCCTTGCATATTCTCTGCCGATTACGCACCCATTCCTCAACCAATTATACTAAGCACCTTGTAGGTTACCTTTTGACATTTTTTCATCAAAACCTTGAAAGACAAGTAATTGTGTTATTGCAGAGGCAAGGAGTGAAATCTGACTGGTGTGGAAATAATTTATTCTTGCTCTTTGAAAACAAATAAAACAAAAAAAACAATAGGTGTGACAGAATTTGACCCCAGGCTTTTACCCATGAAAAGAAAGACATTCTTTTACTGCGGTTGTGTTCAGACATGCCCTGAATACTTGTTCCTGTTGAGGTGAACATGCACATACGGTAAACAAACAAAACAAAACAATACTATCAACAACATCAGAGATTTGCTTTTAAGGTTTGCAAACCCAACCAACCATTTACCTCTTACAGATGACACATCTATAATTACAGCTTATTGTCACGGGGGTGTTTGGCTACATTATGTCTTGCTTCTGAGGTAAAGACAATTTTTGGAAACAAGCACAGTAATCCAGTAGAGGCCGTGTGCTTAAGCCAGACATGAAGAATGGTGTTATTAAGGGTTAATGATCTCAAATCTCCATCTGCCTTTTCCTGTATGCAGTTAGGGCTTAGAAGCAGAAGAGGCAGGCAAAAAGGAGAGTTTGCGAAGGAGCATTAGTGGCGGATTTCTTTTCACCAGTCAATTCCAGAGCTAACTGTTTGTTTTCATACCTGAGCTTAGCTGTCAATCTGCAGGAACGATGAAGGAGAGAGATGAAATCTCAGAGCAAGAAAGGGAGGCTGGCTGGAAGGGCTCCAAACCACAGAAAGTAGCAGATAATAGGAGGCAAGGTGGAGAGAGAGAGAGAGAGAGAGAGAGAGAGAGAGAGAGAGAGAGAGAGAGAGAGAGAGAGAGAGAGAAATATTTAAGACACTTAGAGTTAAAATATAAACCTCAAAGAGATTTTCTTTAAAATAAGTTAATTATCCCCATTCATTACATGATTAAGGACACTTAGAATCATTACTTCTCTATGATTATATATAGGCTACTGTATGTATGTATGTATGTGTGTATGTATGTATGTATGTGTGTATGTATGTATGTATGTATGTATGTATGTATGTATGTATGTATGTATGCATGTACAGTATAAACATGTCAAATGTGTACAAATATAGCACACAGTGGCCTACGCAGATAAGGTTGCCCTCTGTTCCACGCTTGCTATGTGCAGGGTCTTTGAGCCTCGTACTCCACAGAGCTGTTTAAGTTTCCCTGCTGAGTGCCAGTTTCCCGGACCCCCGTTGGGAGAAAAAAAAAAAGAAGCAAAATGCGCAAGCATTTACTCAAACTGAAGAAAATATTTGGTTACTAAATTGGAACACACTGTATTCATTCTCTTAGAATTTGCACAAAAAATACATGTATTTTAAAAATGTAAATAAGAAAAAGCTTAACATTGTACACTAGCGTTGAAATGGCAGCTTAAATTCTAAAGCAGAAAAACCGTGGCTCTTGCACTGTCAGAATCAATTTAAGAACGGTGTCGACATGACAGTGGTCGAGTGCACACAGACAGTCCTGTGGCAGGCAGATAAGTGGAAGCTCTTTAGGAGGAGAACGCAGGGCAGGGCAGGGCGGCAGCTGAGACTGATTTGATGCTGGCCCTACCTGTGCTGGCTTTACCCCTGAACAGACAGAAAGGAGTCCACTGTGTGAACACAGAGCCCATATTGTTCAGCCATGTGGGTTAGCCTCAATACACGATTACTCACCTTAAAATGTTCATTCCTAATGGCTTCTATAAAATTAGGTGGTTTGGATGCTACTAGAGATGCACAGCACAACATGTGTGCAAACATTTCCCAGTGACACTGATTTACATAGCTTTAGAAAAAGTAGTACAAGAATTGTGTGTTTCAAGAACATGCCGTATACATATTATGCATATTATGCCTTCCAAACATATAAAACCATTCACTTAAATGGCACAAACCCGCATCTGTCCAGTTGCTCCAGTCAAAAATGCCTCAGTTAGCATTTTCTCCACAACACTTCAGTCAACTGTTTGCCCTGTGCACTCAGGTGAAATATGAGCCACAGTAAATCATTATTCCTCAGGCCACATTTGCCAGATGAATGTATGAGAGTGTTGGACTGTGTGTTTTTCTCCTCTAATGAATTGAGGAATTTAGCTTGTGGCAGTGGAGGTAAAAAAAGGATGTGTGTGTGTGTGTGTGTGTGTGTGTGTATGTGTGTGTGTGTGTGTGTTTGTGTCTGTGTGTGTGTGTGTGTGTGTAAGTGAGAGAGAGATATAGGGATAGAGTTCTCTGTTTGTGTTTTGAATTATATTCCAGTGGTTTGTCACAGTTTGTTTAACTATAATGACTTTTTAAAGTCGTATGATACATTTCATGGAAACAAGCGTTAAAATACTCTTTAAATGAAAACAGGAGTAATACGCCTGTTTTCATTTGAAGAGAATTTTAGGGATCTTCTCAAAAGTGCATGCAAGACAAGAGAGGTTTTCAGATTTTTATTTTTTAAAAAACTTATCTTTAAATGCCACTTAAAACTAAATGTTTTTTCTTGTAATTAAATTTTCTCAACAATGACTTGTCGGGACAAGTAGTTTTCACGATACCTGTTTGTTCAGCAGGCAGGCACAATTTAGCGCAGAACCAGACTCCAGAAACCCGGGGGGGCCGCAGCACCCATTGCGATTGATGCAACATACGTGATTGGGTCATTTTTGGTACCCGTGAAATAAAATGCAGGGTCAAATGATGACTTTTATTGGTCGTCTTGGTGAGCGTGCCGTTAGTGTTGAAAAAGGAGGGTGCCTTCAAATTGAAATGTAAACAGAAAATGACGGTTATGCAGTAACTGTCATTTTATCAGCCAGATTTTGTCACTGTTAACGTTCGTCATTGGCAAAATGCATTTTGTAGTGCGCTGGCCAGTAGTAACGTGGATGCCATCCCTCCTGGTATTTGTGTAATACATTTAATTTTTTGTAAAACTACTGTAATTATTTTTTAATTTTACATTAAGTTACTTTTTTCTTTTCCAGATAAAACCAATATTTTAGAATTGTTGTATTATTACATAGAACCACAGTCTATCGATCAGATCTGTATATCTGTACATTAATGGTATCTGGCTTTTTCTTCAATGTATAGTTCTCAAATGTTTAGCTTTTTAAACCTCACTTGAAATACAGAATTGTAATTACATTTTTTGTTTAGAAGCCTCGCTCTCAGTAATTTGACCTTTATATTTACATTTATTTTCTTATTTTTTACATTCTTCTTTAATTATCAGCTGCATAGGTAAGACCAATGAATACATTTCTGTGAAAAGAATTAGATAATGTAGCTCCTAATTCACTTTCAAGGTTTAGAAGACAGTAAGCTGCTGCCTTCATCACTGTCTTGCAGGCTTTAAGCACTTTGCTTGAGAGAAACCTTGAAAACTATTCTATTTTATGGGCACAGGGGTCAGACTCATCACCATGAAGGCCATGAGAGATGAATAGAAGAACTGAGACAAACTTTGTTTTTGTGTAATCTTTGCTATATTGCCTTGCATACATACAACACCCTGCATGGTGCCAGAAAGTCTGGTTTATCACACTGTATTATAAAGTCAAAGAATGTTCTATTCAATTACTGAAAGACCAGAAGAAAAGTTTCTGTGCAGAGTTATTTTTTTGTCTTCAGAGTGAATTTCAGGGTCACTGACAATCCCTGTGGAGCAATATGTTCAGGTCGAGCCTCTATCTTGGCTTTGATGAAGTACCTTGTCCAGTGTCATGGGTAGACAGTGAAGTGCTGGAGCTTTTACATTAGCATAATTATACTGAAGAGTGAAGCTTCCTCCACCATCAAAATATTAGTCTCCATCAGTGTGAGGCATGAACAGCAAAACCACAGTAGATGAAGTGTGTTTTTATTAATAACCTCTCCAGATGCCAATCTGGAGAGTATTTCTTTTAACTGTAAAAGTGTTTGATACTTAAATACATGTGTGCACACATACAGATAGAGACACATATATAATAGAAGAAACTCATAATCCCAAACTTCCATTACCAAATGCCATTTTCTTTATAAGTTTCAAGCACAAAGGTTTAAGTGGGTTTCAAAATGTGAGACGATCTGATGTTTTTTAACAAGCTGATGGGTGAATCAGCCTTTATGTTCCAACCATATAGGAGAGCACAGGGACTGAGAATCATTGCTGCCAGTGGATGACATGTGCTTGTGAGTCATTGCTCATGCTTGTTAGTGCAGTTTTATTAGCACAATTAATTGCTTTTATATCATGGCAGAGGCAGTAAGCCAGGTAAAACGACTGTTGCTCATATTGTCTTGGTTGCAGGGCATGGAGGCACGTTAACACCATATTACTGGTATTACTACTACATATGGCCTCGAAGCACTGCAAAGGGATACCATAAAACTAGCTCTATTTATTCTTGCTTGTTTTTTTTCTAGATTCTCAATACGATACATTGTTCTCGTCAAAATGTTTAAGTTATATTCAATATCACAAAAGTGTATTTGCTCAGAAGATAAGCTTGCATTTCATGCTTTTGTTGAAGCAGTTTTATGGGTTTGTAAAAAAAGGTCTATTGGCAGAATTGTTTTCTATATTGAACACTAGGAGCCATTTGCCATTGCTGCAACTTAATTGGCTCTTTTGTGTTTTCCACTGAAAGAATGGACAAAGGGTCAGATGACCGCAGAGTTTACACACGTGTGCATTTACCTCAGAGGCATGTACTTTTAATTGATTGGAATAGCACGCAACACACATCTGTACACCCTCATGTCTAGATTCACACACACACACTTTAGGAGAGAGCAGAGAGAGAGAGCCTAAGCACATAAGGCATTCAAGTTATGTGCCGTCTGTGGATACAGCTTGGTACAATCGGCGCATTTAGACAAGTCTTAATTTACTTAGGATGGGCTTGCAGCATATGGAAGCATCCACAATAGCTGACTGATAGAGAGACAAAGAAATTCCTGTCTTCTGGCGTTAAAAAACTCAATTCAGATCTGGTCATAATGGCTCAGCTGTCTTAACCAAAGGAAAGGAAGAGAATAGGGTGCCTTGTGATTTTCCCCCTTTTCACCCTCACCCTCCCTCGCTTTTCTTCTTTTTTTGTGCCTGAATCTTTTATCTGTGTTATTCACTCGGGACTCTTCAAAGTAACAAGCCTCCTTCTTTTTCCCCGGTACTGGACTTGGAACCCAAATTAGAGAGCGCTTGATTAGAGCAGAGAGGAGGGAGCCAAGAGAGAGGGAGATGTGGGTATTGGACAGAACAAATCGCACCCCTACAAAGTGCCTTTTATCCAAAGGCCCCAAGGCTTAAATACCCCCATCCCTCCTAAGCAACCATGGCCCTGCTTGTTTCCCTCTTATCATTTATTTAGTCACCCGTCGCTGATGTTTTCTGCTCTACTTTGTGACATTTAAAAGAGGCAGAAATCTGAAAAGGTGAATGCTGAAAGCGCTGAAACTGAACAACACAGCTTTACCGTCTCCTCCTATGTGTCAATCTAGCATCTCTGAAGTGAACACAGTTGCCTAAGAAAAGAAAGAAAAGTGCCTGCACAACTTGACCGCTTACTCCTGAGATCCTCCTCCTGAGTCAGGCTGGTATTGTCCTACTCGTCTTCAGTCTTCTAACAGCAAGATGTCACAACATGTTAGGCCTGGACTGACTGCTGGGGTTTATGTAGAGACAAGGCATCTCTGGGCTGTCTGTCTGCCATTCTAAACTCAATGTGAGGAGACATGTTAACAGGCAGACCCCGGCCTCACCGCTGTTAAAAGCCATGCAATATGCAGGAAACGGCCTCTTTTGTCAGTAGGTTGGTCAGACACAGACCACGACTCTCCTCTTCTGCACCACCCAATAAAAGTTTTATCTGCATTTTAAAGCTGATCCATAATTTAAAGCAGGAAGAAAGAGATTTTTACACTAACCACCCAACAAAAAACACATTTTCTGCCGGATTTTCTGCAGCCTCGAAAGGGAAATTCTTCCACCGTGTTTTAGACATTCAGATATTATGTTTTGTGTCACCAATAATCTAAATTGTACTTAAAGATATTTCCGCATTTGGCAACAGACAATACAGACTTAACAATCTGTTTAATAATTAGAATTTAGGGGAGAAAAAAGGAAGGCCCAAATAGCAGTAGAGAGAGCAGTTTATACTTCCCACAAGTTAGCTCAACATCAAAACAATGGGCTCTCTGTTAGTATTCTTTTGGTGTCTGGGCAGGACTGAGCTCTCCTCAGTCGGACTATTCCATCAATTGCTTGTGTGGACCCTAAGCACCAGCCCCCCTGCACTTTCATGCACACAAACACAACATAGATGTGCTGTGCATTCCAGTTTTTACATTTGTGCAATTTTGTGTTTTATGACACTCTTAACTAGTGAGTGATCA
Organism: Clinocottus analis; assembly: GCF_023055335.1. NCBI lineage: Eukaryota > Metazoa > Chordata > Actinopteri > Perciformes > Cottidae > Clinocottus > Clinocottus analis. Next base: position 69,643 of record NW_027176076.1, read on the forward strand.
TCAAAGATGTGTAATTAGGCAGGCTGAGAGTGGGCGTCATTGAGTCCAGATGTTTAGTTGCCAACCCAAGGTCATCAAGGCCTTGATGCCTGATGGCCGTCATCTTCATCTGAATCATGTTTTTCTTTTTCTTTTCTTTCTTTCTGTCTTTCTTCATCTCCTTCTTTAGTCCCTCCCTCCTCCACACAACAGTATTGATAGCAGTATTTATTGTGACAACGACTGATGTATCTTGCTAGTGACCTGTAAAACGCAGGCCCTTCATGGACACAGCCAAAGGTTAATAAAATTGGTGCTGAATGTATCAATTTTACAGCTAAGCCATTCACAACAAGTGTCGTCGGGTGAATAAGAAGTCACTTCAGGCCTTGGAAACTGCACACATGCCCGATGAATAGCTGCTTTTAGGTGCTTTTTTTCCGTTCTGAGGATAAATGGAGAATTGCAGCTCTCTTCCATTGCAGCAGGCAGCGAAAGCAGAACAAGGCGAACCGAGGCTCAGACAAGCCTGGCAGTAAATTGCCCTGAATGGGTTCTGGAGGTTGACAAGCCCTATTAAGACAAACGGCTTTCCTCATCGGAGAGATAAAATAAATCAGGTGTTTAGTCAAATTAAAATAGTTTGAGTGGAGAGGGCCCCTGGGAGCTCTCGGAGAAACTCAAGACAGATGTGGCCAGAGATGAGAGGAAGACACCCAAGAAAAGAATTCAGCTTCCGCTGCCCCCAGGCCAGACTTACTGTACTGTTATCTGGGTTTCTATGCTTTTATCCTTCTCTCTCTCCAAGACAGAAGGACTGTCGCTTACTTTCGGAATTCCCATCCCTTTTTTTCCTGTGTTCTCCGAGATCAGCTTGTCACACGGAAGTGCAGTGGGAGGAGAGTGAGTTACTGTCTAGCCTCTCACTGGCAATTATGTTGGCGGTGTAAGTCAATGGTAGGATCACTTAGCATTGATTAGGCGGAGCGAGAGAGCAGTGCAGCGGAGCCGCTCTCTCTATCACACACAGTGTGGACATGTGACTGTAGAGAGAGAAGTAAGTCTATTGGTCTGTCAATGCTTTGCTTTTTGTAGTATGCATACAGTAGCTACACAGATAATAAGATAGTGTATTGTTCAGTTTTCATTTGACCAATATTGAGAGCGTATTTGTGGTGTGTAAAAAATGTTGCTGTTCTGGTGTAGTCTGAAAGGATATACTCCTCAAATAGGTTGCTAGAATCGCCATATAATTAAATACTTTTGTAATTTTGAGGCTAACACGAACTCTCAACACTTTCTTTATATTCACCCCTGGTCGTCCGACATAAGCTGCCATCTCAGTTTGACAGCTCCCTGCAGCTCTTTGTCTATATGCCGGGAACAATTCCTTCCCTTTCTTCCTGTGAAAGCTGCGAACACCAGCTACAGTAAATAGATAACTCCAGGCTGTGTGTGACCTTAACACTTTCTCATGAATTCACTGCAGTTGGTTGCTGCCTGTGTGGTTCTCTTTGTACGGTATATTGTGTACAGTACTATAGCACAATATGATGATCGGCATGTGCAGCATGGTCACTTTTCTATATTTAGTGTATTATAACCAAGAGTTTCAGCAGGTTTTTTTTTCTTTTCTTTTTTCAAAAGCATCCTCCCTCGTTATTTAGTGTGTCCTTTTTGTTCTTTATTGCTGGTACATATATATATATATATATATATATATATATATATATATATATATATATATATATATATATATATATATATATGACTCAGCCTCTCCACCTTGTGTTTGTTTACACTTTCCACTCTTAACATTGTTTTCACTCTTTTCCCTCGCTAGGTACTCCAGAGAGTCTAGCAGAAAAGGAACACCAGCTCTCCACAATGATCAGCCAGCTGATCAGCCTGCGAGAGCAGCTCCTGGCTGCCCACGATGAACAGAAGAAACTCGCCGCCTCACAGATGGAGAAACAGAGGCAGCAAATGGAGCTGGCTCGTCAGCAGCAGGAGCAGGTATACTGCTCACTGTTTCCCTTTTTCTCACTCACCGTGTCTCTGTTCGTCTAGTTCGCAGCCCAAGTAATCGCCTTTTTCTCCCACACTGTTTTCTTGCTTTCTATCTGTCTTTCTGTCTGACCTTGTTTACCCTATTTCTTCATGTCATCTCTGTCATTACATTTTTAACAAATTGCCACTATCCTCTCCATTTCATATTAAATTTCATGCCTGAAATACTAATAAAATCGGATTCCTCAGTAGGAATTTGGAAGAATATTAGATTTAAGATGTTATATTCTATATTACCTCAGATATTTCGGTCATGCTCCCTCGCTCACATTTATGCTGCGTGGAAGGAAAATGTTATTATGACTTGTACTAACAAATGCGAGGGAATGTGCGAATTAAACGTTATATTAAACATTGAAGTCCTCTATATCTTATAAATCGACTCCTATTAGAACAAGCCTGGCATTAGATTTGCAGCACAAATCAGGCCAATGAGCCATATTGTACAAATCAGCAAATTAGCAGAGGCCATGAAGTGTGTTAATGTCTGGGAAGAAATAAGGACACAAACTATCCACACAGGCGACACTTTTATTATCACTAGCCACCCTAATGGCTATGAGTCAATTATCAGCAAGGAGTTCACTCAGAGTTTTCCCCACACACTCTCAGACCTCCCTGTGGTAAATGAAGAGATAGACCATATACCTTGGAGTGATACATTTGGTCATAGTACACTAATAATACATTAACAGTATTGATTCATTTTTCAATCAATGATGTTCATTTGCAAACTACACTCAACTCTGTAGGCTTTGTGGACATTGCAACATAAATGAACAGTGATATAAGATATTTTATTATTTGATCTTATTTAAAAATGGAAGAATATTAATAACATGGAAAAGAGAGAAGGGGGTAGAGCGGAGGCCCGCTGAGAGCCAGAATGTCATCAAGCCATCAAGATACAACACAGTAATTAACTGTTGACACTTGTGAGGAAGTCAGCACAAATTAATCTTGACACATTTGCAGACGACCGATATCTTACAGTGAACACTTTGTAATTATATTTAAAAATGAAAATGAAATGACACTTAAAACTAGGTTGTCATGCTCAATGAACTGGGCATGTAGAACGGGGACTGCTGGGATTAGAAGGATTGCGGTGTTGCTATTCGTCACTCAGGGGCGGCAGGGACGTCTACCACCCGTACACTGCCTGCACTGGTTATCTCCATCATAACCACGACCGTCTGTCCTGTAAATCATTTATTCTCTTCTACCACTAATGTTGACTGTGCAGTTCAGCACAGGTCATTTCATGTTCATTGGGAAATTGAAAATATGTTTTTGTCAGATTTTTCAGCAATTCAATTGTAAATAAAAGAAAAGGTAATATTATTCTCCTACATTAATATACTGCCTTCTCCCCTTTATTTATGTTCATTGTAACCACTATTTTAACATATTCTAATACATAATTACTGGTCTGATTAGCATTTAGGAACAGAATATCTGGTGTGGTACCTGCAGTTGCAGCAGAGTTCCTATTATCTATAATGTTGTCTATAAAAAAACAAAAAAGTAGGCCGATCACATGATTTTAGTTCCTTATTCTCTTTGTCAGATTTAACCAGAAATGATTAAATTTCCTGTCTTTACTTCTGCTTCAACCAGATTGCAAGACAACAGCAGCAGCTTCTGCAGCAGCAGCACAAAATCAACCTCCTCCAGCAACAGATCCAGGTCAGTCAAAGTGTTTCTGTTGGCCCTCTAACACTCGGCAGCTTACATCTCTCACTTCTTCTACGCTGATTACACCTCTGTGTAATTGGTGTACCAGCGCTGTCACAGCGAATCACATGTCTGGACTTGATGGCACAGATCAATCAAATTAGACATTAAAGTAAATATCATTGCTAACTTCTGTTAGCCTCTTCTTCTAATCTTTTTTAAAACGTCTTGACTTTTTATCTTTAATATTTGTGTCACACTAGCATTCATCACTCTCATCAAATGTTAATTGCCTGTTGGTAGTTTGGGAGGGCTTTAAAATATGGAGGAGAATAATTAGCACATCTTAACGAACAAAAAAAAGGGGGGGGGGGGGCAACATCAGCTAATGAGTTCTGTTGATGGAGAAGAGCCTGGAGGTGGTGGGGCACATGAAAAAGGCTGGTAAATGCCTCTGAAGCAACTTGTTCCCAGAAGGGCAATGTGGTATGCTTTCACAAAGAACAATACCAAATTGTGAACGAGTTGAATCATTGTGCTTTTTTCCCTCCCTTGTACTGTAGTTCTTAGATTTATTTGTTGCCCTTGATTTTGACCCATGCATCTCATGCCAGACATTATCATTCTCATTTGTGTGTGTATGTCTGTGTGTGCCTAATCGTGTGATACAGTGCAGAGAGCTGTAGTGAAAGACCACCCAGGCAGCATGCAGCGGTACATGGTCAGACAGCCCAGGGTTATCCAGAGCTGGTCACTGGCAGGGGTCAAGGCTGTGAGCCTTACTGCCCGTGTGGAGCCAACATTATCCGGCTGGGTGTGCTTAGTGTCAGGCACATCCTTCGCCATTCACCTCCTACACTGCATGTTCTTCTTACTGACAACTCCCTGTCTTGCTCTTTTGGTTTACTTGCAACAAATTGTTCCTCCAGCACCTTTTAGCACTCCTTCCAAGAGATACTATTATTTTTTTTCTGAAAAGTTTCTACCTATAGGACTTCTTACACCGGTTGTTCTCATTACTCATTTTCACACTAAGGCAAAGCAAACTTTTGGTTTCAATCATCCGTCCAACTGATCTACTGCCAGGACATCAACATGGCTATTCCAAGAGCCCTTTGCAAGAGAAAGGCCATACAGTCAATATGTTCTTGTAAAGCCACACGTCTGGACCTTGCACTTCAACAGTGGACAGTCTATTAGAAAATTTCACTGGAGAGAAGCACAGAGCATGACATGCTGTCTAGAAAACACTCTAAAATGAAGTACCTTATACACAACTGAAGGACTAGTATACTCATATCATGGATGGCCCTTCACTTATGCTCATTGAGCTTAAGGGCACAGCCCTAATGCATCTCACTTTTAAAGACTCTTGCTTTCATCACAAAGTTAAAGGATACCTCAAAATTCTCCTTGATGCATAGTTTTGAGAGAGGGTAGGGTGTTGAGTGTGCATGGGAATGTGCTTATCCATTTGAAACACTTGAACAGAGATACAAGTAGAGTCCTTTTTTGTAGAGCCCAGTCAGCCAGCTTCTCCCTTGACAAAATAACGCGACAGATCTTCCCTTATAAAAAAAAGAAGACACATCCACAATTAAACAAAGAGTCCCATAGTCGGACCATCTGTTCCACTGACCATCAGCCTTTGCTGGCTGCACGAAGCTGACAGAACACCTACCGAGAACAAACAGGAGTCACTCTCAATACTTCAAATAAGTTTGATCGTGCAACATTGTTTATCAGCAAGTCCTTTAAAGCAGAAGATGTTCTTTCTCCCTAACCTGGTTCCTCCAGATATCCAGTGTGGTGATGGCCACTCCTCTCAAGTCAGAGTATGAAAGACAGTAGATAAAAGAGTCAGGGGTAAGTTAGTCAAGCATTTGCCACTCTGTTTTCATTACTGCCGCCTCTTAAAAATGCCTTGGCCATTTTAATATATAACAGCTTTGACTTAATTAGTTCTGTAAACAAGCCTCCAGCCTGCATGTCACAGACTTTTAGGAAAGTGGGAAGCAGTGTTGGGGGATTGAGTTACTCTGCTATTAGAATGAAGAGCACTAAACTTTATTGGAAACCCCACTGCCCATCAAAGTCCTTCTGTTTTTGCTTCAGGGAGGAAACCAAGAGAGGCTAAGCTAAGTTATTGTCTTGATAATGTACCTGATCAGATCAGTTGACATTGTAAACTGCCCAAACAATAAAACCACAGGGGCTGCAAGTGGAGATTGTTGTTTGTGCGCTCTATATGTTCTTTCAAGGTGCTTTTGCATGTGGATTGAAGGGAATCTGTGTAGTTATAAAGGTTTAGTTAGTGAGGTTTAGAGGAAGGCAGAATGCAGTTTAATCAAGTTTCCCCTCTGAATAGCCATCTCTCTTTTTATCCTTTACCATCATTCCAACAAGAGACGGATAGAGATTTGGTCTTTGTCCTTCGGGATTACAATGTCACTTGTTTTAAGATAACAGATGATTGCAGTTTTAGGGGCTTATCAAAAGTTAAAGCTTCAAGGCTTTGTGTGTTTTTCCATCAGCTTGTATTCCTTCAGTCCATCCTCATCGTTGAAATCATCTTGGCACTAGTTCAATCTCAGATGAGATTAACTCTTGATTTAGTTGAAACATCACCAAGACGCATGTGACAAATAAACATATATATTTGCAGAGACCCGATTTATCTCATATGTTTTAAGTCTGTGTGTATAATAATAATAATAATAATAATAATAATAATAATGAGCACACTGTTCACTTAGACACACTACATTATTTGAGTCTCCTCCTCATAGCTTCCGTTTCATAGTCACTCACACTTTCTCCTGCTCCTAATGGATGAGCAGTCATAGCAGATGAGCAGCTAAACAGCAGCATGTTGTTCTCGCTGGTGTTTCTCATTTTATTTCACAAGCACTTACTTGTTACAGTACATGAGAGGTAAAAGGCAATACAATACGCATGTTACTAAGAACTGAGTATAAATAGAGTGACAATGGCAGAATAGTATAAGTCTGCCTGGTCACAAAAAACATAAAATGCCCTCATGAGATGTGGTGCTCTATGTGTCTCAGGTGATGTTCGTGTCCCGAGTCATGCAGTCAGCACCCATCTTCGACCCTCTCAAATTTTAATGACCCCAGTTCATGCATTCCTCAAGGATGGATCTGTTAGGGCACAAACCACGGTTTGACTCTCACACACATATACTCAATCGTGTACAGTACACAGGCACACAGGGACCCACACATTGATACACACATCAAGAGAATAAATATTGGCAGAAAGGTCAGGGTGAACTTTATCTTCACAGACAGGCTGGAGGAAACTGAGCTCCCCTGATGAAACAGAGGGACACTTTTAATCTAATTCATTTAATTTGAAGTGTTTATCCATTAAAAATACCACAATATCATGACATTGTCATTTGTCATTGGCTGTGGCATTGATGTGCTAACCGTGACACTGTAAGATCCAGGATCTGAGAGATAATACATTTCTATGGCCACTATTGTATACTGTGTTGTGGACACAACTGCTTTTGAATACTTAAATGATGTGTTTATCAAGCAGGTCTGGCTGTATTTATCTCCCTTTAACCTTTCGTTCTCTTCCTATACATGGCTAAGCTATAAATTCCAACTTTACTGTATAAATAGTACACACACATTATCTATGCCTCTGTGTCCTACCTTTAACCTTGTGTCCACAAAGACAGAATGTGTGTATCCCTTCTATTGAGGAAGAGAAACCTAAGGTTAAAATAGAAAAGGCCAGTATATTGTTGTACACCTCATACTTCAAAGTCTTTGATGGTGTAAAGAAACAGGCAGGAACATGCAGACGTTCAATGGTAAAATGCTAGTCTTGAAATTAAAGATTAAATTAAATTAAACCAGCATTCATTTGATAACTTTTAAAGGCGGACAATCAAGCAGTAGAGTACTTAACGAATACTGAGACCAACATGGTCAACAGTAATTCTTCACAGGTGAATAGGTAGTTATTTTCTTATTTTAACTCTATTTTTGTTCTTATACAGAAATGTTGAGTTTATATACTATAAAAAATCTAAATCTAAAAATCTGGACAGAAGGGTTTTAGCCAGTTGCACATGGATTTCCCATTTCCGTCTGTTTTAAAGAAACCAGATAATTCACAGGGGAAGTTCTGTTAAAGTGTCTTCTGTATTCAGTGGCTGTAGAGTCTTCCTACTTAAACACACTGTTTTTAATGATGGCTGGTGCTTTGGTTTGCACCAAAAGTCAATGTAAGGTCTTTGTCACTGAGAAGCAGTTGCCACCTAATAATTGGCCGACATCAGACTGTATTATCTGTTTCCTCACAAGCCTTACACAGCCTGATGCTTCTACATTATGCTCTGCAGCAGACTAGTTATCATTTCTATGTAGAGCTTTTTTGCTATGAATTACACTTTTCTATGCTGATCAAATAGTTATCTAACCAGATCTCACAGCATGAAAAAAATGCTTTCAAATTGGTGTTTGGCCTGTAGGATAAATTGGCTTTTAGTAATACTGTTCTGTAATCACTTCTTTGTTATGAAGAAATAGAATATGCATGCTATCCAATGCTGTAATTTAATGCACTGATTCTGTTTGGTTACCAATTTAGAGAAGCAAAGACTCCAAAACTAACATTATGGTAAATATTTTTAAATCAATCAGATGAGTTTAAATAAACACAGGGCTGTATGGTAATTGCACAAAGATAATAGCGCTAATTTGTGTTTTCTCAGATGCTTTTGTTGTCTCCCCGGCACAAATGATTTTCTCAGTGTGAGACTGTTATTAATGCACTGGGAAAAAAAGGCACAGAAATAGACATTGTTAAAGAGAATGTGTAAGTCCCCTAATTAGCACAGCTAGATTGGAACTGTTAGCATGATAATAAGAGAATAATAGAGCAGGGAAATGATTGTGTGGTTTTAAGTGTGCTACTGTGTGCACACTCCTGCCTGTGTGGATGCTGCGCTGCCAATGCTTTCCCTTGTGTTGCGGAGCTCTGTGTTAGCCTAGTAAGATTATGTGGGGGCATTAACAGCCGAGTCAGACAGGCTTGGCTCTCGCCCAGGGAGGCTCAGTCCAGCATGTTCATCCTCCATTTAAGGAGACTGTTAGCTGATGAAGATGTGCACATGCAAGACTGAACTAAGAAAGTGGTGACCCGACTCATTAGACGCTGTGATTTAATATATTGACACTTGGATACAAATATTCCATTCAGTGGACTTTATCAGCAGGGAAGGAGGGATCAATTTAATTAGTTATGAATTGTGACTTCGTGTTAGTAAGTAGAAGAAATGCTGACGTTAAACAAACTAATGTGCAATTTAAACAATGAAGCTATCGTGGCCCTGTTAAAACTTAATGATGCATAAAAAGGTGTATGAGATACTGCCTCAGCAAAATCAGTAATGGTGAGCAATTTAAGCTTAACAGTTGGTATGTGGAGCCATTTGTCTGTTAAAACAAAGTCTTGCTTGAGGAATATAAACAGTACATGCTGCTTGAACGGTGTGTGGGTTTTGTCCCATTAGGATATAATGTCGTCTCCTTTTCTCCGTGAATGAAGTGTAACAACTGATCACTGGCTTTATTGAGTCTATTTAGATGCAGTCAAATTAAACATATGCTTGCTTGTAATGTGAACGCAGACAAACATAGATCCATTATTGCTGTAAAATACACAATAAACCCATGCTTTTGTGTAATTGGCCTTTGTATTTAGACACCTCAGCAGTTTAAGCAGCGATAATTAAGAGGCTCCATCTGAGAGGTGCCACATGAACGGCTGTAATGTGTGAAATCACACCTGAGGGTCTACTTAAAATTAGTCACCTGAGGGGTTTGTAAAGCAGCCATGGGACGGGTTAATTTATGACACAAACTTCCAGCCTCCTATCACTTCGCACAGAAAAAAAAAAAGAATTAGGAAGCTAAATAATCTTGATATGTTTTACATACATGTGTACGATGAATGCAGCACTTTATTTGTTCTTTCTAAATATCACTATAAACTAAAGTACCTGTTTAGAGCTTTGTCAACCTTCCCTGGATGAATTCAAAGCAACACAAAGTCCATTGTACACCGACCCTCGTAGGGGAAATATCCGTTGAGGAGAACACGTTCTCCAGTGTAATGTTGATTTAGTTTCCACTCCCTCTCTGTGTGGACCGTGTTTTCTCTGCTAATGTTGTGCAAACTGTTTTGTCTTTGCATTGGCTTTGCGTGGCCATCGTCCTCAGCAGTGAGCACATGCACTCACAGGGAGAAGGAGCTGCATTAATGGGCGCTACTGTGTACAGGCAGCCGGCAGGGAGAAAAGGGGCGCGTGTTTTCTTAGGTCTGGGGTGGCAAAGCAAAGCATTCAGCCCATGACCGATGCAAAAAATAAGGTTTTTGTTTTTGGGAAAAAGAGGAGAGTCCAAGCAGTCCCTAACAGAACACAATGAATGAGTTATGCACCGATTTTCCGCATGACTTTGTTTTTTTAAATACCTTCTTTTTACTTTTCAACATTTCTTTAATTGTATCGCGACTTTAATATAATTAAACCATAACAGTATTTTTCAAACAAGTCCTCATATTACATCTCTTGTTGTATCTTTTGTATAATCAGGCTATCAGGATATTTGAGCATGTTTGAAAGTCTCATCACACATGTGCCTCCAATAAAGTTGCCCCTCCTGACGGGCTGCTCTCTGCTGAACAACAGAATGAGCCCTGTTGTTATGTGGGGCCTCGGCAGCTGGGAGGTAATAGTGAAGACAGAGCCTCAGTCTATGAGGATGAAACAGAGGGGGACACCCAGCTGTAGTGTGGACAATACCAGTACACAATGGAGGGGTGGTCTGTTTCGCCGTTAGACAGAATCATTTTTACAAATTTTAAATAAATGATGAATGAAATAGGAATGCTTCATATTTAAATATTACACAAGCAATATCAAGTCTAAATGCAATATATATATATATATATATATATATATATATATATATATATATATATATATATATATATATATATATATATATATATATATAGTTTTATACAACACAAAATAGTGTATAGAGACAGCATGTATGTCTCTCTACTTGCTCCAAAATGTTGAAGTGACCTAAACAACCACACTATTTGATAAGCCTCACATTAAATCCCTCTATTTTCCACTCCCACTACCCTGTTCACATCACATGGTTGTAGCTGGCTATCTGACTAGACCATGTCCAATGTTCTTTAGTACCACACTCTACCCCCTGCAATGAGGGTCCGTGGCATTTCTCTTATTTTCATTTCCATACAGCGAGGATATATATGTAGGATAATGATGCCGGCCCCAAACCTCCTTGTGCATTTGTTTATGTCTGTTCTTTTCTTTCCCGTCATTACACATGCTGTTTGAGGGCATCCCCGTGGATTTGGTCAGTTTACTGAAAACCGTCATTTTATGGCCAGACCTTTTTTTTTGTATTCTTACATCCATGTATGCCCCCGCACCTCAAAAAGAGCTGAATTTCCTGTTTAAAATACTCTTCATGTTTAGGGTGTAATGCAATATTGTGTTGCTGTGTGCACACAATCCATTGTGTCAGCGTGTAGAAATGCATTTTGCTTTTAGTGTGCTCCACAAAGTGTAATGTAAGAGAGAGCTGGAGCATGACAACTCTCCTTGGTCCCTTTTACATACACCAATGAAAAAGCTTTAAAAGGGTTGTCTTCAATATTCATTTTCAAATTTAATCTATTTTTTTAAACAGGTACATTTAATTGAATGAATTAGTCAAATTTTCTTTGTATAGACAATTTATTCTAAACCTACACAGGTCACATTTCATGACTAGAAATGCATTTTTGCATCTTTTGTTGTATCAATCCGTCATTTAATCATTCTTGCACAAGCACTGACTATAAATGTGTTTGATGAACTTATTTAAATTTTCTATTTTACCATTTTGCGTCATACTTGAGGTCAAGCTGTTATTATTCTTCCTACAACATTTAATACTGAAACTACATAAGCAGTGTGCCGAAATCCTGTAAATGCCAGGCAGTGTATTTAAGCAAATAGTAGCCTGCAGCTTTAGCCAGAATTCTGCGGAAGTCAGGAGGAGCGATGAGAAGGAGGAGGGCTGGAGGGATTTGGGGTGGGCTGTGTTAGGCGGGTCAAAGGGATGGACTACCCTGCTTTCAAGCTCCCATCGACTTAATATAGACATATTGGAATGGCTGTTTTCCAAGAAGGCTTGTTTTACTGTGTAAGGAATTAGTGGAACAAGAAGCCATCTATTGGTTGTTCCCTCTGGTCTGACCTCGCTCAAGTGTCTGGATTTGCTACACTTTATCCTGAACAGCACTCAGTGTAATACACACACAGGCATGACTGATGTGCAATGTTACACTTAAACCTGAGCAAACAGTGCCTGCTGTCAGAGTGAAAGCTGCACCCCAACAATTCAGAATAAATATTAAGTTTTTTTCAGTCTAGTGTTTGTACACTCTTGACTTTTTGCTTCAGCTGTCTGTCTTTGGCTTTCGTAGAGAAGGGTGCTAACAATTGCAGGCAGGAAGTGAGGGGAAAGGTCAGATACTTGACCAGGACAAGAGGACCCTTTGTTAATGACCTGAACCCCTCCAGTGCATTTACCCTCCCCGATTCCAGTGGGCCTTTTTTCAGAGCAGACAAGCTGGAATAATGTGCCACAGTCTTGTGGGTGGTAATATGAAGACCTGAAGTCATCAAAGTATGGTGCAAATCTATTGATCTATTTGTCTGATAACCATTAGCTACAGACAAATCCAAACACTATCAGATCTCCTTTCGATCAATGTTGTGTGTCTGCTGTGCGAAGTGACTGTTCAGTGTACAGCTGCAGTGTAACCGGCTGATAAGTGACCTGTAGTGAAAGAGTAATATGTGCTTAAATACCGTTGTTTCATGGGGGAAAAGATCCTGATGCTACACAGAGGATTCAACAGCCCAGAAGTGCTTCCACTGAGTGATTTTCCTCCTGGTTAGGCTCCAGTACAGTGTACACCCAGCGGGCTGTGTACACAGTGGCGGGTGTTAAACATATCCTGCTGTCTAGTGTCAGTTTTACTGTGTGTGCTGCTGTTGGGATGTAGCCAGACGTGCCAGCTTCCTCAAGATCACTTCTCCTTTAAATGGATCACAAAAGGTGATTTCTATATTCGCAGGCGTTCGGTGTGCAGCTCGGCGGAGAGCAGGGGGAACAAAGTGTGAACTATCAGTTCTTACAGGAACAGCTGGAGTCTATCCTCCCTGGGTGAAATTACAGAACCTCTCCTATAGAACATGTGAAAGAGAAGGTTAGCGAGAGCTGCGGATCTGACAGCTACTAAAGTGTGGAAGTAATTTTATTAAAATGAGATGTCAGTGAAACTTGAGTCCTCTTCCAAATAATTACTGGTTATTGTGATCTTTTCCTAATGGTTTATTATAAACAACATTAATGTACAGAATTAAGGAAGTCATCACCATGAGCTCATCAGTATTTTTTGGCAGCTTGCGGTCGTATTGTTGTCGGTATGTTCATAGAATACTTGAAGGGGTTTTACTTTCACAAGTCTCCTAGAGGCTTATGAATACAGATTATATCCAAAATAAGCATATGTGTCAGAGGTGTTTTAAAAGGTGTCAAGTAGCAATTAATCAATATGTTAAACTCAGGATCTCACAGGTCCTTTTAGTCCAATAACCATGAAACACAATGAGAATGAGGGAGGTGTTTGTCTTTTTTTTCCCCTTTTGTCTTTTAATCTTGTTAATACTGACTAATTTGAGCCGTAAAAAACAAAAACCCAGGTTCCTTCACGTAGCGCATTGTAGTGCATTGTGAGTAGCAAACTTGAGTGTGGATCAGTGCATGGAAGTGTAAGGGGGTTCAGAGGGAAAGCCAGCAGGGGGTTTCCAGGCCTCCCGGGTGCTTTGTAGAAGCTATAACAGACAGTGAGGAACATAGGTGTTGACAGGGGCCCAAGTCGGGGCTGTAATGCGCTGTACATCTCCATTAGCACTCAGTGTTTTGGCGCTGCTTGCTCGTGTGTTGTAGGTGGATGCTTGCACTTCCATAAAAACAACACCACTCATGACACAAATACCTTATAACAGTACCTGGGCTTAATACAGGTCTGTGAAAAATGTTTTAAAGTGAAATGTTTTTTTAATCACACAGCTTGTCAAAAAATAATTATAAAAGTGCATCTTTGATCTTAAATATGCTAAGTGCTATTTGTATTTCACCACAAATAAGCCTTACAAGCCAGCAGTAAAAATAAATAAATCCAGTTGGCAAAAGTACAACGTTCATGATTAATGCAGGATTAAAGTTGAGTTATACAGGTGTGTGTGTGTGGGGGTGTTTTGGGGTCGAGGGGGGAGATGGACGGTAGTGTTTGTGTGCACATATTGCATATGTTGTAAGTGCTAGGATAAATAGAGGGAGTTCTTTCAAGTCCACCCCGACTTTTTCACTTTGTTTATTTAGATCGTCTGACTTCCTTTGCAGTCAGACTTTGCTGTTGTCATCCATTGTACAGTCAGCCTAGCAACTGTAAGTTATTTCTTGTGAAACTTGGTTTATTTCTAATCTTTAAGTTTTACATTGTGAATGATTGAGTGAATGATTGAAAAGGGGTTAAATGCAATATTTCTCAACAATGCACAATGAGGCAAAACTAAAAGAGAGTTTATATTTGGCAAAAAGAAACATGTCAAACAATACAACTACACAAGGATAAGGTGTGACTGAACTCAATATTGCTGTAATTTTTCTTGTAAAAAAGTAACAACTAAATCAAGATCATTAGCTTTTCAACAATGGCATCTATATGGTATCCTACCAGCACGAACTGCAAGTTGGTTCTATTGATCAAACACCAACGTCTCCTTGAGAGTGAAACAGATTGCGTGCTGGCCTGATACAGACTGCATCAGGTCATCTGAATTGATGATACATGTTGCAAGGAGGCTGAGTTTCCCCAGAAACCTCTGTTGGAGTGCTTGCTGGCAGAGACAGGGGCCTCAGCCAAGTCTGTCTGACTGATCACTACAGATGCTCCTCTTCAAGTATTCCGAGTCAGATCCTTAGTGCTGGGTCTTGAGGGACAAACAATAGCACCTGTTCCTCATAAGATAGCCCATTCATGTATCTTTAATGAAGCCTGGGGGCAGATGGTGTGAAATGACATTATCCAGTACTTAGCAGTGCTAAGACAAAGGAAGAGCAGTGCCAGCACAACAATGCCGCTGTATTTACGAGGAGAAGGGGGGCGCTGCCCAAGTGCCCAGCTCACATCTGCTCCACTTCATTCTCAGACTCCTCAAGATCATCTTGGCAATAGAAATATCCTGGGCACTCAGCCCATACATAGATGAACTTGAGGGTAACTCTTAATGGGAGGGGGAGGTCTGGGTTTGTCGTAACAGAGGGAGAGTGGAAGCCACACATATGAACACAATTTGTCTCTGTTTTTTGTTCTTTTACATAGTTGTTTTTGTCTACTTGTTCTTCTTTAACAGTCAAAAAAAGCACTAGTGAAAATGTCTTAATCTGCTTAGACACTGTGCCAGCTGGTAATTGACAGCTCAACTAACCTCCACTATTTGTTACCACCTTGAAGCTCCTCAGATTTTGATTTGCCTTTCTCTGACATTAGTTGCCGTAAATTAAACTTTAATGCGTGGAGCTCATTACTGCAAATCACAGCTATTCAAACTCAATGCATTTCTTTCCCCTTCGACGCACATTTACACTCTGCTTGCCTCGTGAATCTTATAAATTCTGCTCCATATTTTAAAATAATAATAGTAATAAAAGCTGATATCCCAGATGAAATGATATAATTTACATTTAGTGCTGGAGAAAAATACATCCAAGTATCTGATGCCTTTTGCTGGCTGTCTCTCAGTGTGTGTGTGTGTGTGTGTGTGTGTGTGTGTGTGTGTGTGTGTGTGTATGTGCGTGTGTGTGTGTGTGTGTGTGTGTGTGTGTGTCTATATATATATATATATATATATATATATATATATATATATAAAATCTGTAGACCTCTCTTGTATGATTCAATTGTAGTAATTAAATGCATTCGGATTGGTCTTTTAAAATAATTTATGGGATTGTGTGAATGACTGAAACATAATTAAATGGTTCTTTCATTGTTTAACATTATGACAAAGTTTTACTCACATGTATCAGCTGGTTGCGGATTAGTTTGTTTGGCTAGTATGATTTGAAAAAAAGGATATACAGAATGATGTTTACGAGCAGAATGATGTTTTACATTAGACCAAAAAAAGGTGCTCATCTACAGGAGTCTTGCAAATTCATTTTTTACAGTCAATAATTTAAAAAAATATATAAGTACCTTTTAATTTACTGCTGAGGCATGTTAGTTAATTTATGAAAATCTATTAACTGTCCTGCAACTCATGTAACATACTTGGAAGGATGTGGACTTAAGGGAGCCTTTTTCTGCCCTGTGACTACCGCACATTCAGCAACAGACTCCATCTGGTTTTACAGTCCAAATACACAGACAGAGAAAAGCTGTGTTCCCCAGTGTTCCCCCCGCCTGTCACTGGCCCTACCTCATGTTGTGACATTAATTATTGTGTTTTTCCATATGTTCCATACATGCAAGGCCAAGATTCATCTTTCATCCATTCAGTCTGGAAACTTGGAACTCAAATCCCTATAAAGCAATGTTTTATTTAAGGTCATTTGTTGCAGTCTCCTTGGCCATTTCTTTTTCGTCCGCAACAGCAAAATTTACAGAATTACTTTTGGAAAAATGTCATACTTTTCTATTCTTCTATAATGTACTTTCTGCACTTGCACTTCTGTAAAAGCTCAGTAGGCATAAAATGGTTATATTTATTTAGTTTTCAGTCTAGCTCTGCACCTCTAGACAGATCAATATAGTAGTTTTAAGTAGGTTTAGAGAGCTAGCTTTGAGAGAAACTGGGTGCGACTAAGCCGGGCAAGGGTCTTCAGGGGGAGCAAACACTGAAAAAGTGGAGATCATAGCAGACCTCAGCCAGAGCATGGGGGGAAAGTCATTGCTCAGAGCAGGTTGATTTCATGCCCCAATGCAGCGGCAGTAATTGCACCCAGACCCGTTTTATTGCGAGTTGATTTTAAGGAAGGCTGAATGGAGAAACATTCTGTAAAGTGTTTATTTTGGGGGATGACCTTTATTAACCCATTTTCCAGGAAGGTTCCCCTGAGGTGGCCTGGCTCGTTGCTAGATTAACCATTGCAGGCCTATGGTAGCTGTGCTGCTCCCCATCATAGACTTTCAGGAAGCAGAGAATGACAGTAAGATTGGACCTTGTAACATGTGTGCGAAACCCCCACACACCACTTTTGAGACATAAGCTACTCACCAAGTCCGACACACACATGCAGTGGGTTTGGGTTGATATTCCCAGTAGGCAAGTCGGCAACAGACTGGATGGTGAAGGTTAATTTGCGAGTGGAACAGACAGTCAAAAGAATGACATTAAAATGAAATACAGCAAGCATTTTTCAACTGCCTGCTATTTTTCCTCTGCTGAGAACAGTTGTAGTAAATTACTGGATTGTCTTTAGGCTTTTATCACCTAAATGCATGATCATCCAAGATTATGTGACAAGTTGATCTTTCCTTGAGGTGAGGGTCTCCTGTGTAAAACATTCAGCAAACCTCTTGCTAACATCTTGTATCTACTGCAACAGCGAGAGTGTCGGTGAATGCTTCTCTCAACACAAACAGTAATTCTCTATAAAAGCCGTACGGACCTCCTGAGTCTCTCCGCTCTCTGCCATGCATGTTACTTCCTCTAACTGATGCTGGAACAATATGTGCATATGCGGGAGTCTTTGATGTACCGAGGTGAAATTGTGGTTTGGATTAAGGGCAGGCGTAGCTCGGCCAGGTATTGTGTGAGCACAGAGGGCCGTCAGGGCCGCAGAGCCCCTGTCAGCACGCGTTAGCAGGAGCTGTGATCTGGCCTCCCTCTGAGTGGCCTCTGTGTTTCTGTGTACCATGCCTTTGCTTAGGCCTCTCTCTGATCTCTGCTCCCTATCTGTTCAGCAGGTCCAGGGTCACATGTCTCCGCTCATGATCCCCATTTTTCCACACGACCAACGCACTCTGGCAGCAGCAGCTGCCGCCCAGCAAGGATTTCTCTTCCCTCCGGGAATGTCTTATAAGCCAGGTATGCTTGCAAACTTAAGTCTTAATTTTGTCCATCGCCTTTTCGCTCTGCTTTAATGTCATTTTACCTTCCACTTAAAATTCATAATTATAATTTTGAGGTCTAAAAGTTGTAACACCCGCACAGAAACAAACAGATGCTCGATTCACACTTGAAGCCACTGGCATGCTGTGCTCTGTCTGAACTTGGACATGAGACTAAGGACTGGGAATGTTATGATCCATGTGGAACAATAGATATGGGTAGAGAAGCAAAGAAATGTCAACATGTCTTCAACATTAAAGACTATTTCTGGAGCGTGCTGGCTCTGTAATTGTTTTGTATCCCCTCTCAGAGGTTAAGAAGATGAACCCTGCATGAAAGTCTTCCTCTTGTTATATGCAGAGAGAGCGACTCCCATCGTACAGTTTTACACAAGTATGTCTTTTGAATGTGAAATTAAATAATTAAAAGACAGTTATAAGGTGGATAATGTGGATGATGTAGGGAACAGGTTTTTCTGCATGTACGACAGTTTTTATTGCCTGTAACAGCATGCCTATTTCTTTCCCTTTGTCTGTTTGAATTAAATAAAAGAGAAGTCTTCCACCGACTTTAAAATTTAAAAAAGTTTTTTTTTTAAATAGTCTCAACATGTTGACCAACGCCCTGCCTGACACCTAGCAGTAACTTTGTACGCCCTTATATCTTTGAGAGAATGAAAGATATGCAACCACACACTTCCATATTTATGTTAAATATAAATAACAAAATAGCCATGGCCTAAATTGCTTCCTTCTTCTCAGTCTAAGCTTTTCACCTCACATGGCTTTCTTGGTCCCACAGCCCAGCATTTTTTAAAGATGTATCTCTTAGTTATCTCGTCAAATTAAACTGCATTTGTATGTTTTATTTCGTTTTTTGTTTTGTTTTCTTATTTTCACTCTGATGCATGCAAATAGAAGGAGACAGTGAAAACCTCACTGTCAAGGAGGATTAATGAGTCATCTTGAAAAAGGAAAGTCCTCCTGGTTGTTATAAAACACTACTAGAACAAGAAAGAGGACTAAAAACAGGAAACATGAAGCTCTGGGAAGTCAGCAGGTTTGCACCAGAACATTAAAAGGTGTGGTAGTGCAGTTAATGAATTAACTATAAAACCACAGGATGAAAAAGAAAGTCAGCTATTTTGGAACTATGGAGCCATGACAGCTTAAACAAAGTGCCTGAGGGGGAGTCTTTTACTAATGTGCTTTCTGCAATAGGTTTGACACGGAAAATGTTTTAGTTCAAATAACAGGAGCTATTACGGAATCATGGTCAGGGGTCGCCATGTGTATAGGTCCTGCATAATTCATGAGTTCATAAAGAAAAAGTAAAGGGGGTCTGAAAATGACTTGTGTAGTCAGGAGAGATATTTGAAAACCTCTTATTTCTTCCCAGCCAACACAATACACACCATATATCTAGAAAGTACAATGTTATCACCACCACCTGCAGGGTATATAGGATGCTGCCGTGTCTTTTCTCCATGAAGTGAGTGGCCAAGCATTCACTTCCAAGACTAAGGCACACTAATCTGATGTTATCATTATGAGAAAGCTCCCAGGGACCACTGCTTATGACCCCCAGCCCTGTGGTGCTCACATAGCAACAGAGTCATTCTGGCACCGTAGTGGTAAGTCATAACCCCATCCACTGGCTGTGCTCAATGGCCTGGTGTTGCATGGTAGACAAGCACAGTCAAGAAACATCAACTCATCTTCTAAACAAATAGACGTCCCTGTCTGTTTGCACTGTTTACACAGACATGGCGGCATTCAGTCTGATGTGCCTCTAATGGACCTTCAGAATGACCTTATAGTCTATCGGCTGCTCCTCCACATAGGACTCCTGCTGACAGTTGACTTTTCCTTTGTGCTATTTTATTTTAAATATTCTATTTTTACCACATTTTAGGCTTTTAGGACAATGTGTTTCTTCTTCTTCTTCTTCTTCTTCTTCTTCTTCTTCTTCTTCTTCTTCTTCTTCTTCTTCTTCTTCTTCTTCTTCTTCTTGTAACTAATCAAATTTAAGTGTATTTGTTTTAGTTTGTTGCCCTTAACAGATATACTGGAGAATTAAATCTCAATGATGTAAAATTATATAATGAGTTTTCTTATTTTCATGTAAGCCTGTTTTTCTGCTAACAGCGTTGGTATTTCAGTAGAATGTAAAAGCCAGTGAAAAGAGAAGATCAAGTTTGAGGGTTGTCGTCATATACTTCATTCATCATCATTTGATCTGGTCTAAGAAAGGTCTCCGCTTCATCTGTCAACCCTCAGCAGATCTATGACTTATATTTCATGGCACCACATGAGCAGGGAAATATAGCCTGTTGTGACCATGGTGTCACCTGCACCCCCACCCCCATTCAGAGTCTAGGCTCTGGGCAAGGGACCAGCCATGGCCAGTTTAATAAAAAACACAGTTTTAAACGTAATTCCCTTTTACCAGTGATGTTAACCTGGCACATTGCCCATTCTGCTAGAGTCTGGTGCCTTCACAGTGCACCCAAGACTCAGACCTTGGAGCCCCAGACCCCCCAGCAGTGGTGGTGTGCTCACTTAGCACATGACCCTCCCCAGGTTTCACATGACATCTAAAGACATCCAGCCATTTATTATTCCCAACCCCTACGTCATAGACAGCACAGAGCGAGAGAGGGAGAGAGACGGAGAGAAAGCGATACCAAAAAAAGGGAGGTGTAGAAATAACCACAGTGCACCCCCGTACATCCAAGCCAGCACTATTTGAAACCACTTCTGCTGTGTGATTTTATTTGCTACTAAATGGGGATTGAATTTCCATGCCCGTATCACATTGTGCTGTGCTGTACAAGATTGCAAAGTGAAGCGAGCAGGCGAGGGCAAAGTGAAAGAGAAGGTATATACATTTAACTTGTCTGTGGCTTAATGGCTCCATATGTTTGTGAGAAGAAGTGACAGGCAGAAGTGGGGTCTGAGCGAAGGGCAACTACCCCTCCCCACGCCCTTTTTGCACCCCACCTCCTCCAGACACATGCTCCCCCAACCCCCCCACCCGCCCACCCCCCGAATGCTGCACTGCCCCGTCTCACTGGGGGTGTTCTCTCCGTCTCAACATACGAGGTTGAGTGTGTGAAAGTGTCTGTTCTCGGTTATACACCCCCGTGGATATCACTCATGCGGCAGCCGTTTCTGACAAACGTGCTGATTGCGGGCCAACAGTAGTGAATAGTAATAAATAGTGCGACCATTTGGACACCCGCTCTTCCTTGCTTGATCACAGTGATACACGAGATAAGAATGTGTGTATTTTTTTCAACCTTGTTATTGTGACTAAACACTTGTTCTAACCAGTTTGCACACAAGTGCTTTCACTGTGCTGCCAAAACTATCACTAAGAAACAATGTAGTGTTGAACAATACCCAGGCAAGTCCACAGATGTATGAACCGCCTGAGAGAACATGCTGCTCCTTTTACATAATCTCCAATTAAATACCATGGGAGCTATTCAACATTTATTCCGAACACAAACACATGCACCTTGAAAAAACGTGTTAACTATGTAGTAGTTTTTTTCCAGGAGGAGTACTGTGCGGGTGGAGAACGGGGGGAATAGTGAGGAACAACCTAAGTAATCCCACTCCAGTCAAACCAGCTTACCCTTTTGTTAATGCAGATGTTTTGGCTGGAAGCCGAGGGCTCGTTTCAATGTGCCACATTGCTGTGGTAAAGTAGTGGAGGGCCCAGGATCCTTGTTGGCACTTGCCTGGTCGCTGTGGGCCGGCTCATTGTCTGAACCTGTATGCATTGTTGTTTCTCTTTCTGACAGGTGATAACTACCCGGTGCAGTTCATTCCATCCACAATGGCAGCTGCAGCAGCGTCAGGACTCAGCCCCCTTCAGCTTCAGGTATGTACAATACTATGACAAAGAATGCTAGGGACGCCCGCCAAGCCCGGGGTAGAAAGGATGGCTAAGCAGCTGTACGCTAAGTAATGAGCTGCACACTAAATAATCCTGGAGGCCCCCAGCTCACACACGCTTATCACCTTACATATGTAATTTATCCTGTTTTATAGAGGAGGTATCCCCACTAGCTCTAGCAGACAGAGGAGTTACGAAGATAATAGTTATTAAAGGGAATGAGAATCACTTTAGTTGCTTTAATCGCCTGCCAGTGAATTTATCAGAACATGATTGACTGTGTGAGCGAAGAATCTACTTATTATTGCTTTTGGCTAATAGAGTTACTGGAATATCTTAGACAACTGAGAAGAAAGAGTGGGCAAACAATCTGAGTAATTTTACTATATTGTTATGTTATGTTATGTTATACACAGTGATGCGGCGCCACATAAAATGTTGGGATAGCCTCCAAGCCCTACAGGCTCCTCCAGGACTTTTCTCACACAGCATTTAAAAAAAGCTGAACCCAGGTCACGGCTTAACCTGAGGCCATAATGTTTAATATAGATAATTGTCTTTGTTCCATCCTTCAAGTAGTTATTACTGTTACTGTGGCTTCTCTCACCTTGTTCATAATCTTTGTTCCCAAATTGGTGATGATGATTCCCTTGTTAACTTTTTAAAAAACATAAAAGTAGCAGCGGGAAGCTGAATAACAACCATATTTAATCAGCTACCCTGCTGCTGGTTGCTTCTCTAATTATCAGTTTCCTTTGCAGTTCTCAGTAATTGTAGATCTTAAGTTTATTTGAAACGATAAATCTGTTGTTTGTAGACAAAGGAAAGCAAACTAAGGATTGAACAGAATTTTTCCTGACGGTTGATCAAGTGGCCAATGCTGCAGGGAAACGTTAATGAAAGCTGCAACATGTGATGTTCAACAGCAGAAAGACATATGTCAAGATAAAACAAGAGAGCTCAAGACCAAGGGAGGAACTCTTTGCACACTGATATATGTGGCATTTGTCCTCCTGAGGTTACCACTGTCAGTGTTAACGAGCCTTGGCAAGTTCTAACAATGTATGCAGCTGGCTCTGAAGAGTTGTGCGTCATTATGCAGCCATGAGAGGAGCTATTAGAAGCTTGTAAGGTGTTAAATGAGTCTGCTCATGTTTGAATACGGTTGTCCGTGAGAGCAAAAGGTGGAGGCTGCGTACTGTACATGAATATGTTTCTCGACTGTATATATATATATGTCGCTTAGTTTGTGTATCATGAAGAAGTTGGAGTTGAAGTGGTAGTTCAGACAGGCATGCAGAGTCTATTTATAATAGTGGATGAGGTCAGATGGGACAGTCATATATCTGAAGGTTGGGGTGAGGAGGGGAGAGTGATTAATTCTGATTATGTACCTAACCCTGGGAATGGGCAAAAACAGTGCCTCCAAGACCATGACTTGGCTGACCTTTACAGAACACAGTAAACAAAAAGAGGTGCATTTTCCATTAATTGAAGTCTGTCAGCCTGTCACATATTCCGCCTGCTGGCTGCTATTTACCCTGCATAGAGACTCCCCTTAAAACAGCAAGGCAAGTCAAACATGCCCTTTCCTACATAGCTGGGATCAACAAACCATGTGACTGCCACCACTTACTCTACAAAGCACTGGGAGCCTGCTATGATTAAAAACATCATATTAAGCCAGACATGGAATTAAGTTAGAGTTTTCTCCTCCCTTTGGAGCAATAATAGCTTCAGAACCCTCTTTCTTATTCAAAATGAAACTATTGAAAAGTATACTCCAGTACGTGTGTTTGTGTTTGACAGAGAGGCTACTTTAAAATTAACACATTATGTCCAGTGTTATAATGATGCAACTTGTAATTTCAACACCACTGGTAAGATTATTTGGGATAAAAACATAAAAGGACTTAAGCCACCCCCATTTAATTAATACTTGACATACTACTGAGTTTATCCTGCATGCATCATCAAGCACAATACACTAACCCTTGAAACAGTTCTGAACTTTTCTAGTTTCACCTGCAAGCCCATTCTTCATCGTCCTAACACACACACAAAATCACACACACACACATATGGCTGAATAGGCTGCCCCCTCCCAATTAAAATTTCTCTTCCTGTCAGCTGCATGGCAAGGTATAATTTTCACCAATTTACTCAGTTTAGATTGTGCAATATATGAACCTAAAAATTATCTTATTGGAAGAATTAATTCCCACAATGCTGCAGAGGTAATGTGATCAGCCATCCAGTCAGTGAGGCTCGCTGCTCCGTCAGTCTTAATGTTGGCTACGTAGCCGCTTCACAATCTCCTCTGTCATAACAGTCTGGGATCCTTCCCCCATATTGCCCGCCCTCTCTCTCCAAAGAGAAGAAAACCCAACAAGGTAACAAAGGCTTAGAGCTGATGGATGTAAATGAATCTTCCAGGCTGCGTTTGAGTGTTGGAGACTGTAATTTGCTTGTCAATACGAGGTGGTAGCATCACTCCGGTGGCTGGCAGTCTGCAAGTGGCTGTCACCAGGCATCGCTGTATCACAAGGCAATTTCACTCAATGTTTTCCTGACAGATTGGCTCTCGTCCTCAACTCACAGGAGAGGAGGCGGGTAAACTATCCAGCGCGACATGCCCCTCTTCATTAGTAGCCCCACAGAACCGGGATGAGGCCAGGACCAGCAGGAAACAATGGCTCAATCCCTGCCTGTCCTTCCCTGATCACAACTGACACCTCTCACCTAACAGAGGAAATTGTGTTCAGCTCGTACCCCGATCTGTCTGGACACCTACTATATTCAATTGAATGAAGAGGCAAGAAAGGGATTTGCCTAATTCCACAAAAGAATGTTCTATTTGGGATAGCACTTAATTTGCTGTTTGTACACTATTCCTTGCATCGCCCGGCCTTTTTACAGAACGAGTCAACAGGAGGAGGGCCTTTGAGAAAGTCCTGTTTTTATATCATTGGAAGCAGACTTTAGCATTTAAGCCATTTTAAAGAAAGTGTTATTGGATAAAACAGAACATCTGGGTTTTCTGTATGCAGTATTACTGTTAGGACTCAATAAATAGAAACCCTCTGCTTTCAATCAGTCAACGCTCCATTTTCTATCGCTTGCTGTCTCTGTCTCACTGTCTTACTTTTCCAATTTCCCATCCACATCTTGAACTATCTTTCAGTATCGTAGTTTGTTTTTTCTCTCTGTGAATTAGTCTCATCCTCATTGCTCCCCACCCCTGTCCAGGCCCATCACATCCTTATGCTGTATAGTACTGGAAGTCGAGCTGCTTGAGTTAAGACTTAACGCCGCAATTACCATCCGCTGTATTTGCTATGGCATCTCTCTAGGCCCATGATAAACCTGGGCCCAGCCTCAGCTAATGCTCCCACTGTAAAGATGAAAAGCAGCCCACACGCTCCGCAACAACTCAGACCAGATCTCAAGCAGACAGACACATCTGAAGGAGTACTCAGAGGCTTAGACTACTAGAGTGATAAGAAAGAGTGTTACACAGTAAGGGACAAACAGGAAGAAAATGGGAGAGCAGCAAACTGCACATTATCTTTTGTTTGGATGTAAATGTCTCTGTAGTACAGATGTGAAGAAACAGCTTCCATCATTAACAAGTGAAGCACTTTTGACTTTGAAAAAGAGAGATGGAGAGAGGAGGAGGGGAGAAAAGAGAGTACAGACATACTGTAGAGAGCAGCTGTTTCTGTGTTTATGAGCAGAGGAGCTCGGTCTTTGAAGGTAACCCAGAGCAGTGCAGCGATGCTAGCTGTGTGTGGAAGGCTGGCTAATAGGACGGCGATGTGAGCAGCTGGATAGAGGCAGTGGTGAACAGAGGGACAGATGGACAGATAGAGTGGATAATGCAGTGAGCTGCACTGAATGGGAGGGCTGGCTCTGGGGCCCCTGGGCCTGGAGAACCCACACACACGCTTACAGATGATAGGCTATGTTTGTGTGTGAATGTGCGGGAAAGAGAAACTGATAGACTTCAGCATATACGTATACTGTAGACGTAAGATAGAGAAATCGAAAAAGGCAAGAGGAGGGGTTCGAGCAGAGCAGGTTGGGTGCCAGCAGATGAGACAGATGTTAGGCCATACTGGAAAGCATCGGCACAGTGCACCAGGACGCCTTCCTCTACTCCAGACATCTGGGCCTAGTCTGGGTCAGCCTGCCCGGTCGCCCTGGGCAATGAGCCTGTACAAGCCTTGTGGCAAACGGGGCTGGCGCTGTGCTGCCTTTTAAATGGTGCAGTGCACTGAAGCGCAGTTAATGCCCTCATATCCAGCCCAGTGCTCAGCGCCCAGGCCAGGCAGAGGTGAATGAGACATTGACAGACAGTCACACTCGCATACAAAGAGACAGGAGTGTTTAAGAGTGTGGCCGCCATGAGACAATGCTCACCTTGTATAAAATGCAGAGGATAATAATTGGTTTAGAAAGGGAACTTGTTTGGCTGTATTTCCTACAGTTATAAATGTACCCTACACTATCATTGCTGACAGCAAGAAATAATATGACAAATAATATATATGTAAAAATTCATGTAAAAAAAATGATTTACACCTGGCCAGTACAAGCAAATCAATGTGGTTTATTTTCTCATAATTGATTGTATTGTATACAGAGCTATATTATCAGCTTTGTTGTTTTACTAAACAAACAGAAGCTGCCAGTCTTAATTCCATATCATACTTCTGAGGTGTCGAACATCATTAGCAGAGTGTGTAATTTCAGTGTAATGTCGCAGGCAGAAAAGTGAACCTCCCTGTTTAACCTCTGCTGCCTTCAGAGGGCTTGTTTTTAATTACCAGAGGCTAACAGGCTGACCTTGGGCGTGCTGCACTCACTTTGAATCCATGCTTGCTGAGATCGGCTCTGCTCCACTGGGAAGCAGGGAATGATGGGGTCACAAGGAAGATCTTAGATGTTGTGTTTCCATGTCTCCTCATTTATGTGTCTTGTATCTGTAT
Source organism: Clinocottus analis (assembly GCF_023055335.1). NCBI lineage: Eukaryota > Metazoa > Chordata > Actinopteri > Perciformes > Cottidae > Clinocottus > Clinocottus analis. The sequence continues at coordinate 96,526 of NW_027176076.1, forward strand.
TCGGAAAAAATACTGTTTTAGGAAAATGCTAAACTTTCAATTCACAAAAGAAAGAAACAAAACAACACAGACTATTTTTTAACACCAACGTCGCAATCTCATTAGCTGTTATATTTATTTAGCTATTTCTCATCTCAATACAATAAGTCCCATAGTGGGCTCTAGTGGGCTCTATTACATGTGTCTTAGAAGATGTATATTTTTCCCTGATCAAATAGATCAAAACAACTTGTGTAAAGGAAAGAAAGGAAACATAAGGGTCTTGAGCTCCACTCAGGCATTCGCCTACTCCTCCAATACCCCAGAGTTTGAGTATTGACTTTCAGCTTGACTCTAAATACCATGAACCTTTTGCTGCCCCCACCTGGCAAGTAGATATGAAAAAGGGGTTATTAGATGTGAGAGAGTCAATTGGGGGAAGCGGGCAGATGTCTTCTGCTGAGGGAGGCCAGTGTTGGCAGGATGCATAATCCCTCAGGTCTTGACACCACAATGGATTTTAAATTCACAACCTCCTGTTGTCTTTAATACAGTTGTTTATAACTTGATTATGTATTGGGTAGCAAACAATACTTTTGTAATGCATTGTAAACTACAATTTCTTTTTAACCGAGACATACTGCAGTGCTAAGACAAAGGTCTCTCGACTCCACACATTGAACGCTGAGGTATTTCATATCTGCCCTGTAGCAGAGTTTGGTGGGTTAACAAACCTTTCGTCTTTCCCCCTTGATTTTATTTATTGTTCTACTGGCAGAGTGTACCTTGTTACAAGGATAAACATTAATTCCCACCCCATGGCACTGACCCGCTAATCAGCGGTTAAAAGGGGCACCCTGACTGCGTCTAATTTTAGGCAATGCCTAATTATGCTCTTTTTCCGGGACAATAAAGTTCTTCCCACTCAAGGTCAGGGGCATGCTCGTTGACAGGCCTGTTAGCAAACATCTGTCCAGCAGACTCCACTTCCGCTCCTCTACTAAGACTAGCCTGAAGTGACAGCCAGTGAATGGAGACCACCCCCCCTCCCCCCTCTGGCCTCCCCCAAACACACAGACAACACATAGTGTGCCTTTACCACTGACATTAACTAAGTCTAGCCCAGATGAGAGGAGTATGGAGTTGGCTCCTGTGTCCATTCCTGTGGGAGACAAAAGGCTGTTTGTGAGGGAGGTGGGGGCAGTGCTATCATTGTAGGAACATAATCGGTCTGTCATTTCCGCTGCCCATGCGCTGTTGTTATCCCCAGGTCCTCTGGAAGAATGGAGCTTTTGTACTGCCGCTTATGTTGCAGCGATAAAGTTTCTTACAGGAGCACATATGTGTTTATAACTAGAGATATGTGCACGGACATAAAGTGCTTTGTTTGCCTTTCGTCTGCATCCACACTGTCAAAGGTGAGGCCACCGGGCCGGGTCGCTTTTTCCCATCAACACAAACGCAGTCTGTATGTGACCAGTCAAACCAGGAAATGAAACAGGGTTTGTTGATTGGCTACAGGAAGATAAATTAAATTATTTCTGACAGCACCTTCTGACTAAATAATGCAAAAAGCTACAGGGTTTACCTCGTGTGAGGATAGCGGATGGCCAGTGGTGAAGTTAAGGGGCGCTATCTGTTTGACGAAAGGAGGTCTAAGGCTACATGGTGTAATACTCTTTTTACAGACAGTAGCACTATTTGACAAACCCCTGACATTTGCAGCAGGAGACAAAAGCCAATTTCATAACATACCTGGTGGCCAATACATAGACCTGGGGCAAAAAGAAGTGAAGAAAAAAAGCAGTGCTGGGCACAGAAAAACAAGCACAAAAAACAGCCATTAAAGCAGTCTGCTATTTGTTTCAGGTTGTAATGATATAAAAATGGATGCACAACTTAGTGTCAAGACCTTGAACTGTAACTTTATCCTTGATAAAAGATGAATTACTTTGGCAAAAATCTGATCCAACCAACAATTAGCAGTGTGTGGTTCACCAGATTTTTTTCAAATACTTCCAAACCCTCATATCAACGACTTTAACCAGCCCTTTTTAGTGTATATGCCACATAATCAGCCCAGTGGTGGGAATGTAAATTGAGCTTTCAGAGTTCAACCCTGTTACAGGCCCAACTGTTATTGAGTGCTTCGCCCAGTCATTTGAACCACCCTCTTGTGTGGTAATGTCACCAACAGTTGGACATCTTACTGATTTAACGCCAAGGAAAATAACGGTGATTACATCAGAGGTCTTTGAGCAGGTTTGTAAGCCGTAATAATGCTTGTGTTCAACATATTCTGTGATGGCAGTCCAACTGAGCTTGGGTTTCTAGCATTGTGGAATGGGACTGTCTCACATGGCTGTGTGGAGACGAATCGCAGGCCAGAAACTTCAAGAGGAAGCTGTGTGGATCTAGAGAAATGAGAGATCTTTGCTAACACACTTGCATCCAGTCTGCAAACTTTTCTCTGTGATGAGTGGAAAATAGGGGCTCCAAGTATTTTGAATGAAAGCCATCTCTGTGTGGTTTTTAAGACTGCTGTCTCTCTCTGGGTTCAGCCTTTGAAATACAGTTAAGACCTTTGATGGAGGTTCTCTGCCAGCCTCATGGAAAGAGAGGAAAGACGTAAAAGAGAGAGAGAGGGAGATGAAGGCCGACACAGAAACAGAGAGAGAAAGAGGGAGAGGAAAAGACAGAATATAAAACTGAATGTTTGCTGGATTTGGATGTTAACTGGTTTCTCCACCTCCCTACAGCAACTGTATGCCGCCCAGCTTGCCAGCATGCAGGTCTCTCCTGGAGCCAAGATGCCTCCACACCCCCAGTCCCTCAATGCCAGTGGGCCCATTTCTCCTTCTTCTCTGAAGAATGACAAGAGTTCCTGCAGCCCCATCACTCACATTAAGGTACAACTTTCAACTCCTTTAACCTGCCCACCCATGGGCCTAGACCTTGAGTGGTACTTGACCTAGCCAAGCCTATTTGGTGCTCTCTGAATATAGAAGAATCTACACTGCTCACTACTTCAGTGTTACAGCCGGCCGGTGCTGAGCCCAGCCTCTAACAGGCCATCAATCTGTGGGGCTTTAACAAGGCCCTCTCTCTCTTAACCAGACTTCTGTGGACACGGTTGCTATGGCTATAGCTGTTCCAAGCCAGTAATTTGTGGAACACATGGTTTAAAAAAAAAATTTCACAGTGAAAAGTTTTTTTTTCTTCCTTTTTTTATAACTGAAATGGAATAAAACCATTACAACAGTGCTTTACAAATGCTGACAAAAGTTAAGCAAAATTGCCGACTTTGTTTGGCTTGTAAACAAACCAAATGCTGGATGTGTGTTTTCTGCTGCTGTATGGCATAGATCCACTAGACCTCCATGCAGAGGAAAGGCCATGTACATCGTCCCCACTCACTGAGGCTATAATCAGGAACATACGCCCATTTGGAGTAGTTTAGCGTAATAGTATCACAATGAAGAAAAACCATAAATTATGTCATGGGAGTAAGGCACTCTGGCTTTCTCTTCACATACGCATACACAATCCTTCAGGTCTCCTGTCTCTTGGGATTTTCATTGAAAGATTTCCATTAAACTGACTCAACTCCGTCATTTCATAACATTAATACAATTTCTATTTGTCAGATTAAATGGATGCCAGTTAGGCCAATACCAATACCAAACTTAGTGAAGTGAAGCTATTACAAATATTTCCAAATATCAAAAAATGTAATACAATTAATTATGCATAAGTGGAAAATAAACATATACAAAGTCCATTGGAATCAGATTGCCTTTAGTATTGTTTGTCTGCTTTCAGCTTCACTGCATGACAAACTGTTATTGGCACAGCAATAACAAGGCCTTGGGGCAGTCTGTGCTTGGCCATATGTTTGGACAAGGAGACACTTGGGCTTTGAAAAAGACTGTTAAGGCAGCATGAGCCCTAATCTGATTTAAAAGACTGCTGTATACACAGGGCGATTTATACTGTGCGAAGTGGCATTTCTCTTCTGGGATGCAAATGTTTGAGTTGTTTCGATTCAGAATCATTCAGCATTCATTGTATTTAACCAAGTGGTGCATATTGATTTTGATGTGTCTTAGCTTACGGGGCATTTTGTTCATTATATCGGAATTCTCTCATAATTTAGGTGATCAAATAGGTGATCAAATATTCTAAATATGTATTGATGATATTTTAAATATATTTTTGTATAGGTTACTTAAGGTTACTTTTGTTTTGTGTTCATTTATCCCACTTTCATTGATTTATTCTACTCTCTACCCATAGATTATACACGCTTGGTAGACCAGCTGCTTAGAGTAAAACCACAGAAAATACGCATCTGACCTAATCTCAGAACTACAATATTGCCTTTTTCTCTAAGTCAACTCATATTTTTTAAGGAATAGGCATACATGATAAAATCAAGTATGCCCAAATGAGGAGTGAAATTAGAAAACAAGTTAATGAAGTCGATAATGTAAGTTGACATCTGAACAGCTGTCTTTGATCATTGGCACCGCCGTTATCTGGTCATTATTTATTCTTCCAACCAGAGTACAGACACAGAAAGCAGGGAGGAGGAGAGGGAGAACAGATGAAGACGTACAGAAAGACAGAATCTGCTTTAATTAGCGTGAACAAAGGCACTGGGCAACTGTGAAGAAGATCGCAGTGGCACATCTTTTAAAGAAGGATGGATGAGGAGAAGAGAGGAAAAAACAGAGGAAAAAAACAGAGAGGAGGTGTGGGTCAAGGAAGTAGAAAGGTTTGAATGCCCCTGATAATTAACCAGGAACAGAGGAGAATTGTGCTGTCTGAGAATCCTGAGCACCTCCGAAAATGGAGGGGAGGGCACACCGACTAACATCTGTCTCTTCTCAATACTCCTGATGCCATAGGAGGAGGGAACACAGCCGCTCAACCTGTCTGCTCGGCCAAAGACGACGGACCTGGTGAAATCCCCCACATCCCCAACACAAAATCTGTTCCTCGGCAGTAAAAGCAGCCACAACAGTCTGCTCAACAAGGGCATCCCCAGCCCACTCGGAGGAGGCCTGGGCCGGGGTTCATCTTTTGGTAAGACCTTTACTTCACAAACAAGATCCCACCCAAACACACAGATGTTATCAGTTTAAACACACACTCTGCACTCAAATCCAGGGAAAGCACGTTGCAAGATTTTTTTGAGGTTATATCGCTCACAAATAATTGCCACTGTCAGGATGTTGTGTAAAGTTGTTTTTCTTTTTTTTGTCAGTGTGTTTTTCTAGTGGACTAACTCTGCTTTGCGTGTGTACAGATATTCTGTCCAGCCTAAATTCTACCGCGTTGTTCGGGGACCAGGACACGGTGATGAAGGCCATCCAGGAGGCTCGGAAAATGAGGGAGCAGATCCAGAGGGAACAGCTACAACATCACCAGCAGGGCATGGAGGCAAAGCTGTCCGCCCTCAGTTCAGTAGGCCTCAACAACTGCAGAGTTGACAAGGTTAGAATTACTATCAAGATAGTTTCAGGTCTTCTCCATTGCAAGCTTTTTCTAGGGGGCAAAAAAAAAAAAGTTGACCACAAAGACTGCTCAGCTCACACTGAAAGTAGTGGAGGAAAGAAACTCTTAAAGAAAGTGGAACATGGTGATTTTGATCTATCAGTAATTCTTAAGGCAAACATTTCATTTAATCTGTGTCCAGGGTGGTCGTATTGATAAGAGCTGGCATAGTGCAGTGTGTACATGAGTGTTTATTCAAATTAGTATGAATATGCTTATGTGTGTGTTTAGAGGGCTTGACGTTGTTGATGTTGGTGTGAGGGCCGTGACAGGCCATGGCAGTGCCCGGTGTGGGTTAAGAAGACTCTGATGTCTATGCCCAATTAAAGCAGACTTGCAGCCCTCTCCGTCCCCTGACACAGGATGGGGCTGCTTTGTACCAGGAGCACACACACTCCCAGGGATTCCCTTTAAAAATATCTTCAATCGATGAGTCAATCAAGGAGAGAAAAAAGCTGTCCTCCTCTCTTCAGCTTGATGCTATGTTGCCAGTTGGCTGTGAGGAGCAGGCAGGAACTGGGAGCGATGCTCATTAATATTTCAGCACCTGACACTTTCAACCAACAGCCTCAACTAGGTCAATGTATATGTAAAAAAGTCAATGAATATCTATTTTGATTTCCCTCTAATTTGGTGTTTGGAGGAGATCACTGTCTATGCAGGTGGCAATCAACTATGCTCTTACTAAAGTGAAGCAAATAAATTGGTGCAGCCCACAGTGAGGACGAAGACACTGCCTCTCCTTACGAACATAAACACAAAAACTAATCAGTCAGTCCATGATCAAATGTTTGTATTGACAAACAGCTGACAAAAATGTGCCACGCCACAATTTCTCCCTGAATTCAAACAATAAAACAGGGTGCCTTCTTTGTTTGGATACAACATGGTATGTGAGGCTTTCAGCATGAGAACACAGAAGCTGGTACAGCTGCCTCTCAAGATGATCCTGTGGTCAACCGAGCAGCCGAGTCTGCCATGACATGAAAGCATTCGCTGAACAATGCCTGTAAAGAGCCATTTTCAACAGGCAGCACACACCTACAGCTGCTTTGTCCTTTGCAGGTCGAGCTTAACTTTTTTTTCTACTCCCTGCTTAGTCTTTTGTATACGATTTAGTTTTGTTTCCTCCTTATTTTGGACTTGTCTGTTCAAAGTATGTTAAAGCTCATCTCAGAGGAAGAGAATGTTTTTTTCCTTGTTTTTCTAAAGGAATTTACAGCTTGAAATAGTCAGTCACTCCTCACCTGTAATCTACCTTTTGTCTGTGCTTGCCACCTGAGTATGGAGAGCATTTGTGTGTGTGTGTGTGTGTGTGTGTGTGTGTGTGTGTGTGTGTGTGTGTGTGTGTGTGTGTGTGTGTGTGTGTGTGTGTGTGTGTGTGTTAGTGGGCAACATAAGGGAATGTCAAGTAGTGATGAAAAGGCCATACATTTAAATACTACTTAAAAAATAAGTACACGAATAGGAACATAGTATTTCTAACACAAAAACTGAATGCCAACTATTAGAGCAAGTTCAGGTGGAAAAAGTGATCGCTGCCTTTGAAGTCATTTAGGCTCCCACACCCTCTTCTTGTTTTCATTACCACATCATTTATTGTCTTGTTGAATGACACCTTAACTGAGTGCATGCTTGACTCTCCGGCTCGTGCAAATCATAGTGAGATATCGTCTCCTCTTAGTTTCAGTGGCACTGGCCCTATTAGGATGGTGTGAAATGAGAGGCACGCTTTATCAAGTCAGCTAAAAGAATTGCCCCATCATCTTCATCCTTCGGCTGCAATAAAGAACAGTAAGCTGTAATTCAGCAGTGAAATGAGAGAAGAGAGATAGTCTTTTGCTGATACAAGCCCACGAAGTAGAAAGGTTTGAATGCCCCTGATAAAAGCTTTCACTTTGGTCAGTTTCAGAATATTAATATTTCAAGAAAGTGCCTCTCACCTGACATAAATATGGTGCCGTGTTTAATAGCTCCCCCTTCCCAGTGTCTTGTTTGGAAGTTTATCATAGAGAGAGCTTACATGAAGAAGAATCTGGAAAGGTAACATTAATGGGATTAAGGAGAGGTTAAGATCATCCAGCGTGGCTGTTAGAAGGGGATATTAAATATTGATTTATCCCACTGTAATGACCGGGCAGAGGAGTGGTTCTAAGTGCTGCTTACAGATGGATCAATTCATCTTTTCATAAAAAGTGTGTTGGAACAGTACAATGCATTCCTCCTAACCTTTATCACTATGACTCTAGTTCTCTCTCTCTCTCTGGTCATTGACCTAAGAGAACATGGTGTAGATCAGACTCTCTGTTTCACAGTATTCAAGCCTTTAACCGGAGGACTTGTAAAATATTCATAGATTACAGGAGCGGATTCTCTTTCTAGTCTTTTCATTTGTCTGTTTTTACTATAGCCCATCAGTACAATACAACCTTTTACAACCCTGCTGCAATTTACCTTTTTGAAATATTTATCTAAAGGTGTTATTGTCTGCGGAGGGCAATTACTTTGTTCCATTATTTACCATCTCCTCCTCACCCAGTGGAGGCTTTTACCTTGAATGTGCCAGAATGCCTACAGGTCAAATACAGTACATTGAAATCCATTTGTAACCATTTGAATTGTTTCCCTCAATTATGCACTATAGCTATAACAGGACATGCTGTTTTTTCTGGGTTACGGGTGAATAAATATGAAGCATCTGTATCGTATGTTTTCACTCAGATGGTGAATGCAGAGATTCAACCATGTTTCCATATTGTCATCAACATTCATGGCCTACTGGAATATATGGCCAGTAGATCAGGGACCGTTGATAAATAGCCATTGACTAAAATGATAGTTTTCTGATCAATTTAGACAATGTATTTAAGTTAATTGGTCTAAATACAAACCCGTAGTTAATAAATAAATCACTCGGAAAATGCTCCTTTGCCCTTGTTATCCATAATCTGTTTAGACAGCATATCATCTCACATTTCTAAGTAAAACAAGTGTGTCTGTAAACGAAACCAGCCACAACATTGAAATAACTCACAGATCTATTGCTTTGTCTGTCTTGTCAATACAAAACTGGTCAGGTGTAACCAATTAGCAGCTTTGCCAGAATTCATAAAAGGTGCTGCTGGACCTTGTTGCATATATAAATAGTATACTGTCTGTAAATGGAAATTTGTAAAATACCTGTAAATGAGCACCTTAATTCATCTTAATCCAAAAAGTGTGTTCTTTGAATTTCAGCCTTACCAATCTGTTAAAAAAATATTTTCACTTAAAATTTCAAATTGTTCAATGTAACGAGTTAAAAACCACACTATAGGCCAAGCAGAGATGATGAGATCAAAAGATTACCACATTTTGGGTCACTGACTGCCTTCAACCAAATACGCAGTTAATTGGCCCCCGGCCATTGGGCATATTGTCAGGAATGACACATTTTGACATGGATGCATCAATGTATTTAATAAAGTTGCCATTGACGTTGCATATGCGATGCTCTGGAGGTTGTGAGAGATAAAATATATTCCTCGGCTGACATGTCCCTAAGTGGAATCAAAAGGTGAAAGGCCAGTGTGTTAACCTATTGAACTGCCCTTTTCTGCCCTGCAACACCACCTTTTCTCAGTATTGATGACTACAATTGGTCATTTGGCATGTCCCAAAGCTCAGCCTGTAAATATTCAAATGGAGCTTACACTGGTGCTCCACAAAATCCAGACTCCTAACCTATTGGTTATAGTGGTTCTACTGGTCTCCTCTGTGTGTGTGTGTGTGTGTGTGTGTGTGTGTGTGTGTGTGTGTGTGTGTGTGTGTGTGTGTGTGTGTGTGTGTGTGTGTGTGTGTGTGATGCCAGGGCTCTATTCAGGCAAAGCCCTCACAAAGACTTTGAATATAATCTTGTCTGGTCTGCAGCCCTGGAAGCAATTTTCTGCTCCTTTTCGACTGCTGTCTTGGAAATTGCAAACCAGGGCGTTTTGGCTGCAATGTAAATCCTTGGCATACAAGGGTTTGCCCATCCAAATTAGATTATGCTCAGCTCCCAGACACTGGCTGTAGCCAGCAAGTGCTATTGTGAGTATTGCTTACATTAATGCTTTGTCCAATTGTTCATGTTTGCCAAAAGAATAAAAATAATGCATGACTCTGGATAATATGTTCATGTGTGTGTCTGCGGGCTTCTATCCCAGGTCAGGTCCTTAGCTTTGTTTCGCCTCTTCTGCAGAAAGACATCAAGACTGCATCTTGGTAGGGTCATTTGGCGGTGGTGGCTCCATTATTTTCTACAGTTGTCATTTTACACGGTGAATCTCTGGCCAGCTTCTGTTGCTCAGAAATGCTGCTGGCCCATGGTGGCTCAGACCTGTGATGCACTCACCACAACATACAACAAAGGACGAGGGAAAGAATAGGCCACAATGACCATTTATAGTCTATGGTATTGTTGCAGTAGAAGCATAATGGTTGCAGTGTCCAACAAGTCTTGAGGTTTTGTCCATTTGTGAAAGGGGTTTTGGTAATGCCGCAGTTTCTAATGTCCAGCTGTTTGCAACCTGGAGGGTTTGATAAGGAAGGAGAACTTAACATTCCCTGGAGGACCCAGTGAACAGTTCTGGATCATTGTGAATTGGAAACCCGTAAAACTACATGTCACCAACACAAATGATCTCAGCAGTGTGGAGAGGAATATAGAAACTAAACACTGAGTCCGAGGTGTTTCACACATAGTGAAAGTTACATACTACACACACATCTCATTCTAATTGAAGACACACACAATTCCAATGTTCTGCACTTAACAAAATAGGTATAATGTATCAAGGATTATCTCAATATGTCCCAAATAGACATCTTGTAGAAGAAATCCACTTGTTTTGACTAAATGCACATTTAAAATTGGCAATGAAAGATCCCATTTTGTTTGACTTGTTTTCTCGCCAACATAAAGTAGCTCATCTTGAAAAATTACAGCATGTCTTTTTTTTTTTAAAACAAACAATAAACATTAAATTGGCAGAAAGCCCAGAGTAGAGTTACCTCAAAATTTCTTCTAAACATAGTTTTAGCCCTTAATTAAATTAAAGGTCATTCCTCCCTCTGTTTTAAACAAATGAGGTGATGCCCTGGCAGTACAAATGGGCCTGGAATAGCTGGCCATCTCTGCTCTGTGTGATGTTGAGGATGACTACTATAGAACAGATGCCAGCCTTTTGTGGCTGCTACTGTTGATTTTGCTGCTGCCTGCATTAGCCTTAGCAAAGGGAGCACTCCGGGTAAAAAAGAGAGCAACAGTCTGCATGAAACAAACTGTGGGTTATACCGCATGGCTGGATGTACTTAACATTTAAATGGTTCAAAACTTCCAAAAACTTCTGGAAAGCTGCAGACTTATAAATTACATTGCAACTGGTTACACTAAAAATATAAAACAGATGAGGCGCTGAGCTGTGAGGAGCTGCAGCCATGTTAAAGTGCAGTCTCTGTCTCCATCAGGGCTGGGGTAGATTGCTGAGGGGTTTAGCCTGAGACCCTCAGAGAGAAGGCTCTGAGGGCCACAGACCACAGTGATGACTGACACTTGATACACAATGCCCTGTATTGTGTGGTCGGAGAGCCATTGCCTTCAACTTGCCACGTACCAGGTGTGTGATATGACCAGAACCCATTCTGCACATTATCACACATAAGTGGCTGTTTGAGGTCCTGCAGCTGTTAAAGTTTCCAATGATAAAAATTTTAAACATATGCAATCACCATGAAGGAAACATGGACGAGATCGTACCTATAGTTTAGAGATCTTGGAAAGTAAAGAGGTTAGAGCTGTCACAGAAAGAGCTGCACATGTAATTTATTGTATCTACACTAAACAGCCAAAAAATAACCAGACAATTATATAACTTTAAGTTGGCAACTGTTTCTTTTGGAAGGAGTAAACTGCATCATGCCTGCCAGCTGCTTGAAAGAAATGTAGCAGTTTTCTCTTCAGATAATCATTATAATGTCAAAATGTTTTGGCAAGCAAATATGCCAACTTAATCTGTCCTTGTCTACTTTACGTTATTGTTTTTGAATATGGATTTGGTTTATTTTGTTCTCAAAATTACACAAATAAGCATGATTGGCTAATTACAACAATCATATCGTATCTAGCGGTGAATTAAAGTATATTTAAAAAAAAAATGTAAGCATGTACTGGACCTAACCTAGATTCCAGTCATATAATATTCAACAAGGCCTGGTTTGTCTGTATTAATCAAGGTATATGGGACTAAGAAAAGGTTATATAGTATATAGTTGAGAATTTCACCACCAAAAAGCATAACTTGTCTGTTGTGATGTGCTAAGTGGTGCTTTCATTTCTATAATGCTAAATGAAAACGATAAGTCAGATTGAGATGGTTGTCATTTTGTGTCAAAACCTGACCCAACAAACTGAGCAAACTCGCTAATCTGCACCAGAGTCTATTTCACTGTGTGTTTTTCTTTCATCTCTTTTGAACAATCCCAGGCCATATGGCTTTGCCTGTAGCCTTGAGCTATTTACAAAGAAGAGAGTGCAGGAGTGTCAGGATTGGCAATGTGTTGCCTAAATATAGGGCAGGAGTAGGCACAATGCACAGGGCCGTCCGCCACCCGCCTCTGCCCAGAATACACCCTGTGGGCAGAGCAGCAGGCCTCCGGCACATGTTCTGCGGCCGGCCAGATTAAAGCTCTCATTACAAGATTGACAAGGGCTCTTTTGGGTTCCCTCGCCCAAGAAGTTGCAGAGACTCCACTATCTATCCTCTTTCTACTTCTCTCCCTCTCTTCCTCTGTGACTCATGACTACACAAGACTGGCTCATGACATCACTGGGCAGCCGTGTGCAATTGAACAAAATGCATCTGTTCCTAAACTTTGAAGACAAAAGACTGCACATGCAGTGCTGATGAGATTATTGTGGGTGGCAGTTTTCCACTACAGCTCAGAGTGCATTGCTATAATTTTAGTTGGGGTGGAGAACTGCATGCTGAAGTCATTTGAGGGAGGTACCGCTTGTTTGCCAGCGGTCGTGGTCAGAATGGGAGGGGAATAATGTGTACTGTTACATCTTTTGTTTCCTGTCTCTTTATCATAAATCTTTCTTTCATCTTTAGTTGCTCCCTTGTGCTGTACACCTTTTTAAATCAGCCGCATACGCTCTCTCTTTTCCTGGCTGGATGGCCAACTTCCCTAGATACTGCATGTCCTTTGCTCCTTCTCTGTGTCAGAGTGATCAGTAAAAATTTAATGACACTATAAAATAATAAAAGTGCCATTAATTTATCACAGCACTTGATGCGTGAGCAGTAAAGAAGCATTAGTTCACTGAATATTTTCAAACCTTAAAACAAAACCCTGATGCTCTGCAGATAATTTATGGCCCTAATTTCAACTCTAATTCTAATTCACAGATATAAATTACCAAATTTATAACCAATAAGTATATTAAGCTTAGTATATAAAATTTTATGAAAATTTGTGATACCATATTGCACAGATATTCTGAGATTAATTAGCATAGCTAACACAAGGAAGGAAGGAATACTGACAGTAACTATCACTTTAATTTAATGTAAAATATATAAAGTCCTGGCTTGCATTAAGTATATGAACATATTTATATTTAACAACAAAAAGCACGTCATTATTTTTATGTCAACGCTACCTCAAAGAATCCCTCAACAAGAGCCACATTCAGTCTAGTTCCTAGCTGTCTAATGTGCCGATGTTCACTAATCATATGACTTTGTGCGGTGAAGAAGGAAGTTCAACACTGAGCTAGTTATTAATGAAATCCACTGATGGATGGGCCATGTTCACATCCTTCTCAGCCCAACATGATGCTTAATGATCATGAGTTTATAAAAGGACTTGATTGATCAGGAGGGACCAACCAAGCACAGAAGAGGGACGAGATGACTACTTTATGACATACAGTACCCATGAACGCTGTGTCTTCCTCGTGGACTGTCCAAGTAACATCAGCGGCAGCACCATTGCCCATCCAGCTAATCGCACATCAGTCACTTTGTCATCGGGCTGCTAGCTTCTTTCATTAAGAGCAATAACGTGGCTGGGTGATGAATACAGCTCCGTGAATGTGTTGCTTTACGCAGAACACGACACAGAAAGAAGGACCACACTCCATCTTCTCTTTACAAAGCATCCTCTTGCCCAGCAGGGACCACCACATATGTCATAATTAGAAAACACTTAAGTAAGCAAAGGGCCGTCAGATAGACAGGCTCTAATCACAGGCCATAAGCAGGTAGTGGTTAATTGTATATCAGAATCACTCAGCTAGCCATAAATAATGACTGCTCCTTCAAGTATGATGGTAAATTGCAGTGCTCTTTCTGTCTTTTTTTGCAGTCCTTTCTTTTGAGGAATAGTTCTTGAATAAATAAAAGCATGAGAAAAAAATTAAAATACTGTGAAAGGCCTCAAATGGATTTGAACTATCTTCATCTTTCATCTTGTCATCTTTTTAACCCTTAAGAAAAAAAGGATATACAAAAGGAAAGAAAAATGTGCTGTAATTACTGATGGTTGTTGTTGACCACATGATTTAATTTCTCAGGAAAACATATCAAAATGCATTCAATGCAGCCGTAAAAACAAATAGCTGCACTCACAATAGTCAGGTCTGGCTAATTTTTCGCACCTTCTCCTGTCAGTGTGGGGAGAAAATAACAAGGGGCTAAAAGATTAATGTGTGTGTTGGCGTGTGTGTGCCAGGGGAGCTGTTAGTATTGTGTGGGGTCTACCTGAGTATCCGTGTGGACTGCATGTGATAGGCATGTTTAGAAAATAAAGAGGCAGAGGTCAGTGCAGACTGTACATCTTTGGCAGAGATTGAATGCTCACCCTGGGAGTAAAACAAATGTTTTTTTTCTGAATGGTGGCAACATGCCTGCTTTTAGTGTCATCCAGGCGAAACCTAGCGGGGGAGAGATTATTTGTATCATGCAGAGTCAAAGTGTCCATCTCCTAGTTGAGTCTTTAGAGAGGAAGACAGCCCTTTGCTAATGCCCTGTGTATTCACAGAGGAAGTAGGTCATTCAACAATGGAGCCAGCAGCAGTCGGCACTCTCCCCTTGCATAATACATTAAGTGTAATATGCAGCAACTATTCAGAGTCCCCCCACCCCGAAAGCTGTTATTTTATTCTGTAAATGCACACGGACATGACATTTAATATTGTCACGGAGCGCTGAATGACAGGATTTCATTGTGCGTCAAGTACAACATGATGCCAAGTTTAATCTGAGCACAAAGCGACATGACAAACGGGAAAACACGGTGTGTTCTCTAAAGCATGAACTCTGAATAAATGATGGGCGCTGAGCTCCGGGCACTGTAGACTGGAAGGGAGGATGTAAGGAGAAGATTACAGAGGAAAATCTGAGCACTGCAAAGAGGGCCACGGCCCCATTGTGTGCCTTGGATCACAAAGTATCCTTCTGTAAATCTATTTACAGCACCCCTGGCCCTCACTGTCTCTCTGCCTCCTGTCATCCATTATAGCAGCTGCTGAATAGAGAGATGAGAGAGGAAAAAGCTACATCTAGCTCATGTCAAAAGAGCAGCTCTTCAAAAGAACCTCTATTTACCAAAGACACTTTTTTTTCTTTTCAAATGTTCAGATTCCTGATGGGGTTATTTTTACAATTCTATCACTGTACAAACGTGTGTATGTGCTTGTCCTTGTACCTGACTGTTTGTGTCTCCCTGTAGGAGAGGGCGCATTTTGAGAGCATCGGCCACCACCTCGGCAAGCTGGGTGAGGAAGGAAAGATTGGCCACAGAGTTATTGACCTTACCAGGCCAGAGGATCTTGATGGTAAGGCCATATTTGTGTTTTTCTTTTCTTTTGCATGTAATTGTAATTGATGACTTGCTCATCAGATGTTTTGGTCTTTCCTCGTAATCCACACAAATTCACTAAAAGTTACTTGGAATTCTGTGTGTATGACTTAATCAAATTAAGTGGATTCTGCCGACACTAAATACAAACTTTGAAAGCAAAATACATTTTCATGGCTGATAAAGCCAGCAACTAAAAGTTAGTGGTGATGGTAGAGTGGTTGGGTGCGTGCAGAAACGTACGTATGTGTGAGGAAGATGTGGGGGTTGGGGTGAAAGCCATTTGAAATGAGCCGTGGCTCCGAGGTTTTCACAGGTAGGTGAGTGGAGGACAAGGGTGCCTGAGGACAAAGCTGGCTTTTTTCCAAGCTCAGCTCCTGTTGCTGTTGTGCTTTTTGAGGTCCTGGGCACAGAGGTGTAAATTCGGGTTGCACCAGTGTGACAAAACGTCATCTCCCTTTGTGGCGCTGGTTCCTACATAGGAGCAAGACGTACCTCAGAGCACCAATGTTTGTCAGACACAAATATTTGTGGCAGTTTCCATGGCACTTCAGAGTGAGAGCAAAGAGGAAAATGGTTCTGACTCATCTTTGATGTGTCAAAGACTCTCAAGGCAGGAGGATAGATATTTCTCAGGACAATGTAACCCATCAACATATTTAAATCGCATCTTACACACATATTTCCCATCAGCTATAGAAATAATTGCTCCTGCATAATTGGTTCACATGGACTTTTACTATGTATATATATATATATATATATATATATATATATATTTACAATATATATATATATATATATATATATACATATATATATATACATATATATATATATATATTTACAATATATATATATATATGTATATATATATATATATATATATATATATGTATATATATATATATATATATATATATATATATATATATATATATATATATATATATATATATATATATATATAGTAAAAGTCCATGTGAATTTACTCCCAATAAAAAGTTTGTTTACCGACTCCAAAGCAAACATCACACCCATTGTGAAGATGAGAAATAGAGGTGCATTTAGTGTATCCATTGACTTGCTTCCCATGTGAGCCACAGCAGCAGATCCCATCCCACCCGTCAGACTCCTCGGACAGATGTGCTTCCAGTGCTCATTCTCCCAGTGGGAACCTTGTCTCCGTGGCCACTGTGGAGTCAGGACTGAAACAGAGTGTACACCAGGGTAGTTGTGTCCTTTTAAGTCCTGCACAGGGTAGAGGGAAAGGCTTGCGCCAGACGCCTCACATCAGTTTTCCCAGTGGGCTATGGATTAGGAGCAAGCAGAGGTTAGAGGAGAGGAGAGGTCCTCTTCCCAGGGGGAAATGGCTGTGAGCCACATAACTCAAAACACACAGTTAGCGTTTCTTCTTTCCCCACAAATATATCTGTCTTTCTTTTTCAGCTTCACCAACAAGGAAACACATACGGTTGAATGATGTGAAACAGGGTTTTACGATGTGAACCACCAATTTTACCTTTCTGAGAACATGTTTACATTTTCAAAATCCTTGTTGTGAGGATTTTCTGCTCTGTGAACCAATCGAGGAATTGCTCCGTGGCATACCTTGATATATACCTAATTGCACCTTATTTGTGCTCTATTTAGTAACCTAAAAATCTCTCATTTGCTGATTTGCATGTCAAAGGTCATGCAGATGTGAGGGGTATAATAAGGCTAAATGTTGGTGACAAGTAAAGGGTTTTATTTATGTCAAGCTTACATGTTGCATATGTTTAAATGGCATTTTAACATATTTCAACATGTACTCAGCATCTGTTTCATATTAAAAGTCATTTGTGTCACTGTTACTTTTAAACTTACATCAGCCCAATTTCAACTTAGACAACTGGCTGTCTTTTGACCGGTAATTATCAAATTAATGCTAACTGAATAATTCATAATTTCATAACTTAAGTCACAAATGTAACTCATTTTTGGTACCACTCTGAAGGAAAAGGAAGGAATTTAATTTGAAATGTCACACTTTTTTCTCAGTAGTTCAGAACACACTGTATACTTTCATGAAAAGGAAAATTACTGGGTGTACCTCCCAGCCCTAACATAGGGTGTGAAAGCCCCTGGGTGTGTAGCAGCTTTCCCTCTAGAACAGAGCGCCCACATTGAGTAGGCCCAGAGTACAGCGGACTTCTGTCATCACAGCAGTTCACAGAAAGCTTTTGGTTACTTAAGCTAATATTTGCGAAGCATGCAGCTTCCAAAGTCCTAACGACTTTGAAAAAAAGTGGCAAAGGAATGAAAATAGATAGGATTTCCTTAATTTTACAAAGCCGTGAGCCACACGCAAGAACCCCCGCAAAATGTATTAACTCTTTTAAGCTGTGAAAAAAACATTACCAAATACCACAAAGGCCTTGGCCCAGCCAGGGCCTTTGTTCATTCGCATATGGCAGTATGGAGTTTCTGTGTAGCTGAGGTTTTGTGTTTGTCTAAACCGCCCCCATCACTGAGAGTCCACAGAGAACAAAGAGGTTGTTGAGAGATGTGTGGAGGCAGGAAACAGAATAAATCTGAACGCCCAGTGTGATAATATCAACCGTAGAGTGAGAAACGATGGGGCTTTAGCCAAGCAGTGTCTCTAACAATGTCCTCATGGAATAGGATGATAAGACAGTAGTGTTGCATTGTTGTTACACTGACGGGTTCCTTTAAATCGGTAGCTTGAAGCTGTTTTGAAGTTTTATTCAAGTTGTTTGTTTGAAGAGGTTATGTTGTTGTTTTTCTGCCACTGTGAGGCCGTGGGAATCAAGCTCTGACTTTTATTGCTTTTCCTCGAAGAAAGCTTAGATGAGGAGGCTCAGACATAATGATTTAACAAGTGGCAACAACAATGGGTGAATAGGTCAACACAATCAGTCAGAAAGTTCTGTTTTGAAGTTGGCAAATTCAAATGTACCCCCCAATAGGACACATTGCTGTGTGTTTCTGTGTTTGTATATCCATGCATTTCCTTCTGCGTTTACAAAGCCAGGATGTTGTGAAAGATTAGATTCCTCTTTTAAGCTCACTGCATGTGAGAGGGAAAAGAGTAGACAAAAGTAAAAGCCGTAGCCTGCATGTTAAAACAGGTTGGCCGTTTGTTCCCAAGCTCCCATATCCACACTCACACACACTTACGCACACTCACGCACACACACACACACACACACACACACACACACACACACACACACACACACACACACACACACACACACACACACACACACACTCCAGATAACTGAAATCCTCCTAACTGGAAAGAAAAAAGGGATTGACATGTTATAATAGGGCTTATATCACATGTAATTTGTAATGGTTTAATTAGCCTGCTATGAGCTCAGGCTAGAACAGGGACACTGAGTGCTGTCTCCTGTCTGTCCATACACATTAATCTCACCTGATCCTGCTCTGAGGGAGAGGCTCTATTGTCAGTAGTAAATGCCTTTAGTCAGAGGTGTTAGATTTGATCCCAACAGGGAGGGCTTGGTAGGTTTGCGTGATTGTTGCCTGCTCACTGAGGCTTGTCCTCCTGAGCGGATTCCTGGGTGACATTATGTGTCTGCCCGCAGAACAAAGATGAGTAAAGGAGGAGCAAAAGGGGGAGGAGAGGGGACGGCAGGGGCAGTGCTACTCTGTGGCTTGGTACATGGTCGAGTCTGAGCCTGCAGCTCACAGGTGTGATAGGCTTTTGGGACTCACTACATTCTCTCTCTATTTCGCTCCCTTGTTTCTGCTCCATTCGTATCCGCTCGTGCTTCTCCATTTATTATACCCCACCCCCTTGCACACACAATCATTCTTTCTCACTGTAATTCATGCTGCTCATCTGCAGTGTTTCCAGGAGAGACAAATTAAAAGAGGATTCCCATATTGCTCTGTCACACTTGAGCTGCAGGCCTCATGAATCACAATAAATTCTATTAAGCAGCACTCCCTCTGTTTCGCTCCCTTCCCCAGCTACCACCCAGGGGGGCTGCCCCTGTCACTGCTAAACATCTGTGTTTATTTACACAATCACACACCTAACTAACTGATTCCTAAATGTCCTGCACCTCCTGGAAAAAAAAATGTTAATGCTCATTTGCGAAATGTCAGACCAGTGTCATGATTTCCAATGAAAAGACAGAAACAATGTTCCAGTAAATTGCATGTTGCAGCTTCTAGGGATTTGCTGAGACTGACTGCTAATGTGCAGGATGCCTCTGATTAAGTCATATATATTATTGGGGCTGAGTATATTATAAATTGATCTACCCATGAAGCCTTACATGGTCTTATGTTATAAAAAGCCACTTGCCAAACACTGTACTGCTTGGAATTTATTATAATTTCAGGTAAAAGTGTGTTAAACTCTGTGTTAGGATGTTGGTTTGCCAGAGGCAGCCGTACATCTGAGTCAACTTGATATCTCCATTACTTTGTTTAAAAAAAATCCAGGACCACACCACCTGCCTCAGTACAGGTGAAGATGATGTAACATTGCTGTCGTTCATTTCAACTGCTTTCTGTAGCATCAGACAAGCACTTTTCTATGTGCCATCATGTGAGTAAAAACCATGCCTCATCCAGATTCCCTCCAGTGAACCAAGTCACGTGGCTGGTTTCCTGGCTAACTATGGATGTGGCACTAGCTGATGGCAGGCGGTTGTTTTGTCCCCCTCCCCGTAAGAAGCTCACCTCTGCCCATATGCATGCACACCAGTATATAAATTGCTGAATCAGTGTCAGTGATAGAGTAATGGCACGGGAGGCATCGTAAATTACAGCAAGCGATCCCGGGGCGCAGACACTGGCTGTCGTGTCTGAGTGAGCGCTGCGCTCCTGAGCTAATGAATACCTTCATCTGGCCCCGGCAGTCAGCAGATTGCCCCGCGTTGATGGATACTGTCAGCCCTCCGACACACCACATTTCATTGCACAATAAACATGGTTGTCAAAACCAAACAAAGTGAAATCAATTCATCCTGTACAGTGAGTGCATGCTAAATGAAATTAACGTACTGTGGGGTTCGGTGGCAGCAAAGGTAGTGTATTATTTCTGAATTCATGATGGCTTTAGGGCCTATATACATCTAGGGGGCAGAACAAGAGATGGATATCGCAGAGTTCAAAAAAGTGTCAATGAAAATACATGTTCTGATTCAATATTTCTGTGCAACATGTACGTGAGGGACTGAGCAAGGGGAGGGGCGTTTCAGATTAGATGAATTTGCAGATTAACATATGAAATAAAAATAAGAAAAAAAGTACCAAGTCCAAGTATATGATTCACTATTTGGTTAAAATATATGCAATGTGTGATATAAGGATGCATTTAGAATATATTTGTTTATAATTACGAATAAAGGTAATTCATTTTTTAGGGATATAAAAATGAAAAACAATGATTCCCCCCCCCCGAAAAAAAAATAAGTGAACACTATTTTTTTTTAAAAGCATGTTTGCTCAAGATAGAAACATGAACACATTCATCTTGTCATTGTGACTGTTAACTTCCATTAGCAGAGGGCTGAATCCTTTGGGCAGCCACTAGTGCAGAGTCACAATGTGAGAACACATTTTCACTGGTCTCCCATATGACGGCAATCATAAATGTGTTGATTGTTAAACATGTTCTGGTGGAAATTGATTTTGGGGGGTCTTTGTACTGAGAGAGTACAAAGACCAGGGGAAGGCACCTCAAACATTCTCTGTGAGCAGAAACCAAACTTCGACCGCTCTTCCATCTCTTTATACCGGCGCTGCTTGTGGGCTCCTTCAGTGAAGCATCTGTGTGTTTGTGTCTCTGCACATATTGCCCTTTGACTACTTGTCTCCCCAAATACTTATAAAAAAGATACACTTTTCCTAAGTGACAACACTCAATCTCCTGAGGCTGAAAGGGTGCTGCAGCGTCTTCGGTGATTGGAGCAAAGCAAGGTTTCTGTGGATTTGGAATTAATGTCTCTGCACAGCCCTCCATTACTCATTAAGAGTTTGATTTTGTTTATCAACTGAAATAATAATAGAAATCAAACCACAGGTAACGTGTGCCAAGGCTGCTAGTGGAATGGTCTAATGAGGCTTCACATGTGGATGATGAAATATGCATGAGTCATCCCAAGCTTTCTTTTCCAGATTTTAGATCATTAAAGATGTATCGTAGCATATGGAAGGCTTTTTTTGTCTTATTTTTCAAGCCTTGTTTATCAACATGTTTTTGTTTGTTTAAATATTCATACTGCTTTTATTTAATTCTTTCACATCTTACATATAAAAGGAAGCAAATGCGCATGCAACAGAAATCATTATCAGCCTGATGTACAGTTTAATACTGAGAGAAACTCTCTTATGCTGATTGTGAATGCCCTGATTGAGAAGCAGCACTTTGCAGAATCGGCACAGTCTCTCATCACACATTTGGAGAGAGAGAGAGAGAGATAGAGAGAGAGAGAGAGAGAGAGAGAGAGAGAGAGAGAGAGAGAGAGAGAGAGAGAGAGAGAAAGAGAAAGAGAGAGAGGCAGAAAGGAGAGCAGGAGGAATGGCAGGTTTGAATTATTTTTTTTATTTAATTTAATTTTTTTAGCTTTAAAATGTACTTTTTTTTCATAGACTGCCTCGAGTACTGTATTCGTCAATTATGTTTGCATTCTTGCACTTTTTATGATAGCTATGAAGGTCAAATTGAAATGTATGTGCCTTAGTAGAGTGTGAATTGTAGAGTGTTTGGATAGACCTAAGTATCAGTTAAAGAGTGCAGCTTACCCTTAAACTGACATTGTATTGTATTATATCATTTAAATTATAGCACATAGTATTCCACTCAATATAAAATAGAACCCCTCTAACAAGATCTGCAGCACAGCACTCATCTAAAACAATGTTCATGATGAGGACAGTCAATGGTTAGTTTGAACATGGCTCCCCATTTATTCAATGTCGTGGGTCGCTATGCCGGGGAAGTAAATGGCTCTGCAGATGAACTTCAACCCCATTATTGTTGTCCAACAGGAGGCGCTGGATCTACCGAGGCACGAGTCTTCAGGGAAGCCAGAGGGAGGAACAACAATGAACCCCACATTAAAAGGCCAATGAATGCATTCATGGTGTGGGCCAAGGATGAGCGGCGCAAGATCCTGCAGGCCTTCCCTGACATGCACAACTCTAACATAAGCAAGATTTTGGGTAAGACCTTTTAAGTCAAATTCAAGTTGGTCAAGCAAATATTTCAAGGTATCCCTCTCTCAAGACAAGGGCTCTGTAACGACTTATGTAGAACCACCAGGAGGGACAGAAAAAATATCGCAAATGAAACCAACAGTGTGCTCCATTATCATTCCACACTTTCTGTGCCTCTCAGTCTCCTGCTGAACAGAAGCGCCTCACTCACTGATAAGCTCTCAGTGCTTGCAGCTAATAATTAAAAACAGAAGTTCTTTCATGACACACGGTGGAGGTGGTGAACTTGCTTTCTGTGATTGTGTTTATCAATCTGGATTGTTGGTAACACCTTCCAGACTCACCGAGCATACAGTTGATTTGACAAAGTAACTAGCATCTGAAGAAGGAGTGTGTTATCTCATCGGCCACCGTGCATCAGGTCACCACAGCATACAGATGGATTTATAGCCCATCACTACCATAAGTGTTTGTCATGAAAAACGACAGAGGCTAAATGGGTCTTGTCCCCTCAGCATTGGAGGCCATACATCAGGGCTGTTAAAAGTGCTGTCATCCAGTACCTCGTAGGACACTTCACAGAGCTGCAATATTTACTGCACCAGCCTGTTGTTTCTTACTGTTTGACATAGAGAGCATGCCTCTCGTCCCAGACTATGTGCTATCAAGAGGTTGGTGTGGAACAAGCAATAAATTGGGATTTTGCCAGATGTATGGCTATGTACAGTTCACTGTTAAAGTAAGCTTCAGCCAAATTAAAAATCGAAATTTAAAAGTCAAAGAATCGATAACACCGACTGCTTTTAAATCTAAAATCAAAGAAATTGAGGCTGGTTCACAAGTATGTAAATGTTTCCTGAATTGACTCATTACGTCACTGTCTCTTAGTTTTTTTAGTTCTTTTAACTCGTCTTGTTCTGTGTTTTCTGTCTGTAATATGTGTTTTTTATGCTGCTGCCTGTCTTGGCCAGGTCTCCCTCGAAAAAGAGATTTTTAATCTCAATGGGACTTCCTTGTTAAATAAAGGTTAAATAAATAAATAAAATAAAAAATTTTAATCACCGTCAGTTATTAAAGTAGTTTTTTCCACCCGCTTGTGTTCAGATAATTAAACTCTGAATCTACTGTGTTGTTTAGGTTCCCGGTGGAAGTCCATGACTAACCAGGACAAGCAGCCATACTATGAGGAGCAGGCCCGTCTGAGCAAGCAGCACCTAGAGAAGTACCCAAACTACAAGTACAAGCCGCGGCCTAAGAGGACCTGCATAATCGACGGAAAGAAACTCCGCATTGGAGAGTACAAACAGATGATGCGCTCACGGCGACAAGAGATGAGGCAGTTCTTCACTGTGGGGTAGGTGTGCTGACACAATTCCCACTAACTAACCACACAATATCCCAAAACATAACAAGTGGACATAGCTTTCAGCCTCCTGAGAGCATCTCCTCATACACCTTTTCCAAAAGGGAGTGTTGAGTTAACCTCTACTTTATTGATTTCAAGACCAGGGCCTGGCATGTACATTAAAATAGTGTTTTTTCAGAATCTGTAATTGAATATTTTAAACAATAGCAGTCTGCCAACGGAGCATGAAGTGCAGACATTATTACAGGATATACGCTTTAAGTATAGATTTACAGAAGCCTGGAGGGCAGCACTCTGAAGCTTAACACTTTAATTTACTGTGTGTGGTTAGCAGGAGAACCCTTCTCCAGGTGTTCCCCTGTCAGTCATAAGCTTCAGTGACTGGAGTATCAATCATCCAGCGCAACAGCAGACAAGAGCAGCGCTAACCACGTATTGGTTTTATGTCACCAATAAACTGGGTAGTGTTCCTGAACGGCTCAAGACAGGAGCTGTCAGGAGAACCTCTCTTTTCCCAAATCCTTTTCACAGAGCTGCTGGCTTGAAGATGACTGCTGTGGGAAACCAACCATTTCAGCTTAAGTGCACCGAAAAAAATATATATGCGAAATCTGAAGCTACTATTAAAAATAAATAAAGAGCAAACTTATATTTCTTCTTTTATCGTTTTCTTTTGAAAACCGCATTTGTATTGAAAGTAAGCCACGTGTGCGATATCCTAATATATTTTTTCTTCTCTCTTCCTCGTACATCTAGACAGCCGCCGCAGATTCCCATCACCACCAGCGCCAGTCTGATCTATCCCGGGGCCATCACCATGGCGACTACCACGCCCTCACCTCAGATGACATCAGAATGCTCGAGTGCGTCAGCGAGTCCCGAGCCGTCCATTCCTGTCATCCAGAGCACCTTCAACATGAAGCTAGAGCCCAGTGCCATCGCAAACAACAGTGTGCCGGTCAACGGAGTGCATGAGATGGACATGTACGAGGATTTTGAGGACGAGCCCAAAACAGACTACAGTAGTGAGAATGACACACAAGAGCCAGTTAGCACCAACTGAGACCTCTTGAATGGAAGAGGCCAATGCCGACGCAGACACAACACTCATACAGGAGGAGGCCCAGAGGGTTGGTCTGATCTGAGGGAGCGAAAGAGCAAAACAAAACTACACCACAAAGGTTTAAAAGATGTAAAATAAATAAATAACGATGTATCATTTAGGAGCCAGCATGCAGATGTGGCTTCATCAGAATCAAAAAGCTATTGGTCTGAAGTGTTTCTTCAAGTGTGTAAAGCAGTTTGGTTGTGGGGTTTTTCTTAGTTTTTTTAATGTCATTGTTTATTTTTTCATTGAGATCATAGACATTTACACAATTGGATCGTAGAACAAAAGGCGTAACTTGAAAATGAACATTTAATATGGATCTATAATTCTTCCAGACATTTGTCTTGTTTTCTTCTTCAATTAGATGATTCTGATTTCTATTGCATAACTGTTCAAGATGGGGATAATATTATCACTCAGGTATAGTGTGCCAGCCAACAGCTTGTGAATGTTTATAATCAATAATTAATTATTAGTATTATCAGTACAAAATATCTCAAAATTCATATAAAGTGATTCCAACTTGTTACAGAGGGGAAATTACACATTATTATTATTATTATTATTATTATTATTATTATTATTATTATTATTATTATTATTATTATTATTATTATTATTATTATTATTATTATTATTATTATTATCAGTGTTTTGTTATTTTATTACACAAACTGCATAATTTAGTGCAGAAGTGCCAAACATTTCCAGTTGTTTCTAAAATCTGTAAAATCTTTTGGGAGAGGCTTCGTGAGTCTTGGACAATCTCTTGATCTCTTAATACAGCTTCATTTTCTAGACTTTCTTTAATTTGCCCTAACAGAATAAACAAATGAAACTCAGGAACTCGGAGGCAGCCGGCTCTGCAGAAGGTTAAAGTAGACAACATGTTTGGGTGGTAGCTTGTGATGCTAGCTGTTCTCCAGGGAGCCCAATGCAGTGATCATCAATGAAAGAGGCCAGCCCTTTCGCCCCCTCATCCCAGTCCACACAGAGCACCGTGACCACGTCCTCAAGTCATTTCCAACACTGCAAAACAGTCTGATTTACCAAGTTCTTAATCGGAGTGATTGTAATCAGGCCAGAAAGCGAAAGGGCCAAAGGCCTCCAATCTGTGGGATTGGAACAGCAGCAAAAGGCAGCTTTGGGGGCATTACAATCTCAAATTGATGTCGTACAATGTTTAGCTACAGTACATTCTGTTAAACGCTTTAGCCCTATTTGGACGGCAAGTTTAAAGTCTTACGTCTTAGAACTTCATTTTTTTCCAATCTTAATTCTTTTTAGACATTGTAAATCTTAAATTGACACTAAGAAGTCTTAAAGCGGAGCACGGTCATCGGGTTGATGCAATGAGTTGATTACTGCCGTAGTCTTAAAAGGAGTGACAGTTTATGAGGATATTTATATACTTACAGAAAGGCTAAAATCTTATGTTTGTTTCTTAAATTACCTTGTCATATGCGCATGACAGGGGTAACTTAAAACACAGATTTTTGCATTAGTGCACTTACACGAATCTTATTCTGTCACCCTTGAGCCTTATGTTGTTTTTAAAAAAAAATAAATGTACTGGCTTTCGGCATGCACCTCACGCTTGCATTTAAAACAGGCAACGATTTCAGCTAAAAAGCTGACAAGTGGTGACCTTCTGGAGACTGCAGCTAGATAAAGCCAGGCCTTGATGTTGAGAGTCAGATCCTCTTTGCAGGGCAGAAGGTCTAAGTGGCTTCCCTCCCTGCCATGCCCTGCTCTGACCCCTGCCCGTGGCAACCTCAGCACCCAGGGGGGCACCATCTGGCTCAGAGAAGGAGAGAACTCCAGGGAGGGATGGGAAACAATAAAAATGGGGTTTGTGTCCCTCATTGTGCTCTCCATCAAAGTGCTGGTAGTAAGGCCTCAACAGGGCTCCCACCCCGGCCCAATCACTAGGCACTGGTGAGCAGATGGAACAAGTACATCAAGCTGTGGGGGATTATTAAAATGACTGACGACTGGGTATCATCTGAAATACAGCATTATTAATGCATGACTCCTGCTATTCCCCTCCCTTGCCCTTGAACCTGTCCATTTCAGAAAGAGATCAGAGCGTTTTGAAGGATCTGAATGGCTGGTCACCGGCTTTAACTGGTCAAGATCCCCACTGCTGGTCACTGCATTTTTCTCCGAGCTCTAATTCGTACTGATGGCTCTATATATCTCATACGCACTCATATCTTCTGTACTTTTATTGTCAAAATAAGTGCTGGCTTGTGTTGTTTCTACTTTTTGGAAGCGTTTATATTCTTATAGTCGTGTCGTTTTTTTTATCCAGGCCATTCATAATTTCTGTTTTACTTTCTTCTCCACATCTTTACTACATTATTCTCATTTTGAGGTACACAACATTTAGGGAAGCTCTCCAACAAACAAACCCAAGTGGATTTCCCTCCAAGTCAAACTGTTTGGCATTTTCAAGCTGTTTGCGCCTGTTTGCTGGTGGTTGGATTGATTTGTATGTGATTGTAAATATTTTCATGACCATGCCACACTTGCTTTAGTTGGCTGGGAGTTAAAGAGGACTCTTCATGGAACTGAAACTTGACTGTGCTTATATAGCAACAAAAAAAAAGAGAAAAAAAAAATACAAGAACTCACGAGGAGACGATGTTTTTTAAGTGTTATAAGCACTGGATATAAATTGTATTTTTATCAATTCTGATTAATGTGAAGCTGTTCGAGGAAAAAAACACCATCAAAGAACAAAAATCTCCAGTTGGACTCAAGTGAGTTTGCTCTCACAGTTGCCAGATTTGAGTCATTTTTTTTGTCTCTTATTTTGTTTATTTATGCAAAGACTCATGTGATGAATGAACACTTTGTTTAAGCTTCAGGGCTGCCTAGGGGAGAGACTCAGCACAAGAAAGTGAGCAGAAAATTCAACAGCAGGCCGTCAAACACCAGACTTCAGTGCATTGTATATTGTATTTGAAATTGTAGAGTATCAAAATATTGTATTTATTATTAGCCACTGCTGGCTCTAAAATTGTCAGTAAATCAACACGGACAATCAGAGAAATAGAAAGAAAAAAAAACGTGTTTGATTAATTTGAGCTAAAAACTGTTTTCAGTCAATTCACCATCTCATTTAGATTTTATTGTAAATATAACATAGGAAATATATTTTTGTTCATTAGTGAAGTATAAGTTATGTATTTGGCTGTTCTATATATTTTTTAGGTTTTATTTTTGTACGTGATTTCATGTTTTTAAAACCTGACAAGTCACTGTACCTCATGTAGATGCTGATTTGTTTTTTTCTTCTGCCTATTGGAAAAGAGCAGTATTTGACCTGAGACAGAGTGAAACACCTCACTTGCCAATATTATCTTCCTTGGACAATTTAAAGAACCAATCAGAATGAATTATACTTATTAGACTTGTTTAAACACAGGGGTCATTTCAA
The DNA here is from genome assembly GCF_023055335.1 of Clinocottus analis. NCBI lineage: Eukaryota > Metazoa > Chordata > Actinopteri > Perciformes > Cottidae > Clinocottus > Clinocottus analis. The sequence goes on from NW_027176076.1 coordinate 125,071, forward strand.
GAAAGGTACTCATTTAAGCAGCAGGCTCTTGATGTAAAAGGATTGTACGATAATATGTTTCCAATCGTCATACAATCTATGTAGTATGCTGTATATCCTTGTGATATTTTGTTGTAACAGCACTCATAGTTTGAGGTAATTTTCCTACGAGGAGCTGATGCCATCCAAAAAAAATCTGCATGCCTCTGGCTTTCATTTACATAACCACAATAGACAAAAGGGTTTTTTCATGAATGATTGTTTCAAACAAGTGATGTTTTTTTTTATTATTTTGAAAGAGGTGGGAGCGTGCAAATATTTATTTGTTTTAATGTGGTAAAACGCACCAACATGGTGCATTCTGCATACTTAATTATCTCCTTGTCATTTTGTTGTATGTTGCTGATTTTTATTGAACATGGTCACAACCATCCAGCCATCTGCAAATGTAGCTCTCATAATTGTTTTCTCTTTGTTTGAACAAACAACTGAAGACAAAAGGTTGTATGCTGTTCCAACATTTAATTTGTTTCTCTCTGAACTTTGTGATGTATATGGTGGGAATGTTCTCCGTGTTAATTTAATCAGCACAATTCACTGACATGCTGGACTGACATGCTAGCTGCTGTTCAGAAGTGTAAAATGTGTTATTCAGGGCAACATTTATAGTTGTCTTTGGTACTTTGCTTTTTAGAGTTGTCTCTCAAGCAACACTGTGTGTGGCTCTTCTATCACTGGAGCCATTGTTTTGAAATTGCTGGCAGCCTGATACAATTTTCTGCGTAGATTTGTTTTCCCTGGCAGGTACCTAGGCCCATGGCAAGTATTGTTTGGGTGTAGAGAAAATGAAATACATAGTGTCTGTTGCTGCTTTAAAAAAAAGTTTATGTCTGAATATGTAAATAGTTTATCATAATATCTTGTACAGTCCAATGTAAAGTTTTTAATTCAACTTAAAATGTTTGCCATCACATTTGTGTTCACATTCTTCTTTATACAGTACAAAAGATTGATTATTTGCTAGGGGTATTATTGCTAAAAAAGAAAAAAAAAGAAAATGTTATGACTTTTTTTTATGTTTGTTTTGTTTTGCTTGGCTTCAAAGTGTACACCAGCAAGTCTTTGGTTTCCATGTGCAGTATTGACGTGAGGTGATCTTAAGGTGAATAATTTTACAGTGGTGTGTGTGGAGAGCTGTCTTCTCCGCTTTGGTAGTATTAATACACTATATCAAGTAAAAACAAACCAATGGGTGACACATTTGGGTGCATCTAGGCACCATAGAAATGTGTATACTGTATATGATTAAATTATCCCCACAGGATCAATTCAGGCATTATAATGTAACACCATTTTCTGTATGTCTCAGTCCATTGTAACAATGCAACAGTGGGATGACTAACTGCCTGTTTAAACTCATTTACCTCAAGAATTCCCTCCTTTTCTGTAAAAGAAACAGAAATTGTGTTACAGAAAACTTCTCCCATCACTCCATCTTTTGTACTGCTGTTGACACTTACAAATTAAAGAGACATTTTGTTTTAAGGTTTGAGTAGTTATTTTCACTGTGGAGGTATTCATCATGTTTCTCCTGGTGTGACAAAACATTGTTTGTATGAATATTAATCTAATGTGTCGGCATATTTTAGTCCATTTGGAGATGTTTACCCATCACATCGATGGTGGGTAATAGTCTATTGCTCAATATTATAAATCACTACTACTACTACTACTACTACTACTACTACTACTACTACTACTACTACTAATTTCTTGATCAACATAGTTTAAATATATAACTATTGGAATTAGTATTATTATTTGTACTCTTATATTAAGATAAGTTAATCATGAATTTAAAGGGTAATTTATGACAAGAATAGCTGATATAAATATCTATAATTAGCAAACAAAAAGATGTATCATTAAAGTCTGCATTGTATGCTAGCGTTTATTTAGAAAAGAAAGAATTTGAAGGTAATGATTATACCTCATTACAATATAAACTCATAAAAAAGATCAATCATATGCTTTTGATATGATATGATGTAATATAATATTAAATCTAATGTTGCTGGAGACCCAGACCTACTGAATTTAATTTAAATCTGAGAAAGAAAGATGTTCTATCCTCGCCTGCGTTAAGACTTTCTGTGTCGTGTGTTTGTGCTTATGTTTTACATTGTACACACACTGAAAGAGGCATGTGTATCATGAATACTTTTATTTCAACATCAGTGAAACAACGCTTAACATATTAACAAGATTTCTGTACTATCGGTTGCTTGTTGATAGAATCAGTTCGTAAACTAAATGTCAAATTTGATCAACCACTAAGTTTGAAGCCTGAATACCAACTATATGTTGCCGAGAGAGTCATCTGGCAATTTATTGGGCATGACTTATCAGCAAAAGTGCATATTTGTACCTGATGGTACATGACTGAAGTCGTTGCTTCAATACATTTAAAACTTTAGTCACAATGTCGACATATGAGCAACTTCAAACCAATCCGTTTGGTTATGGGTCCACAAGAGTCAGTGTGACTGAAATGTTTCAAAAAAGTGTGCAAAGAGTATTAACAGAATTATGTGCTTTTAATTTAGGTTACTTCAGCCATTCACAGGCCATTACTGATGTCAATGGACATCAAAAGAAATAGATATTAGATATAATATATATCATATTTCTTGAGAGCCAAATTAACTTTCTTCCTTCCTGAGCTTTTCTGCCCGTGCACTCGTTTGTCGTTAATGTGCGTTTGGATAGTTTTACATTCATACGCACAGACGACCTAGAAGATGTTGGAATAATCCTCATAGGTATGGAAGCGCTTTATGGCCTTGGTCATTGCAAATATACTCACCATTTTATTTGGCCTCAAGATTAGTTTATGATTGCCGCAGTGAAGCTGGTAGGAAAATGATATAATCACAGCCTGCGCATCATACGCCACTTATTTGTGCACCTTGTAAATTGTGTAACTTGGCTCATGCAATAATGTTGCAAATAGTTCAATGATAAAAGCACTATTTGCATGTCTCGGGATTATACATAAAAGGCCAAATAGTTTTTAGGTGCTTTCGAAAATGGAGGTTTTGAAACTCTTCATTTGAGTGTTTTTTTTTGCCAGCCGATTACAGAAAATTACAATCCCTCCTCGACAATGTGGAGATTGATTTATAGTTTTTTATCGGTTACACTTGTTGGCTTTTTGATTCTTTACAGGTCATTTAGTATAAACGCCCTCTGGCGTTTCGGAGAATAATGCAAGCTCGGCACACGCTGTCGGTGCCAAGTATGAAGTGTCATGCACCTATATGACTTGAGTAACCCAATAAACCAAAAATAAACATTTGAGGTTCTACAAAAACATGTGATGGAACTGAACTGGATGGTAACCACCTCTCAATAAATGCCCACGAGTTGCGGGCGACATACACTCTTGCAACTACAACTGCGGCTGGACACACAGTTGCATCGACGGACTCGTTTTGGTCTACGGTTCCCGTGCCTTTTCCATACGCCAGAGCAGTAGGTGGCTCAACGACCGTTTAGAGTCGACCTGCACACCGACGTTCACCGATATCTCCCTCCAGGAATTCACCTCCATCTGCGTGTCCTTATACTCCGTCAGACGGGTTTTAGAAATGCTCATATTTGCGGATCTCTTCAGCCAAACGTTCTTCAACGGGATCCATTGTTCATGTTTCTGACTCAGAAAGGATGTGGTTAGCAGACCAATCACAGTCTTGCGGGCTGCGAACGGCTCGCATAGCTTTGTTGGATAGTCGGAAATTTTAGGCGACACATTTTCTGCTGATACTCGACTCAAATGGTTTGATCAGTATAGCCGATCAGATGACTTATTGATTCTGAATTGAAACGTTTCCAATACTTGTGTGTTGGCTTTATACTATTTTGCTTCTTTAGTTTGCTCTGATGAATGTGTGTGTGTGCGTGCGTGTGTGTGCGTGCGCGCATGTTCATTGAGATTGGTATGTGCATGTGCCAGAGGTCATCTTGAGCGTTGTGAGCCCAGGCTATGTCCATCATTCTTCTTTGGATCTTTGCCATTTATTGCTCATTATCATCGTAAGTAGTATGAGTTCTACACACTGTCTCCTTTTTACTTTAAATAATGTCTATCTAGATGTAAAGTGTAAAACATTTTTAAACAATATTTTAGTCAATATTATTACAATTTAGCATATTACTGATTTACTGGTCTGCTCCTTAGCCCTGTGTTAGCTGTACTTATCTACCGAAAAGGAAATCAATGACAAAGACTCTCTGGAATTAATGCCCTTTCAACCATTTGGGGGGTAACTCTTTAAATTGTTGTCCACATGAATCACTTTGTCTTTTATTATTGTACTATACGCTGCCCTCCCAAGAGCACATGAAAGCTACAGTTTAACCGCAGTCTCTGTAATAGATGTCTGTGTTTGTGCTCTGCAGCCGTAGATGGAAAACTAGACATTTACCTCTGCACAATAAATCTCATAGTAATTTTCCAAGTCTGCATGACAAATAATGGCATAGAGAAAAGCTGTATGCTTTGTGTATTTGTCTTTGCATTATTGTGCAAGTCAGTGTGCAAAATGGCAACACTGCTGACTTGGTATTATGTGGAGACATTTTTTCATCTTTTTTTTAGCTGTTTTTGCTTCAAATTGTACCCATAGATTTCTGTGTGAACCAAGTAAGGAGACCTGGTGAGCTATGGGGGAGTAATACTGCTGTTTGTAAGTGGCCTGTTTAAATAAACTGTCACTGTACAAAGATGTGTATGTTTGAACAGCGGATAATAATTAATACAGCAATGCTGTCGTGTAGCGGCAGGGCTGCTATTTCACAACTCTGATGACTAAACACCGGTGGGAAGGGGAGCAGTGAGGGCCGCCTGGAACAATATTTTACTCATTTGGATCTGCTCAATGCTGCAGCCGTTGCACCCAGTGAATCTGTCAGACAGCACCATTTCCCCCAGAACAGCTGCTATTTATCTGATTTTCTCATTAGAGTTGACTCATGACTTCATTGTACTGCCTTTGGCAGGGATACTGGAGTGCCTAGGTATGGCTCTTTAAAACAGCTGAGACGTGTTCTCCCTGATGTTGCTGGATGTAGGAACGTGTAACACTCTTTTTCAGTTCAAATTATGCTGAATAATGTTTGTATTTGTCTCAACCTTTGAAGTGAAACACCTCTCAACCAGATGTGTAATATCTTTTACATGCATGTAACTTCCATCGTATTTCTCTTGCTAGCACAGGTGAAGGAAAATAATTTGATTGCAGGAGTCATTAAACATTCATACAAGAACAGTATGTAAGAACAGCCCAGACCCTTAGCAATGTTTTAATCCTTGGAGGTGAAGGACTGAGGAAATCTTGCTAATTTCACAGATGGTTTAAAATAGATTAGTGTGGAGTAGCAGCTCCCGGAGAAGGGCTGACCCACCAGGCTCCCTGTGCAGCTGCCAAAACCCTGCGCCTCATGCTCAGAAGTGCCTTCCAAAAGTCCTGCAAGGTTAAACTCAAACTTAAGCATTCTGAAATGCCATCCTCGTTGTCATTTTTTTTTTTCTTACCTCGAAATTTGTGGCCTTGGGAAATATAACTTCTTTTTCTTGGCTAAAACAACACCCTGGAGCACGAGGAGTTTCACTTTAAAATCGATGGTTTCACTTGCCACAGAAGCTATTCTTACTTGTTACTTTGTCATCTTTTCATAAGATGTTTTGTACAATGCATCCAAGAGACATTTTTTGTTAATAGAATAAAGGAGTGAGTCAGACTCTGCATGGTATTTTGAACAGGCCAAGCCTGCTGCTCGAGCTGGGCTCTGTCCGAGTCGGCCTGACACAACTCTGGCCTGGCTGAAAAGGCCCAGCTTGGAGTTAATGTGGAAAGACAATGGCACAGGATGAAAAACTCGACATGGTTTTTTTGGACTTGTCATTCTTTGGTCAATAGCTGTGGGGAAAGCTGAGGAACCATCTGAATGTGATTTGTGCTTTTATGACCCATATCTGGAACAGGCTTCACAAAGACCTTGTGAGAGGGTTGAGACAATGGAGCGGGGCTTTCAGAAGAGGGACAGGCCTCGACTCCAGCCAAACCATCTTGGATCTGCTTAACTGAAATAGTTTGTCACTATAATGCTGACATCTTGGCAAAGTTATTGGTTGATTTTAACGATCCTGGAAAAAGGAACTAATGACTTATCAAAACAGAGGTTATTATCATTCTGAGCATCAGAAAGATTTCAGATTACAATAAAACACCAAAGAAAACATGAGAGGCCTGACAGTTTGTGAACAAAGAACACAACAGCTGAATGTGACAGCCAGGTTACACGCTCTGACTTTAAATGCAATATGTGACATCTGAAAAACATCCGTATCAGAGTAATTTATAACTGGATTACAGAAAATAAATATACATATACTGATTGCATTTCTAGAATGCTTTGCAAATTTCCCTGCTGATCTGAGATGACACTGAAGATTTATTTATTCTTGTCTATGGAAATCAATCGGATTTAGTTGTTGGGAAAACTGGGTTGCTAAATGAACTTTTGAAAATCCACATGGGGCAATATTTCAAAAATGTAATTTTGCATACTGTTTCACATCGCTGCGTCTCCTCAGTGCATTCATCTCCCAAAGCGTTTGACTGAATTTCTGTGGGGAAGAATAAATGCGTAATGTTTTTTTAAAAGCATCCCTGCTCCCAAGGCTTCTTGAAGAATTTAACAAATAAAGGTTTCTTTCTTGGAATATGTGTTATTCTCTCAAAGCTATCACTCAGCTCGCTCATGCATATGTGAATCACACACCTTTATGAATATGTAAATGTTGCGAGAATGCCTCATTAATTAGTAATTCATGCATTTTTCACAAGCCAAATACGTTGCCAGTGTAGTCTGAGGAATTATCAGCCAGAAGTTAAAAAAAGGGATTCATCATCACGTTTTCAGAGGTTTTGAGCTACATCTGTAATTTGTGTAATTCAATGAATATGATTTGCGTAGCTTTTTACGGCAGTATCGTTGCAGCTGTCTCATAATAATTCTACTTGGAATTTGCAAGTGCACTTATAATGTTAACGGGCATAGTTCTCCATGTATCTTTCTCAGTATGTTCCATTTTATATTATAACTTCTATAACTCCGTACTTCTAGTTCTTATTTTATATACACTGTACATTTGATTTAAAAAAAATACAATGTCACAAATCATCCATGCATTTATGCAGTTCCTGTAGATAATACTACCTTCATTAACAACAGCGTAAAAGACAATATTATTGCTATAAACAGCTTGCAATAGTCCCATCCTTGCTCACTGACACAATACTCTAAATAGAAAAAAAATATAAATTAAAACTTCCACCAAATTACTTAGTATTCCTTCTAGATATTCTGTAATTATTTTTTTTTTACAAAAAGATGCAGTAAATAAATGTGGTTGATTATATTATGTCAAAGCAGACATGGTCCATGACTATCCATACAACAGTCAAATTGATTTATTAGCTTTAATCCCACTCAAGCTTTTCTCTGCGATACGAAAGCAAATACATTTGGAGATATGGATTATGTAACAATCATCTCTTTTCCGATACAGTTTTTTTGTTACACATATTGCTTAAAATGAAGTTATTCCAATTATCAATCAAAACAAAACTATTTACCCTTTTACAACCCGCTGAAAATGAGCACCATGATGTTATCAAATAATTAGATATCATTGATACATGGTTAGCTTTACAATATCACACAAAACCCACACAGAGATGAAACAAACAATTTTATTTGAGGGTAAAATGTTGCGCAATTTTGGTTAACAAAAAGATATCATGAATTTGAATAATGAGTAGTGAGTCAAACACTGGCAGGTAGCAGGTATTTGCACATATCTATTGCCCTTCCCACACAGTTGCTGTTGTTGATGGTTCGGCTCTAAATGCGGCTTTTTGCATCTCAATGTCATTTTGATTATGCGGATGAATTACCTACAGTACTGCAGTATGTTATGAAACATGTACGAATGACCATTCGTACATGGGCAGATGCAAGATCCTTCTTTTATAGTAGAATCTACTGTTTAAGCTTTTATGAACGCACAGTTACAATTTTGGTATTTGTACTGACCAAAGACGAGGGAAGGGCACGGGATCTTTCAGGACAGGTCTGCGGATTACTCACACTATTACTTGTTTTGCATCCAAAAGGCCAGAAGGAGATAAATCCCACTGTGCAAAAGGGACCATTCTTGTTTCTGTAGCCAGGTTAGAAAAGACCTGTTGATTGTGCCTCTTACTGGTAAAGCTTTAGGGTTTGCTCTCCTCTGTTGGGGACATTTCTTGTCTCTGTAGACACGGTGGTAGTGATGAAAAACCAATATAAGATTAAAACGTGGTGTCTGAGGGATTCAACATTGTTTTCGCCTGCAAATTTAACATATTACAAATTATATTACACCGAGCTTGTCAAGCATTTGGGTTCTGATAATTACTGTGCAATCATATAGATGCAAGTGATATTAAATATTCATTTACTCATTCCTTGAGGAATAATGGTGATGGGAAATTCTTGAAAGTTTTCTATTTTTAATGATTTTTTTAACAAAGCTAAAAAAAAATAAAAAAAAAGAAGCTTCGCTGTGAATAGATGGATATTTGTCTGGCTGTGACGGCCTATAATCTTGCAAAACTGGTTTTCTCTGTGCGTAGGTTGGGTTAAGACTTTCGTATTAACCTAAGGATTTAAGTGTTGTCCATGTGTTAAGCAAAGCAGCGCCGCATTTCTCCCCTCTTTCACGCTCTAGCCGAAGAGATTGACATAGTAATAAACTGATGTTAATTAGACATACTTTGAAATTCTCCATTCTGCTCGTCTCCATGCCCTAGTGGAGCTGGTGGCTTATTAAATCATTTGCTGCTCTTGGGTGATCTTCTTTTATATCTTGGCCTGACCCTCCGGGCACAATTTATTTTTATTTCAAAAAAAATTTACCAGCAAATTTTGCATTAGTTCAAGAGAATTATAAATCATTATTACACAGGCAGACACTTCAAACATTTTGTTTAAGAGCTTTCTGCTCGATGAGGCATCAAAGGAGATGTTCGCACTGATGACTGTTACACTGGCACACATCCATTCATTAGCACATTTAAGTTGGCGTGGTCATGTTTTGTACACGGTCCACAAAAGCATATCTGTGGCTGTCATCTTTGCAAGCTTTGTTATTGATTATAGAGGTTCTGAATTACTTCTATAACACAGATGTTGCCAACAATTCATTGTCCTGTTTAAAAAGTGGCTGCAGTAAATATAGATATTGATGGCCGAAGAGCAAAACATCTAAAAAATTCACTAAAATACAATAAAAAATGTTTGTTTTCTTGCAGAATTATAGTTTGTTAAGGATAACCAATACAAAAAACATCGTACAAATACAGTACAAAAAAAAAGAATAAAAAGAAAATAGACAAAGTGCACATAGGAGGTTGCCTCCACTTTTCCAGGATCATTTTGCAGATAAGAGGTTTGGCACTGTGGCCAAACAAGTTGAGACAATAGCTCAAAAAGACATCTGCCATTAAATACATAACTGAAAAAGAAAATATGTATGAAGATTCACGCTTTTCTGAGCAGTTGCCATAGTCATGCAATCTAATCTGTTAGCCCAAGAACTCTTCTGAATATATTTTGAGATTTTTTAATATATTTTTTTACACGATTCTTTATATATTTGCACACATGACTCAAACTGCATTTAAATGAAAAAAGGTGCTACAGTACAGTCTGCGTAAATAATTCCCCACTGACTATCTAAACAGCGGTTTAAATTTCAGAACTGAATCCATGATCTTTATTATCATCTAATTAGATGTCATATTCAACGTGCATTGAACCAGTGTAATTATAAGACTAAAGAGGAGTTGTGAATAATGTTATTGTTAGGGTTTCAGCAATGCCTTGGGCATGAAGAAAAAAAAAGAAGAAGAAAAAATATATGGCATGCATTGATAATATAGTCATATTAAAATAGGATTTCAAGTAAAAAAGGGACACATCAAAAGAGAGATTATGGAAAATCATTTTTGTGCTGAAAAGATGCAAAAGCCCCTGTCTCTCCACTATTGTTGTTAGTTGATCTTGAAGCCCTGAATAATAAGTTGTCAGAAATTTGGCACCTTGTTGGGACTGGAATTACTGCAGCACAACACTTAGTCCGTCAGTTTCACATTAAGACTCAGGTTTTAAAAATGTTCAACTCGTGCACTAAATTGTAATGCCATTTTTTCCAGAGCCTGTATTTCTAATGTGACTCCTGTAGTCAAGGATGCAATGGTGTGTGTTTTGAAATATAACACTGGCTCGCTGCAACAGTTGTCTCCTGCTTTCTCGTGACTGCTTCCATCTATGGCAATGGTGGGCAAACTTATTGGCTCAAGGTCCACAATGAGGGGGCGTGGCTTATCTACAGTTTCCGCCATCCACCATGGAAGTAACCACTAGTTCTGCTTTATACTTGTGTAAATTCTACATACGTCTGAACGTTAAACTCCATTGTGTCTGGGTTCATAATATTATCCATAGTCCCACAACAGCGTCTGAATGACGGCCGCTATCAGTTCAGGTGGACCAGCAGCAGTTTGATTCAGCAATGTCAGGACGGCGGTGATGATGGCGGAGCTTCTCAACGCTGATTGGCTGACGCCACGCGTAAAAGTAGCTATCCGCGCCGCTCCGCCAAACATTTGCCTTTTTGCAACCATTTGTGTCTGTGCATTGACTTTACATGTAATCTCCTTGCGAGTCAAATTCACAATGCTTTTTGTGTGAATGCAGAACTAGCATGCTTGGTGGAAAAGTGGCAGCTGACATTGTATTCTTTGAACCATAATGTTTTCTTGGCAAATTAGACACTTTCAAAACACATCAGATGTGGGAAAAAAAAATATGTTGGATATCTACACTGCTATGGATAGTTTATTGTCTTAGGAACGAAAGGATGCCACATTTTTTTTAATGAAATACAAGTTTCAGCCTACAGAGAGGTTGATTTCATAGACACCCCAAAAATCAAAGTGAAAAGATGATGTGGCAGGCTAGTCCTTTTGCCAAAATTCAATTTCTGCAACTCAAAATGCTTTTCAATATCTTGTGTCGCCTCCACGTGCTTGTGTGCAGGCTTGACAACGTTGCGGCATGCTCCTAAAGAGTCAACAGATGTTTTTTTGTGGGACGTCATAATGCCCCAGAGGTGTGTTATCGGGTTTTGGTCATGTGATCATGAGGGCCATTCAAGTGCATCAATTCCTTCATCCTCCAGGTCCTGTCTGCATACTGTCTGCCGGGATGAAATCCTTGAACCCATAGTCGAACCCTACGCCGGTGCAGTAGGTCCTGTGTTCCTCCTGAGGCACGACATTGCCCGGCCTCATCAGAATCAGAATCAGAATCGTTTAATTGCCAAGTAAGTTTGTACGAATGAGGAATTTTTCATGGGCGAAGGTGCATTATATCAGTGACTGAAACAATAACAACAACAACCGCAGCAACAAAGAACATTTAACTATACAAAGTGAAAGCATAAAAATTTAGATAAAAACAAGTGATAAGTAGATAAGTAAGTATGCAGTAAATCTAAGTTTAAAATAAAAATAAAAAATCAAACGATCAATAATAATAATAATAATAATAAAGGTAAAGTAAAGTGCACGGAATGAGGTTATTTATTTTTTGAAAGTGACAGGTGAAGGGTAAAGTGGCGAGTGACTTTAAATGTGCGGTGTGGAGAGATGTGCATGGGAGAGAAGCGAGAGAGAGAGAGAGAGAGAGAGAGAGAGAGAGAGAGAGAGAGAGAGAGAGAGAGAGAGAGAGAGAGAGAGAAGGGAAGGTCCTGGGGGAGACAGAGTCAGTCAGTGGGGGACCAGGAGTCTATTGATGAGCCCGACTGCTGCTGGGAAAAAACTGTTTGTGTGGCGGGAGGTCTTGGTCCTGATGGACCTCAGCCTCCTGCCAGAGGGAAGGGACTCGAAGAGGTTATGTCCAGCGTGAGAGGGGTCGGCCACAATCTTCGTTGCCCGCTTTAGAGTTCTGGAAGCGAACAAGTCCTGGAGAGACGGCAGATTGCAGCCAATCACCCTCTCGGCAGAGCGGATGATGCGCTGCAGCCTAGCCTTGTCCTTGGCAGTGGCTGCAGCGTGCCAGACGGTGATGGAGGAGCAGAGGATGGACTCAATGATGGCAGTGTAGAAGTGCACCATCATTGTCTTTGGCAGGTTGAATTTCTTCAGCTGCCTCAAGAAGAACATCCTCTGCTGGGCCTTCTTAGTGATGGAGCTGATGTTCAGCTCCCACTGTTCAGCCCAGGAAGCGGAAGGACTCCACAGCGTCGACGTGGGAGTTATGCAGGGTCAGAGGGGCGGATGGTGCTGCGCTCTTCCTATAGTCCACAACCATCTCCACTGTTTTCAGAGCATTGAGCTCCAGGTTGTTGTGGCTTCACCAGGTCACGAGGTGGTCAGTCTCCCACCGGTAGGCAAACTCATCCCCGCCGCAGATCAGTCCGATGAGGGTGGTGTCGTCCGCTAACTTCAGGAGCTTCACAGACTTGACATGTGGCGAGAGTATGCAGGCAGTACCTGGAGGATGAAGAAAATGATGCATTTGAATGGCCCTCACGATCACCTGACGTAAATCCAATAGAACACCTCTGAGACCTTATGTTTGGGTCCATCAGACGTCGCCAGGCTGCTCCTCAGACTTTACAGGAGCTCCCTGATGCCCTTCGACTGATCTGAGAGGACATCCCACAAGACACTATCCGTTGTCCTATTTGGAGCGTGCCGCGATGTTGTCAAGCATGTACACAAGCATGTGTGGGCCACACAAGATATTGAGAAGCATTTTGAGTTGAAGAAATTGAATTTTGGCAAAAAAGGACTAGCCTGCCACATCATTTTTTCACTTTGATTTTCGGGGTGTCTATGAAATCAACCTCTCTGCAGGCTGAAACTTGTATTTCCATCAAAAGATGAGAAACAAAGTGCAAGTTTAATACATCATGTAAACACCACCAACTGGTTCGAACTTTGAAGAACTGAAATTAGTGCTCTAATTGTATTCAAAAGTTTTTTTTCTTTATTCTTTCAGTCGTCATTATTGTGACCAAAATGTTTTCAACTTATTTAATGGCCCTTAATCACTATTTTTTTACGTTCCCCCTTCCACACTGGAAATGAGTCCCAGCTGTGAAGCTTTGAAAGCAAAGGACCGACAAGAGAGAATTGGAGGTAGGCATAAGTGGGTTGGTTGGGGCGGAGGGCAGGCAAAGGGTGGAGTGACAAGCTATTTAGACATGCTACCTCACTTTGCATTAGAGTATACAATATCAGGCACAGTAGCCAGAGTGAGACCAGATTTCAGGCAATGCTGGTGAGGCCTGGAGCGATGGATCACTTACTTTAAGAAATCAAAGTCAATGGCAAAAGATCGGATCTGGAGTCGGGCCCAGCAGTACAGAGGGAAAAGTGTGAAACCTGGAGAAAGAGAGACACTCATTGAGAAAATCCATTACCACTGGAGAAGCCAACAAGCATGAAAGGAGCTGTCTTGTTAAATTGGCTGCTTGATAAAGCAGTTCTTTGGCTGGGGAGCCACTCAGAGTCACCACTAGTGACACCAGACAGAGGAAGGAGAGAGGCCTTTATTGATACGATGAAATGTTGAGTCACTGCAGTCCACCCTGTGAGTTTCACCAAGTTTTTACAAGGGTTCTTTAGTCATTTTCTTCTTTACAGTAGAACATGAATACAGTACCAAAGTCATTTTTTTGTACTTAAATCTGCTTGTTTGTAGTCTTCCATTTGTATGTTTGAAGCATTTAGAAATCATGGCGTACTAATTATTTTTTTCCTTCCGTTTGCTGCATTACAGGGCCGCAGAAAGTTGCTGCATGTCCCAGCAGGAGGAGAAATAACCTGCTTTACGTCACCTGATACATCCCACAACTAACCCAAATAGACAACACTGACATTTGCACTACTGTAAAGGCTGGCACTCACCTGACATGTGTCCAGGTAAACACTTGCATGCTATCTACACACTCATACATCATTCACATCGCTACTGCACAATTGCCACCATTGAGGCCTCATTATATTTTAATATTTATTAAACTAAAGCTATATAGTTATAACAGTTATGGAGGGTCAGTTGGAGCCATGGCAGTCTTCATGCTGACATGTCCAGGTAGCCATTGGTTTCCATTTCAGTACATTAAATCAATTAGCAGGTAATAATATAATGGTGAGTTATTGCAGTGCACATATTTATAAGCAATCTGCATGCTACCTGGATTACCATACAACAAGACAATTACTCTCTTTATTTATTTTTCACATTGAAATACACTGGAATTTATGGCAGCCCAGAAGTCAGGAAAAACAATTCAGAAAATCAAAAAATGCAGTAAGAATGAGTGAACAAGCCAAAAGATCTGCCGAGTTTGTCGTTATCACCGTCATTAACTTTGCATTGACCTTCACTGTGTCTCCTGTGTATGTTTTTGATTTTGAGAGATTGGTTTTGGCACCGCCTCTTGTGGACCAAGGTGAGTGGCATCAGGTACATTCAACCTGCAGTCTGTGACCACTGACCCTTTAATCGTCTTGGCTCACTTATGCTGCTGGTGGATCCCCCAGTAGATTTGTTTTTAATGCGCTGGGATTTTTTTTTCCTTCCTCCAAAGCCTCCCTTTTCATCTTCTTCCTGCTGTGTGGCTGAAACCCCAATGAAGCCATGGCAAGCCTCAAATCCCCCACATCAGGATAAGCAGGAAAATGCAGCTCAATCAATTCCTGAAAACATAATAACTCTCCTGAATTGATAATATATACTATTATTTGTATGCATGCAACATTTTACATTTTCTCCATCACTTTTGATTGCTTGAGAGTCAAGTGGTGAAAGGCTCATATGCAAGATCTGTCTTTTACTGTTCAACATCTACATGTTGGACAGTAAAAACAACAGTGTGTTATAATCTGCAAACAAAACACTAATCTACATAACTATCATCAGGGGACTATAATACCATATGAGGGCTGGCTATATGCATTGAAGAAATCAACATCTGGATGTTCCAGAATTTTCTTCATTTAAATAAAGATAAAACAGAAGTAATTGTTTTTGGTCCAAACAACAAACGATTGAAAGTGAGCGCTGAGCTTCAATCACTGATGTTAAAAACCTCAAACCAAGCCAGAAATCTAGGTGTAGTTATGGATTCAGACCTCAACCTGAACAGCCATTTGAAGACAATTACAAAGTCAGCCCACTTTCACCTGAAGATTATATCAAGGGTAAGAGGACTTATGTCTCAACAGGATCTGGAGAAACTTGTCCATGCATTTATCTTCAGTAGACTTGACTACTGTAACGGTGTGTTCACAGGGCTCTGTAAAAAGTCAATCAGAAAACTGCAGCTGATACAGAACGCTGTAGCTCTAGTCCTCACTAAGACCAGGAAGGTGGATCACATCCCTCCAGTTCTGAGGTCTTTGCACTGGATTTCTGTCCAACAAAGAATTGACTTTACAATCCTGCTGCTGGTTTATAAAGCACTGAATCTTTTAAGGCAGTGGTTCTCAACTGGTGGGTCGCGACCGGACCCATTTTTAATGGGTCGTGGACCTTTGCTTGGAAAAAAAAATATAGAAAAAAAAAATCTTTTGAATTAATTTTTAATTTTATTTTTTTTAAATCCTGTAATTTTATTTTGAAGGGACTTTTATGCACCGTAGTGTCGTTGTTTTCGCTGGGTCGTCCCTCCATGTTTTCAGCAGCTTGTTTCAGGTTAAGTCAAACCAGGAGGATACTGGCACCAGTGGGCCGACGTTGATGGAGCTGGCCCATCTCCATCACCAGCCGGCCCTCCCTCCGAAATCGCAGGCTCGACTACATTCTGTGGTTCACAAAACACGTTAAATTGACTCTTCAACTTAAAGTTCAGAAATCACTGACTGACTTTTATACTCCTCGCGGTCTGTATTCACACTCATGGTTTTGGATGTTTCTTTTCAGATTTTTTTGGTGATTTTAGGACATTCTGCCTTGATTTTAATTCAGAACACCGGCACTCCGGCAGACTTGAAACGTACATTTAAGTTTCATTTTTGGGCTAACGTTCTCACGTAGCCTCTGACATTTGTCAAGAGTAAGAGGCTCAGACGCACAGACCGATGTATCCGGTCATTTTTCAAAATAAAACCGGCCTTGGTTTTTTTTGTTTATTTTTTTTTTGCATTCTTTCTGTGCGGCCCGATACCAAGGGGACGTTGCCTCACTCGCTCACAGACGAAGACATTTTTGAGCGTGATTCAACGGCATGGCACCAAAATGTAAATCCTTTAAAGGAGTATACTGATATTGTTTTTTATTCCCATGTGACTATTCTGCCCCTAGGCAGCAGAGTTAGTTTAGGTTCTGTTACTTATCTTATTGTTTTGTTATGCACCTTCAGCACCCCTACACACACACAATCACACACCCAGCATGTAACCCTACAGTCTCTATACTATCTCAGGTTCAAACTTCACCATCTTTTCATTAAATACATTGGAGATGTTGAGAATGTTCCTCGATTTGGGTCGCGGCTTGTCATTAAGGGCGATGGTGGGTCCCAGAGTCAGACCAGTTGAGAACTACTGCTTTAGGGCCTAAATATGTTTGTGATCTGCTGCTACTTTATGAACCATCCTGACCCCTCAGGTCGTCTGGTTCTGGTCTACTCCTTCAACGTGTTGCCACACCTCTTTAATATGAAGCCAAACCCTTTCATCGTGAAGCCACACCCCATTAACGTGAAGCCGCATCCATCTCAGAACCATCCATTTAATCCAGATTGAAGACTTTTCTGTTAGCTGTTGCCTTTAATTAAACCAGATTCAAGGATATTAATAAATTGCTGTATTCCTCTACGGCATTGTATTCCTCTGAAACCTTAATTCAATCTTTTTTAGCTTTTTAAATTTTAAAGTTTGTTTAATGTTTTAATAAATGTTCTTAATTGTTTTTAAATATTGTCTTCTTTGGCATTATGTCTTGATGCCTTTAAAGGTTTCATGTGAAGCACTTTGAATCGCTTTGTTGAAATGTGCTATACAAATAAACTTGCCTTGCCTTGCCTAGAACAGATATGGCAAATTGCTTCACTGTTATTGAAAACAATTACAAATGGACGTGACCAGGACTAGTTGTCTATCTTTGTGTCAGTCCTGTCCAGGAAGTACCTATGAAGCCCCCCACTCTGCCATCCTGAATAGGAGAAGTGGTCACCAATAATGGATGGATGGATCATCACAATTTTGTTCTGATCTAAAGAGAGCACCTCACTACTGTGAAACACACAAAACTGTTCTGACGTTGATGCTTCAGAAAACAAGTTGTCTTTCTGAAAATAACAAATAAAATTATGGATGCAACAAAACTTTCTCAAACACAACTCCAACAAATCTGAAATACTCATCAATCGGCCCTGACTCCACCACCCGCTCCACCCAGACCTTCTCTCTGAATATTGATCACTCCATTGTCACCCCCTCCACACAGGTCCGTAACCTCTGCATCATCCTCGACCCTCCCTCTCTTTCCTCCCCCACGCCAACCATATCACCAAAACCACTTTCTTTCACCTCAGGAATGTTGCACGTCTCCGACCCTCCCTATCCACTGCCACCACCGAAATTCTCATCGACGCCCTCATAACATCCAGACTTGACTACTGCAACAGCATACTCTATGGCTCACGCACCAAAATCCTCAATAAACTTTAATATGTCTAAAACTCTGCCGCCCTACTGCTCACCTCCACCCGACGCTACAAACATATCACCCCGGTCCTACACAACCTCCACTGGCTTCCGGTCAAGTACAGGATAGACTTCAAACTACTACTCACCACTTACAACCTGAACAACCTGGCCCCTCCCTACCTTTCTGACCTCCTCCTCCTCCTCGCCCCAACCCGCTGCCTCAGGTCCGCCGGTACAACCACTCTCAAAGTCAAAAAAATTAGGACCAATTGCCGGCCCTGGCGCGACGGGGCCTTCTCAGCTGCCGCACCCCCCTCTGGAACGCCCTCCCCATACACATCCGTCAGGCTCCCACCCTACCATCATTCAAGCAAGCCCTCAAAACACACCTCTTCCAACTCGCTTTCACCTGTTAAACCTTTGCACCTACCCTCCGCCACACCCTACGAAGCTTCTTCAGTTTGCTTTCCTTTTCTTTCTTTGTTACCTAAAATGTTTTGTTTGCCTTCCCATTTTTGTTCTGTTCCATTTGTCATTGTCTCTTGTCCATAATGTAAAATGTCTTTGCGTGTGTCGAAAAGCTCTATACATGTTGAAATTACTATTATTTTCTCATGAACATTTTACAAATTCCACAAAACTGCCAAAAGTTGTTTTCCATTTAATAGCAAATGTTACCGAAACCTTCTGCAGGATCTCACTGGAACCAAAATGCTGTCATACTTGTCCAAAACCCACTAGGTTTCCAGCATTTTTATTGGTTCACCAATCAAATAATATTTTCGATCAACTTACGTGAGAGTTGGCGTGAACTTTAGCATGCTGTTCTTGTAAAACCCTGTATATAGAGAAGTCTGTCATTCCCTGGAGTGCTCTGATTTGTGCTAAGGAACACTGACTTCACTTCTTTTAAATATGTCTGTAGAATAAAATGCCTAGTATATTGTTGAGCACCACACCTGCATTTTAGAAGGGAGCTAAGATGTTGAGGGAAAGGCAGGACAAAAGAGCGATTGTTGTTGGGTCCAGGTCAGTGCTGCTCGGCTGCTGCCCCTAGAACATTCCATGGTGTCACATAATACTGTCAGTTTCCTGTTGGAAGAAACATTGAGTATGCTTGCAAAGTCAGAGAAGTGTGTGCGTGTGTGTGTGTGTGTGTGTGTGTGTGTGTGTGTGTGAGTGTGTGTGTGTCCATCCGTTCAGTATGTGTTAATATGTACCCCTGTTTTTCTTCAGGTATCTCTGCATCACCTTCGACAAGATTTCTAACATTAAGAGTGTGTGTGCTTATATATATATATATATATATATATATATATATATATATATATATATATATATATATATATATATATATATATATATGCATGCACACATTTCTTCAATACAACTGCCGCTCTTGAGTCAATATTTTCTCTTTTTCGGACAATTTTCTGTAAACCCTAGATAGAGATGGTTGTACTTGAAAACTGTTATTCTGGTCATTACAGAAGAGTATGATTAAAGAAAAGTGTCAATATAAAAGGCACATTTGTTTGTAATCCTAGGGGTAAAGTCACAGAAAGTTACAGATTTAAATAAAGTCATAATTATGTTAAAGAACAACACAAACATACTAACAATTTGTTCTATAGAGGCAGGGATAAATATGTCTGAATTAATTATATCAATTCATAGAAAAATCCAGTGAACTTTACATGAAGAACCACCTACATTCACCAACCTGTTACATGAACAATACACGGATTAGAGAGCTACTGGCTTTAAAAAAAACCTTCTAGAAGTGAGAAAGTCCAAAATGTGCCTGTCTACCTATCAGATGTGGTTTAAAATTATTATACAAGTGCTTGTGGGGGCGGAGGGAAGAGAGGGAACAATATTTGAAAGTGACATAAAACAGTTAAATAAATAAAACAATAAATGGTCAAAGCTCCAATTAAGGATTTTGGACTATGTAATTCATGAATATTTCTACATAATTGTTTTGCATGAAAATATGTAATAAGGATAAATCTTGGAAAAATATCTAATAATATAGACATATAACATATTGTATGTATTTACATGATTAGTGTCACCAACCTATTGTGTTGAAGTAAATAAAAATCTGTTGCATAGAAAACCGGCACCACAGTTCAATCATTTCTGATGCTAACCTTCTCTGAGTGCTGATGTGTAATGCACCTCACCGGGACATTAGAGGTCCAAGTTTGATGTATCTGTTCATAAATCACAAAAGAGTAGACCACCTCACTTACACTTCCCTGCTTGATTAACTGCAAATATTAATATTATCTCTAAGCGTGCCTTGCCTAAATAAAGGGAGCGACAAGCAACAAACATGTATTTCCTTGTGCGTCTGGTTCAGAATTTAATTAGCTTTTTTTTTTAACCTGTGAACCCAAAGCCTCACCCCTGATGTAAGACGCAGAATTCATTAAGCTGTTTTCTGCCCTCAGATTTTCACACCCCGGTTTTTCAACATCTGCACCCTGTCATGTATCGTTCCATTCATTTCTACTTAATTTGATCCTAATAAGCGCCTACACGAGGAGCCAGATGTTGCTGCTTCGACTGTGGCACTGAAAGTTTTGTTTGAGGTGAGTTGTGCTCCGTGCCTGGTGGGCAGGGAGGTGCAACCAGAGCAGGCATAGACTGTTTGAAATCACTCATTAATATGTAGAATAGTTTTGTGATTTCTTATTTTTCAAGATATTAGTTTTTACTTGTCAGTGCACACAGAAATCCATCAACATTTGACAGGTCCCTCAGGGTAAGCTTGAGTACTTGCTTTTCATTTTCATTAATTCTAAAAGACCTGTTTACCAAAAAATATCATCAAACCCATTTGTATCAGCCAAGTAATACCCAGTTTGAAACACACCACTTCAGTGTTTCCCTTTGGAGCAAAAGTTTAAAATAATCGAATATCTTTTTTTTTCTCTCTTTCTCAGAGGGATCAGTGGCATCTTGGGGAAATCGATGTGTGCAAGATGATGTTCAGTGGGCAGGATGCTGGGAGTAGGTCTGATTATGTTCTGTAGATAGAGAACCCCTGTAAACTTGACTTCTAATCAGCACCATATGCCAGCCCTGGGCCCTCATTCTCATCTTGTCATTTCAAGTGGCTCCTAGACATGGCTCCTGACATGCCCTGGATTCAGCCTTAGCAACTAGCAGCCTGGCATGTGCTAATGAGAGAAGTGGTGGATGCCGAAGAGTCTCATGTACCACGGAGATGCACCAGAGGACAGGGGGAAAAGCCAAAGGCTGGGTCATATGAACCTTTTGAGTGGGCCTCTTTACCTGTAGTGGAAGCGGTGGTGCTGCTGGCTGCACACCCATGGGACAGTGTGTATTTTTTCTTTCTTTCTTTTGGGTAACCAAGAAAGCAACCTGTATCCTTGAACAGGTTTCTTTTTAACAAACAATTCACAATCCTTAGCACAGGGTGGCCTTTTGATTCTCAATCACACTCAATCACTTCTTCAGTCGTAACTTGATTCCAAAGCTGGCGGTAAACAGGAAAGGGTCAACTTGGTGCTGACACAGAGCAGTGAAGCCTTTCCATCAGCTGAGCATCAAATCAGGTCAATCTAAATAACTCCCTTGATTATAATTTCTATACCCTTTGGGGTCATCGGGGGTCAAGCGTGTCGTCTTGCCGTGGATCATTATTACACGGAGGGAAAACCGAACTGGGTTGCTTGAGAAGGGTCGAGAGCTAAGGAGAGTCACTCATCCTTGTGTCTAAGTTGGCATCTGCTCCTATTTAACCCCTGGCCACAACAGCACTCTGGGTAATCAGAGGGACCACTGTGCTTGACTTACTGCCTTTGCAATGAAGGAGAACACATCGCAGTCACACATGCACGCAGCTATTCCGTCCACAGGCTGTTGTTTTTCAGGGAAACATATTGTCACAACACAATGTGATCATTCCTCAGTAGAGCACCACAATGAACTACAACAGCGTAATCTCAAAAGCTCTGACTGATAGCTCTAATAGAGCCTTCTGTATACTCTTAAAGCTGTTTGTATTGGGTCCCAGACCGGGGCTGCCACTGCTTCTCTCATGCACTGTTGTCATTCAAAGTGACTGCAGCTTAGTGTATCTGGGAGATGACAGGTTCCTCATTGTTTTACATGCTCACAGACTATGCCTGTGAGAGAGTGAGTGCAGGCCCCTCAGGCAAACATCATGTCAGCCAGCTTTGTTCTACAGGATGCTGGGGCTCCCCTGGCTGCCGCTTGGCTCCTCTGCTAACTGGGGAAGTCAAGGAGATTAAATGGAACATCCTGAATCTCATACTTCCTAATGTTTTGTGACATCCACACTCTGGTGAGACTGTAGGCGTGCCTACACAAAGGAACAGCGACAAAACAAATAGTGTCTCTTTGAAGAGGATTCTGTGCCACAAGACATGTGTACATCATTTACACTGATGTAGTCTGACAAGGGGGGATTTTTACAATGCAAACTTCAATAAATTATGGAGTGTGTTTTGAGGGATATTTTGAGATTCAACCTGACAAAAGTATTGCGTTCAGACAATTAATTTGTAATTCCTAAATAAAATGTGTTCCCAGACCAGGATTTTAAAATGAACGTTTTATTAGATTGACAATACTTCATATGATACATTGTTGTGTTTTTGTTTGATGGCATGTAATAGTATATTCATGAAGCACTTGATACTGTCGTATGAATTATTGAGGACAAGACCGCAGTGCCACGTCAGTCAGTCCAGTCAACCCAGGATCTTTGACATCAGGGAGCATGTCCCCAGACAGGAGGTCCGTAGACTTTGTTGGAGGCTGCAGTTGTCCACTATATGAAGCACATCAGTTTAAATCAGTATGGTGAGAATTAAGGTCTTAAAGATACATTTGTTTTTGTCATCCCCCAAAAAATAATAAATCTTGACTATAAAAACAAGAAAAACAGCAAATAGTGCAGAACAACATAAACAAAATCATGATGGAAATGTGTGTGGAGGTTTGTAATATTAAATATCCACTACAGAGAAAGAAAAGGAGAGATGACAGTCAGATGCCGAAAATATAAATGTCTGAAATGGTCATTATTATTTCATACAAATGCCTTTTCTTTGCTTGAAAAATTTAAGCTGCAAGGGCAGCATCAACACTGCACATGTCAAAAGAAAGCCCAGAGACCACAGACGATTTAAGTGGGAGAGGAGAGCATATGCAAAAGCCACATGTGTAACAGCCATCAGTAAACAGTGAATATGTGGTAAACTTGGCAGGAAACTGACATTCTTTAAGAGCACAGCCAGTGAGTTAAATAAAGAGAGGACCCAGCTCGCTCTTTTCTTATGTCAGGTTGAGGATGGGCCAAAGTGTGTGCACTGCCCCGAATGTTATGAACCATAACAAGATGTCACAGCAACTTCACAATGGCAGGTTGGATCCTTTTTAAGGTCAGTTTTGCTGTAATGTGTGACAAACGTTCAAGTGATGAACACTAATTTAAACAAAATATTGCGACGAAGAAAGCTTTTACTAAAAAACATTTAAAAAGCACTCACCATAACAATGCTAGTCAAACAAAAGAACTTCAAGAATTATTTAGCTGTATAGTTGTATTCTGTTTCTGAGGTAAAGCTTCTCACAGGGGTGGGGATTTTGTATTTCATTCAAAGAGCAGGCAACGGTTAACTGTCCTATTTACAGATCTCTTTACCAAAATGTGTTTCACTCCTGAGCTATAAACCAGAAAAAACAATCAATTTGTTACCAGCTTTGGTTGTGAATCTTTAAAGAAAGTTTTTAAAATTCTAACATATTGATCATATCCCAGTTTACATATTGATCATAAGCAGCTGAACTACAAATGGTAGTTTCATTCCAAGCACACACTTTAAATCATACATTATGATAATGAGTGATGTTTTTCCAAACAAGGAATTTCACAAGCATTAAAATATTAGTCTTGAGTCCTGAGAAACCCCACTGCCTGATTAGACATGTTTATTGGTAAACCAACGATGCAATATCTTTCGGACAACAACCAATAAATTAATTTGCCTATATTGTGGTATTCTTTAGTCATTAGTTCACAGGCCATTGGTACATACTCTATAAATAAACAAGAAACCTTTTTCTCGCCTGTGTTTGGTTCAAACAGTGGTTGTGCCTTTGATCTGTGCTTCTTGATCTATTGGGTTCATAGTGTCATATCCCCCTGTGATGTGGTGGATTAATTAGGTGGAACGGCTATTTATCCCTTAAAATCATAATACTAATTTACCCAATGCAACGTGGAGGCTCTGTGGGTGGCAGCAGTGGGTCCAACTTCTATTAAAAACGCTTAGCCAACGCATCATCTGATGCGCTCCTGCACCGAATAGATAACCAATCAGTGAAGACATTTAGCACACTGAAATGCCAATTAGTAACAATTATATCATTCAACAACAATGTGTTGCTGCTTTTTTCAGAGCATGTACGACACAAATGTTTATTTGTACGAAATAAACCTCTCTTCATTTTAAGAGACTTTACTACGTGCCACGATTTTCACGAATACACTAGATAGGGGAGAGTGACTGCATGCACGGGCACAGAGGGTGAGGTGTGTAAGTGAGAATATCAAGGAAAAAGTGTGGATCATAGGTGTGAGAGGGAGAGACGGTGACGAGAAAAGGGAGCGTGGAATAGCTAGTCTATCTGCCATTAGTTATTAAAAATAATAAAATCAAATAATTAATACGTAATGAAATTACAGCAAGAAGAAGGAAGCAAGTAAATAGAGAGGCCGAGCAAGCAAGAGAGATAGAGAAAAAGAGTCTGGAAACAAGACCTGCCAAACATTTTCAATAAAATCTTTCCTGGGTTCTTTGTGTCCCAACCAAAGATAGTGTACATTGTCCATCCCTGTGTACAATTCTGCAGCGTAGGGCCCTGGTTCCCCTGGCTGAATGCAGCCCGTTCTTCTGCTCTGGTCTGTGAATGCTATCTCAGAGCAGCAGTGCCCAGAATGGTGCTTATTCCCACACCCAGCAAACCACCAGGGGATAAGGAAAACACAATTGATAGAAAGTGTATTCTTTTCCATAGGTTCCCACCAGCATGTCACCAACTGTTACTGTGCCTTATCAAAGAACAAATGTCTTTGAAAACCGGGAAACAAAGCACCGGGCTGCATTGTCGCCTGCTTTTAGACAGGGGTTATCTGGCTTTTCCCATCACCCACCAAAGTAACCTTCACCTAACATACTTGCAGACAGGGAGCCGGCCACGAGCCATCTTCTGTTGTACACAACCTGGACAGGAATGGAGCAATACACCCACCTCCACATAAACTGGCTCTGAACTTTTCGGCTGTACATTATTTGCAAAAAACTTCCACCGCCCGTAATATATTCTGTAACAATGATATGCATTGTGTGGAATTGCAGCAGTTATAATAAGAATATCCTTAAATGTGTTTAATCTAATGGCCTTGTGATAGTTTATATGGTTCAGGATTCCTTATCCTTTTTTCGCACCAACAGTGTGCATTACCATTTTTCTGCTTAGCCCCACAGTAGAGTACCATCTACTGGCTATGTATGGTACTGAAAACACCACCACCATCTCAGACAGTAGCGTACAATAAGATCTCATCTGCTTCTCAAGGTCCTCACATAGTTGCCTCTTAAGGCAAACAAAAGGAGGTTAACCACAGCATATGTACTTTTCATATCATCTTCCGTAGAAATACAGACTTTGACTAATATGCAACACAAATGATGTACATCTTTATAAGGTAATTTAACTTATGTAAGACATTCATTTGTGACAAAGCACAATGTCTTTGTCTTTTGTTTCACACAAGTATTTAGGAAAGGCAGTTTTATTCATACACCTTCAGTAAAGTGCCAATGCAAAGCATTGTTGTGTGATTTTACATGAAACACGTTTGCTGCTGGAACTTAAGTTTGTTGAGTTATCCACTATTGTTAGGGTAAAAAAGAAGCTTACTACTCTCTTTTACAAAAGGGAAATATTACATAATTTACTAAAGCAAGAAACAATATTAATTAATAACACTTTCAATCAAAATCAACTTTGCCAGGTGCCAGAGAAACTGCCGTCTAGCTCAAACGACAAAACAATGATTGGTTTTATATTGTTGGATGCCACAACTTTTTATTTAAAGAAACTCATGTTCACTTAAATTGGAACAGTATTTCAATCCAATCATGAAAAAAGTCATTTTAATCTTATCCCTGGAATGCCATTGAAATGTTGTTTATTATCATAACCAATATTGTCCATATGTAAAGCAATAAGGCCCATTTTCACTTTCACCTATTTTGCTGAATATGGAACACATACTAATAACACTTGTGTTGTCTGTCTGCTGGATTGAGGAGGCGACAACCTGTTTCTGAAGCCGAGAGGGAGATATCATCGGCACTAAAAGATAAATAGATCAGTAGAAGTGTCACTATCCTTCCTGGCTTATGACACACGGACCTTTGATAATTACTCACTTGATGACAGCCACTGTGAAAAAAAAAATGAAAAAACCTTGTCAAGTTTGATAAATGATGCATTACTACCACTAATCAATTATTGTGTGATCAATTATCACTTAGATTTCATTTTATTTCACCCATAGCCTTTGAAAAGAAAAGAAAAAAAAAAACGTTCCCAAAGTTGATAATTTCTAAAAAATTAATGAAACCTTCCAAACGGGTAAAATATGTCCCTCATTTCCACCTCTAACACCCTGAAACTGATATGGCACAGGCTTCACAACGTGTGAGATCTTAGATAATCCTGTGAAAGAGATGTGGGTGTAGACAGACAGAAATATAATTATTTTGCCAAGACAAAACTTATTAAACAATCCTGATCACAAATATATTTCGCAAAATCAAAAACCTTTATAAAATATGAATTTGCTAGATTTCAGAGTGTCTAACCCTTTACTTAGTTTGCAATTACACCAAGAAGCAGCAAACGTCAACCAATTACACCTTTAATAGGAATACAATCTCAGTCTGGGTCATGGGCAGTGAAATGTCTTTTTTTGTGCACTCTTTATACTTTCTGTTCAGATTAGATGATACAAAAAGGGGCCATGAAAAACCCTCTGACACTGCCATTGTGCCGCTGTACTGTTGTTGGTACACACAGAGCCTCGGTGTGGGCTGCTCTGCATCTTCACTGCCCGAAGGCTGTTTTCCTAATCATATTAATGAGGGAGCGGTGCTCCAACCTGTGCTGCACAGCCGCCGCCTGTGCTCAAGGAGCAGTCCTATTTACACTGTACCTATACTAATCTGACAGCCTTGATCAAGGAACAGAAAATAAAACCCCTAAGGCCTCTATTGATCAACCTTGAGTCTTACTCTTGTGAGGGGCTGGTTAGCTATTACAAATGTTAGTGTGTTCAATGAATTATTTCATCAGAAAAAGCCCGCTGCATTAAGTATTTATTTTGAAGTAAACTATTTCAAAAGGGTGTCCATACTGAATCATCCCTGTTGAGATCAGTCGGCCCAACAGTGGGGCCTATTCTTTGTGTACATCTCCAGCCTGCGTGTGAGAGAATAGAACCACAGTGAAGGAGGACGTCAATAGCAGGACGCCTCCACCAGTCTTTTAAGTTCTGAGTTGGGCTCGTCAATAGAGCAGTCTCCATCCTCCGACTGCATGACCATATAATTGCAATCTCTGGAAAATCAACAGACTTTCATTATTTATGTCATTGAAAAAAGCGGAGGCGGGGATCCTGTTTCAGTAAAACTTGTATAAAAATTGTATATCAGTCTAAATCAAAGAGGCAACAAACTTCTATCTATGACCTCCTGGTTCTTTAATGTGAACCTGCAAATACAAGGAGAGCAAAGTTTTAAACAACATCATGAAAACCATTTTAAAAAATACAATAGAGTGCAGAGTGTATTAGTTGTAAATAACCAGTAATATAATTACCCGTGGAGACCTGCCTTCTCCCTGATTTCCTAAATGTTTACTAATGGACTCTCTCTCTTAGCCATTCTATTATAGAGAATTGTTGAGTGTTGCCCTGGAGGCTTATATCTCTCCCAGGGCCGTGGGCTTGGTTAATGGATGACCCACTTGTTAGCTAATTGCCGTGGTGTCCCTGAACACAAAGGAAATGTTAAATTGTGTTATGTGGCTGTTAGATAATGAGCTGGAGCAGGCATAGCACTTTCCTTTATGCATGAAGTACAGTCCATACCCACAGCATCACTGTTGTTAACACCTTAGAAAAGAAAGAAATTGTCTCCAATGATTTTTACACCCCGACCCATGTTTGAAAAGATTGCAGTTTCATGTAAAATATCATGCTTTTATCATGCTTCATACTGACCTTTTTATTTGCATTATTTGTATTGTAAATAAACCGAAAATATGTCGGAATTCCACTTTTCCTCTTACGTAGAGAATCCAGAGCACATGTTGTGTGTGTCATCAAAACGTGGAAGCTGGATTCACGCACAGCCAGTTATTAGATCTGTGCTCCAACAGTGCACACATAAATTGTGACCTCATAAAAAAAAAGAAGCGGGGTCACACAAATCTTAAACAAGGACCTATCACCCTGTCTCTAATGCCTCTCCTCTCTAGTAAAAGCCCAGCAGACAAGCACCTCACAAAGTCATGAGTTTCAGACTTACAGTCACCGGACCTTAACAAAAGACGACTGATTCAAACCAAATGGACAGCCTGCTTGTGCTCCTGCGAGAAAAGTAAAAAAAAAGAAAGAAAAGAAAGTATACTGTAAACAAATTTGTTGGAGCATTAATGCAGATTTTTATTTTTATTTTTTTTTGGGGGGGATGGAAGTGGGGATAAATTCAGCTCTATACCAAAATACTTATTTACTTTGATGAGCCAATTTTGCCATGTCTGTGAATCAAAGATGAACTTACATTACCAAATAGAAGACAGATAAAACATATATTTCAGTAAATGCAAGCCCTGTGTTGGTGTGTGTGGTATCCCTGAAGGACGGACAGCCTCCTCACCTCTTGGACCTGAAGCCAGCAGTGAAGAGGCCAAGTCTGCCCAAAGAGTCTCTTTCGCCTTCCTCTGAGGATTTGTTTTCGCTGGAGGACACGCTGGAACACAGTGCCATGTTTGAATTCTACTGGCACTTTTTTCAAATAGGGTAACTACGGCCAATTGGAAAGCCCTGGATGATGATTTTATTCAATATTTAACGTGCTAGGGCAGAATCTCTGGCAGTGCGGGGTAAACAGCCTGGACTGCGCTGGGTTCATGAAATAAATAACTAAACCTAGCTTTCCTTAGATATCTTACAGTTGACAAGAAATTCCCTTTATCATGCCCACGGTGTTGTTACGGCTTTATCATCAGTATCTGCAGCCTGTGTTTATTCAACCCTCAATTACCAAAGGCTCAGCCGGCAGGCCTTTAATTGATTACTTTAATTGATTGGTTGGGGGGGTAACCATGGCTGAAAAGCAGTTTATCTTAATCAGTTGAGAGGAAATTTAGAGAGGGGCTTGATTTCCTCCAGCTGATCACCCCTGTGTGGCATGAAAGTGCAGAGTGGAAGGTGGTGTGTGAACATTTCTAGTACACATCTAACACTAAATAGGGGATGAAGATTTACCAAATGCATAAAAATAACACATTTGTGAAATTTGGTCCCTCTTTCGTGCAGATAATCTCCCTCTGACCAAACAGCAGATATTCACACTTGATGTTTAATCCTTTGACATCAAACCAGGGAGGCCAGAAGTATTATTGATGCATATGCACAGAAGCATATGCCAGTTGTGTTATGAACTTCAGAACATGCATTAACATGGTTTTGTGTATGTATAGTTGTGTGGTAATTAATATTTTACACACCATTATTCAAATTATTCTTTTTAGTTTATATAAAAATGCACATTCAAAGTGTGGATGTTTCTTTTTGTGTACATGCTCAGAGACTTCCTGAGGTTCCTCACATTTCTTTTGATTAAAAATATAAATGCAAAAAGAACAGGAGTACTGACCTGTTCTACTTTTGTGAATTCAAAGGATCTTTGCTCCTGGCTGTTAGAAGCCCGACTGACTTCAATATGTATCGTAAAGGCAATAAATAGTGCCATTCTTTCCATTATGCACCACCTTATCCTTTATGGTAACAGTTTCATAAGAGCACTATTAATTAAAAACAGTATTGATGTCCTTTCTGAGGACGATATATATATGTAACAATTTAAACCCACCATGGAGGATAATATAAATATATAAAGAATCTACAGGATTCTGACAACGCAATATTAATTTTGCTCCGTCTCTTCAATTGACAGGTTAACACAAAGGGATGAACTGTATCGGCAAACCGTTGATTAAGAGCGGATCCACAGCCATTTGTGGAAATCCAACTTGAGTGTGTGTGAGCAGTTTGAAAATGATTGAGATATATTCAATATAATTGTACCTAGGAGTTTTAGTCTTGATAGTGAAGCACAGCATGAACATGCGAGCAAGTGGACAAGATGTCATGCATCAAAAACAGATTGTTGATCATAATTGCATTGTATTTGCATGTTTTCCAATGTGACTAAACAGTAACAAATACCTGGGGAATATCCTGCAAACCAACAACCCGTCAGTGACAACCCGTTGCTGTTGACAGGAATAGAGTTGTGAAACAGCACGAGTAAAACTGGAGTTGTTCCTTTCGATGTGAATGGATTGGACATGTTTTATCATTTCAGGATCAGGAGCAGGGATAAACACCGGCATGTTTTCTGCAGTACTCTACAGCAAGGAGCAAAGATCCTCGGTGACCCCAAGTGCTGTATGCCAAATAGTACATGCTTTATTTTTCAAAGCTGCAAGAAAACTACTAGTACACTTGTACATGACAGAGGAAACCGTTTGAGAGCTGTGACTACTTCATAAGAAAGTACATACTGTATACAGAGACTTTGCAGAATTTCCTGTATCTCATTCTCAATACACTGGGAAAGACCTGATATACGAGTTTGGGAAAACGGTGAATAATGATGGTACTCAAGCTGGGTAAATGATATTTCTAAGTAATTCAGAACCTTTGACTCTGTTGTGAATTTGAGGATAATATCAGCCTCGTAGAGATAATAAAATGCCCTTATTGATCCGCAACTCATTACTGTATGATGCATTGCTAATGCAAATGATTTTGATAAGGAGATTAAAGAAAGACAATTCAGATAATGGCAATAATGCGCTTCTACAACAGCAATGATCCCTAATGGACAGCATGTATTGCACTCAGGAAACGTGTACTTAATTTAACCCTTCTTGCTCATGTATTTATCAGGGGAGCTATTTACAACTTTAACTTGTCTGAAATTATGACAACACTGACCTTTGCTATGTATGACCGCTTTGACCTGTCTGGCTTCATTCATGTCCGCTTACTGTTTGCCCTTTGCCTGGTGGTAATTGGTCTCTGCCTGGCACTAATGGCTGCTGGATAGGAATGCTTTTTCCCTGTATGTACAGAGGATAATGACAAGAGGCCAGCATGACCTTGTCTGGGTGGGAGCAGCTTCCCTCCTTCTGAGAGAGGCCAATCCAACAGGCTCCCACTCGGCTCTGGTGTCTGTCAGCATCTGAAGATCCAGGCCTGAAGCACCGCAGCAGGCCACCACGACCAAGAGACGCTGGGACCATGAGCAGTCATTCCCATGGTCCTTTGGCCACAGTCGTAAATTTAAAGGTCCGGGTCAGTCTACACTCGACAAGAACCAAGTAAATAAAGACTAACGGATTTTAGAATAAGATGAGGATCTGACGTCATCTTTATTTGGTGAAATAAGTAGAGATGTTAAAAAAAAATCATTAGCAAATATCCAGTAAATGATTTTTCTTGATTCCTTAATCTATTGTTTAGTCTTAGCCATGAAGGCTTAGTAACTTGGTGATATGATTGCTATTTATAAGTTTCAGACATACAGCAGGAGCCATAAATATATATTTAACATCAATGTGCATGTCCATGAACAAGAAAAGAAATCAATTAACAGGATTTTAGTTTTTCACGTTCAAATGTTTACAGTCAATGACATAAGTTAAGCAACTCTTAGTATATTGCCTTACACCCCATTAGAGATCTCCTCTCACATCCTAAGAATGAAATAAGTGACTGAACAGAACATGTCCAGAGCTCAGTGAGCTGCTCAGTGATGGAGCTCAATTTGACCACTGGAACACTTGGCTAGATTATAAGCTTTGTGTCAGAGCGCAGCCTCAGGGTTTTTGTTAAGAGTTATCACACTCAAAGCCTCTCTAAGCTCTCAAAGCATGTTTAAAACTGAATGTGTGATGGGGATATGTTTGCAACGTCTGGTGATGTGTATACTTGTCCACTGTTTATGTGACTGTTGATTTTCAATGTAAATCCAGGTTTGTGGTGACAAAAATGTGTATGGTTTTCATAGTATCTGTACGTTTACCAAGTAGCGGGATGACTGAGAGACAGGAACACGAACAGACGCACATACAAACACTTTCCTTGTTATTCTCCCGTTTCTACCTCATTCCCTTCTGTCACTCCATCTCTCCGCCATCGCTGCGCCACTCTTCCGAGATAAATGTTTCATGAGGCAGCCCCCATATCCTCTTCTGCAATAACGTCCTCTCGATATGTCCAAGAGATTATATTACACATCACTCAGTCACATTTACCTCCGACTGCATGTCTCATGGTCTAACACAAGCAACATAACTAACATGGGAAGGGGAAAACAGGGGAGAAGCATATTTCATTACCCAAAACTGACTGTCAAATAGTGTCTGCAGTCAAAGAATTATCAAAGGGTTTATCCTTTTCAGATGTGAAAGTCTAAAGTGGGTCACACGCTACATTCACTGTAATATCACAGTAAATATTCACAAGCTTATCATTATTTAATCACCCCCTAATGGAAAAGATCCCCACCCCAAATATAGACCCACCTCCAAACTTAATAATTTTCAGATATGTTAACAGCTGTAAACTTCATACAGTTAGTCTGCCTGTCCTGCGTTTCACCTTGGCAGTGGTACGCAGGGCAGTGGAGGACTAGCTTTAATTTATCTATTCATATTTTACAAGCGCAATTGATTTACATATCACTGATATATTTTTGCACTTCCATACAAATTACATTTACAGAGGAATAAAATAGGATTTTTTAATCCGTAAAGCAGTAAAATATTGTTTCAAATTAAGTTAAGAGATATTCCTGTTTTTATCATAGCATGTTCTAATGTTGTTTATGTGTCTCAGCTGATGGACGATTGATTTACTCTCCAGGACAAAAAAAACACACACTATCTAGTATTATCTTTAGCATCTCCATGTCCCTGCAGATTTCCTTGTTGTGTTTTGTTATAATCATATACTATATCACGTTGACAGAACAAGGAGCTGTATTTACTTGTGTTTGCAGCTGGGGCATGCCACCCGTGTAAGGTAATAAAATATGCTTGCATAAAGATGAGTTGTGTTAACTGTGTGAACCTTGGCTCTCCGTTAAGAGCCCTGCTGTTTAATCAGTGGTAAATTACACCGTCTTGCCTGCCATGGTCATTTGGCAGAGCTTATTGATGCCTGCTGCAACATCGTTGCGTCGATCATTTCTGTGAATGTCCAACCTCTTTTCTTTTTGTTTTCTTCTACACTCAAAGTGAATGACGACTTTAAAAAAAACAGTTTGTTACCTATGTAGATCAATTAAGCCATTGCCTTTCAGCAATACACAATTAGTATGGCGGTCAAATGAATTCAGATGTGAAGATGAGTGGGTTTTATTAAATCTTGCCTTCTCCAAATGTACTGTACACTATTCCTTTCAATACACAGGTATCTTTACTACACAGGTTTCTCTACAGTATTCTATTTTCAAGTCCAGTTCTTAAATTTTAATGCAATATAACTTCATTGCATTCAGAGTGAGATCAAAGTGTTCTGGTTCTCTGTTTGATGTATCCTCTATTTGAAGTTTCTTTTTTTTTCCAAAGACAGAGGGTGTAAAACAAAAGTTTACATATTCTTGCCTTTGTGGGAGCAACTTCTGCTGCGCAACATATTGATCCCAGTTTCTGAAAAAAAAAGAAGGAAGAAAGACTTGGGTTTTTTGTTTGAATCATGTTGCATTGTCAATACAATGCCAGCAGCCTGTTCTTGATGTCTGGTGGAGCCAAACTGAAGTGAGAGGGGAAAAGAGAGAGAGAGAGAGAGAGAGAGAGAGAGAGAGAGAGAGAGAGAGAGAGAGAGAGAGAGAGAGAGAGAGAGAGAGAAGGGCCAGTCTGGTTTGTATGGTATCAATCTAAAAAAGGTGGATGGGCCACATGTGAACACAGTCACCGGCCCCGTCCTGATGGACAACACACCCCAGTGAAAGTATCACCCACTGACAGTGATTGACAGATAGAAGAAGCAGTGTTGTTGCAATGTTGAATGGCTAGTCCCCACAACACAAGAGGTGTGATTAGGAGCTGTCAAAGCAACATGAGGTAGCTGACAATGACATCACTCACAGCCAAAGAGTGGCCAACGCTGCTGATGTGTATTCATTGAGAAACTAGATAGAAACTAGAGGCAGCCTTTCCAAAGCACTGTATGTTTATATGCAAGTGTATGCTCAGTGTGGAGGGGTTGCTGTGATTTCTCTTTATGGATGGAAGTTTCTCAGTCTGTGTTATTTAAATACTGAATGTTTCTACTTCTACAAATGTTAAACTGAATGCTTGTTTCCTCTCAAATAGTCAAAATGTGACAGTAAAATGTGTACTCTATTATCAGAAACACAACCCCTTTTTGCATAGTACTTTACAGCCGAATAAATAACTTTGTAGGAGTTCATAATGATATATCACAGTCATAATCTTCAAATATATTTATTAGTTACGTGCAGACGGCACCATAATTCAACCCTGTTGCAGCTATCAACCCCCAGTGTTTCATGTCCGTGGCTTGTCTGCGCATGACCATAACTCATGGTATCAGAGTTAGTCTTGTAAGGTCAAAAGTATTACATTTATTACAAAAGATAAACAAAACTCTGATGGACACACTTAGTATCTATATGGGTGTTTGACAACATTCTTTTGAGAGGAAAACTACAGAAACAACTGATTCTGTGAAGCATATCTGTGATCACTGCCCAGCAAACATCATAGTGTGTGTGTGTGTGTGTGTGTGTGTGTGTGTGTGTGTGTGTGTGTGTGTGTGTATGTGTGTGCTCATGTATCAACACAACAGAAAAAGCTATTTTTAAAACATAAGGTACTGTGAGTTAAAGCTAGAAACTGTAAAAACCATGATTTATAAATTAAATTATACTGTTTTAGATTAAATATTCCTACTTTCTTTATTTTGGGGATTTGGACTTGTTTTCCTTCACATAACTCCATGATGGAT
Source organism: Clinocottus analis (assembly GCF_023055335.1). Taxonomy (NCBI): domain Eukaryota; kingdom Metazoa; phylum Chordata; class Actinopteri; order Perciformes; family Cottidae; genus Clinocottus; species Clinocottus analis. The sequence goes on from NW_027176076.1 coordinate 160,294, forward strand.
ATAGTGTACTGTATATGTGCCAACTAAAACAAGTGAGAAGGCCAGGCAGGTTCAGTGGCAAGCGGCTGACTTGTTCTCTGTGCTTCGATCTCACAAGGCAGTCGCTGACGGAAAAGATCTCCAGGATCTGAAATGTTCAGTTCCACGGGAGGACCAATACAAAGCCCATTTCTTTAGAAGATCACCGCATTGTTTGCTGGCATGAATAAAACTATCACCTGTTTAAAGCTGAAAATTCACCAAGGATCAATTTCCCCGCATCTTTAACTATGCAACAGTACTGTAATTGTTATTAATTGAACGCAGTAAAGGTTGAATTTAGAGGGGTTTTAAATGCCAGGCAGAAAAAGCACATATTTAGTGATAGTATTATAATTATTATTACAGTATTACTACAAAAATACTTCTGATCAGTAGAGACTACGTTCATAGTATGTTTTCAGCATGAACAGTAGCTGAATATGTTTTATGTTATGTATTTGGTATTGACATATTTCCCTTTATGAACATTTTGGTGTAAATGCAGCAAAATGGTCCAACACTTATATATTGTAGTCAAACTTAGCATGACGCTCACATTTAGAAGAAGAAATAGTGCACAGAGCAGCGCACAGACTGTGTGTTGTTATGAAATCAGTTCCATGACCTGCATCCAATACAAACAGTCCCATACATGCTCCACCGACTCCAGTGCAGGAACGTTATTCACTGTTTCAGTTTGGCCAGGGTGTTGCTCCTGACTCACACCGTACAATAACATTAGAGCCAAGTGGTAAACTACCCGACAAGTAAGTTACTATACGATTCACATTTCTGAGTTCAATTTATTGCAAAAGAACTGTGTGGGGTTTCTCTTGGTTTGATAACCTCTCTCATTTTGTTATGCCTTCCCGATCTACTATACATCCATTGTATGTGGGGAATTCACTTTGAGGGCTTCCTTCAGCATTTTAGAAGTCTGATGTGCGTGAAACTTTTCCTTAAAATGAAGGATTATTTGTTTGATTTAAGAATAACTTTGCATATGTACATTTCAAATCTATATTATAATAAAAAGTATTATTCTAGTAGCAATATTCAGTTCAGCTTCTTACAATATATGCCTGGTGAGAAGTCCCAGTGTGTCTGATCCCAGATATTATTTGTAAATTAATCTGTTCTTCTTTCCTCACTTGCATTCACAATTATAATGTGTATAAAACATGAAAAAAAAACATGAAACACTGTTATGTTCTCAATGAAGAGCAGAAAAATGAGATTGTTGTTTTGTCACATGTCAATGTAAATTATGAGCTATTCTTTCTTGCTCCTGCAAGAATTCTGTGCGGAAACGTTCAGGATGATGGAACTCCTCAGTAATAATTAAGCTGATGGACTATTATGCTGCATTGCAAATTAAATATGTGTAGTATTTGGCGGTAGTTGAAGTGGGGAGTGTTGGCACGAGGCCAGCCTGTGTTGCTGTACAGATGAACCGATGCAGGTGCATCAAAACTTCCCTGTGCTCGTCAAGGTAACAGAATGGATCAGCAAGACAATGGCCGCCATCTACTTCAGAGTAATTGTATGAGATGGCTTGCTCTCGGCCGCTTTGTGAAGCAGGCGTTTTTTATGTACACTTGTGTTGAAGTACATTAGATTTCTTTTTTTGTTCGCATTCTGATACTGTTGGATCATTTGTGGCCCTTTTTCTTGTTTGTAATTTCTGTAAAACTAAAACAAGAAACTTTTCATCTTTTAAGAAGTTATTTGTTGTGTATTCTGTGACACATTGTGACTCATCTCATTTGATTAGTTGCATTCCCACTTGTTTATAACTAAGATAAAATGGTACTGCTACTTTTATGTTTCTGTGATATTGTCAACTTTTGCAGTGTTTACTATTACTGTAGTTGTTTGTTTGCCACAATTTTGTTTATCCCTTGAATTCCAGTATATTTCCAGGCTATTGGATGTTGTTTAGTTGTCATCAAAAGGAGCCTATCTATGAAAGTTCTTCTGTTTTGAAGGAGAACTGAATTTCAGCATTAAAAATTAAATGGTATAATGCAAAACATCACTTCTTAGATTTGGGGCAAGTGTTGGAGCAGATGTTCCTCCAGTGATCTGTAAATAAGTGGAATTGTAGATAAAGACACTGAGGAGGCTGTAAGATATTCAGGAAGCAGCCCAGCCCTGCTTCAAATCCACTCTAAGAAAATAGTGCAAAAGCAGTCAGAAAATGTTAAAGCGTATTTGCTTCTCGCATCTTGTTTTAGTTCTTCTTCCTCTCCCTTTCTCCTCAGACCCTCTCTCATTTCTGCTTGAACTGGGAGTGGGGGGATAGAAAAAAGACCTTGAAGAAGGCTGAGAGATTAAATTAATCGTTGATGGGAGGAAAAATATCACTGAAGTATGCATAAGTGTAAAGGAAATGAAAACAAACAAACATATTTTAAAGAATATCTTGAATTGCCGATAGAACATATTTGAGTAAAACTCAATGCTTTGTAGGTTTCATCTCTTCTAGCTGTAATGCATGTTTGGAAGGAGTGTGCTGCCCTCTGTATGGCTCACAATTTAATGAAATATATAGCGATTGTTCCTCAATCAGAACAAGTGCTTGTTTAAAATGCAAATCCGCTCTTGTCTGTGACATGGTGTAATTAGACAGAACAATGATGTATTATTTCTGTGATCTTTCTCAGTGCTCATCAAGGGCTTTGAGAATGGGACAATGATTGACCACCTGGTCCTGCTACTGTAGCTAAATTTATTAAACACGCAGTCTTTAGAAAATCAATGTGTGATTGTATAAGTTGTACAAGGTCAGGCTTATTTTTCACAAGAAGACATAATTAGCCTGACCTGTGACTTGCAAATGCTTAGGATTGCTGCACTGTACTTAACCATACAAACACATTTTAGAAGACAGCCTATAGGCCTATAGTTTCTTAGTGTGATTGCCTTACTGTATAATAGAATAAAAATATAAAATTAGCAGCATTCCTGGTCTGAGTGTCCTGTTCAGTAGTACTTACTGTGTTAACATCTGAATCATTTATGCTTTAGTAGATGTTATATATATTTCTGTAGGAAGTAACCTGCTATTGTACCATGGAAGACTGCTGAGGGTATCACAGAGAGTAGGCGTCATACTAGACTAAGTTATTGTGCAGTAGTAAATGTTCTTTGACGTTGAAAAACATTTCAAAAAGGAACTTGTGCATTTACCGTACCAAAGCCGGTGGGCAAAACTGAAGGCAACTGTATGTGCCTATGTATTGAAGAAGTTGTGATTAACAAATCAGGCTTTTTCTCAGAAGAATGGCGCTTGGAGAAATGAACCCTGCCTTGTCTCTTGAGTCAGTTTATAATTATTATATTGTGTCTTAATTGAACTTCATTGCAGCGCGCTCAACAGCACAGCTCCATGACCAGAGCCGCCTGATATATTCAGTTCATTCTGCTGCTTGGATAAATTAATTGGATTAAACATTTGATTATCAGTTCCTTTGTGCATCCATGCTTGAATCTTTTTCGTAAACACATTGGTATAAATACAAACATATGTTTCCGAATCCCAACCCCCACCAACCACAGACACACAAACACACACAAACACAAAGACACACAAAGCTGGCAAAACAAAAGACAAAAGGACACAGGCTCTCATACTTGCTTATGATATTTGCACTACAAAGTCTACTTCTATAAAAATGTTTCTTCTCATGTAACTTATGATTCCATATATAAATATTTACAGTTTATGTACATTATATCTAAGTATGACAGAAACCTCTTCACAAACAGTTTACACATGTTATACTATGAATTTCTTCCTCATCGTATTCCAAAAACGGTACAAGTTGTGAATGATGATAGTAGTTTTAACGTGTGTGTGTGTTTGTGTGCGTGTGCGTGTGTGTGTGTGTGTGTGTGTGTGTGTGTGTGTGGGAGAGGGAAGGAAAGAAAGAGTATGTGTGTTGGAGGGGATGCTTGTGACTAGGGTGTCAGGAGCAGATGCAAATGAGCAGAGTGCAGCAGTGTAAAACCAAATCAGAGAAAAAGAAAAAGAAATGAGGTGGAGAGGAAGTGAGAGAGGATGAGGGAGTGTGTGGAGTTCACAGGCTGGGCTACTTTCACACCTGCAGCCACTGAGCTTGTTTTACACTCAGATACACACACATACAGTACTCTCTCTCTCTCTCTCTCTCTCTCTCTCTCTCTCTCTCTCTCTCTCTCTCTCTCTCTCTCTCTCTCTAACTAACTAACTAACACACACACACACACACACGCACACACGCACACACGCACACACACACACACACACACACACACACACACACACACACACACACCGGATGACAACCACATGACACAGCAACAACACACCACAGCATGCCACTTCTGTATCCACTCAATCACAGCCTTGCTAATCACATGCAAATTAATATCCCGTTGTCCTCAGGTCACATCCATCGCGTTAACAACAAAATGCATCACTTTGCTTGACTTCCCCAGGATTCCTGTGATAATGTGGAAGAACCATGACAGCTTTCCTGCCGCACATAAAATGCAGATCCTTCGGTCCAGCTTTGAAAGGATTTATTTTTGTATCATACAACTTTTGATCAAATGCCTTAGCGAAAGACCAAAATTGGTGCATATTTAGAAATGCAATTTGAAATTAGTAATCAGAGCCTATATTTGCCACCTCTCATATAACATACTCGTTTTTAATCATGATGTTTGGGTGTTTTATGTCCTTTGGGGTGGAAACTTTATGCATCTTTCTAATGTAATGAGTGCCGAAAAGCGAACCATCTGCTTTTCTATTTACTAAACATTCAGAAAATCTGTCCTCAAACTCAGAGATGGGATTGCTCCAGAGCATAATGTAAACTTATCCTTTTGATCTGAGATTGAAATGTGATTGAAATTGTAAGTATAAAGTGTACCTTTGAATTAAAGCAATTATTATTCCTTTGTGTCCGACATCAAAAGTACCTCCGAGTGAATTGACAGTAAGCTTCAGAAAAATGATTGATGCGCTCGAGTTAGTCACAGTGACTTGCATCACAGCCTTTGAGATTTAATTTCATTTGAATACATCCATAATCATTATCACCATTTTGAAAGGAACCTATTACAACCATTTGCTGAGACTTCAAAATGTTTTACAACAGGCTCGAAACATCAAATATGAGCATTGCGGAAAAGTCTTTAAATGCACTCATTAAGGCAATTGAATAATGTTGTGAAGTAGTGATCAGAAAGCAGCTTGTGTTCAACGAAGGGTTAAATTATGGAGGTGTAATATCATGAATACAGATTCCTCTTTAGTTTCTTGTATGTTTTGTTAGTAGTTTTGCAACATGTGACACATGTTACTTTAGACACACAAAAAGTACTCAGGAACTGTATCACAAACGGTGTCTTATTGAAAAGTCAAATGAATAGCATTGTGTTTTTATCATTAAATACTCTGACCTAAATTTACATCTGAGCGAATGTATTGCATTATCAATTTGCAAGATGTTAAAATGGTGAATGGATTCCCAATTGATTGTAAATTAAAAACACATTCAGAAAGAAATCAAGCATGTTCATAATCTCTATTTTCCAGAATTTCAAAGCTTAATACCGTGTGGACCCCCTCGACTACTTTGTACCAGCGTTGAGGAGATAATGATAATGTATAATGATGAAGCAAACCTGGACTTTGGGATTCAGCTTGACCTACTGTATGCTACAGTGAGAGAAAAGCATTCCCTCACCATGTGATGAGTGATGCTCACTCACCTAATGTTTCTCTCAAAATGTTTTTTATATGCAATGGTTTATTAATGAGTCAAAAATATGTTTTTCTCCTTTTGTAAATAATTTATTATTTTTGAAATGCTGTGCTAATTGGAGGTTTTTGTACATAAGTAAAAGTTGAAAAATATATATAAGACCACAACACAAGACTATAGGTTTATGGGTTGTTACATAGGAATGTTACAAAGGGAAGATTACATAGATATTCAAACCTTTGTCTATGCTTTTATCAGACTGCAAATACATCACATATAAGCTAGCTCTGTTTTCTCAATCCCTTAATTTTATCACGTGCAAGCTGAGAAATTATTTGATTCTTAAAAATGATCATGTAAAAGTATTCTTGCATTTGTGTCAGTATTATTTTCAACAGTAGAAATTATAGTCTATAATTAACCTGTTTGAGAGCTGAAAGAGACAAACCATCAATAAGATTTTTTAATCAAAAAGGCCAAACATATGTTTTTGAATGTGATTATTTATGTTCTAACTGGTCATGTATTAAACATCTTTGAGTTTGTATGTTTTGTTTGATAAAACAAGCAATTTGAATATTCAGCCTAGAGCAAAAATCATCAATATAAAATAATACACCGATTTATCAATACTGAAATCAATCATTAGTTGAAACCCACTTAACATAATACATCAAATGTCTCAGTCATCAAATCAAATAAAAAATGTATCAGATATTGGACCTGATATTGGAAGCGAACATGTTCAATCTCCAACCCAGAGGTAAATATCAGCGTGGAGAATTGAATGAATGATTCTTCACTTCTTTCGAGCTAGGAAGCTCTTGAGCAAGGCACTTAACCCCCCCAGCCACTGTAGTGGAGCTGCTCAGAGGTCAGCAGTATGCGACAGCACTTGTACAGGGCACCTGTGATACAGTATTGCCTACGGGCAGACTCTGTCAACTCAGTGACTCAGTTACATTGATAGCAACCCGACCAGAAAAATCGTAAAAAGATACCCGATGCATGTAACGACTGATATCCTCTTAATAACCATTTGAATGCCTCAGTCTCACAAAGAAGGATCCCTTATAGCTGCGCTGACCCTCTCATATTTTGGGATTATGTCCTTATGAAAAAAAATTTAAGCTATTGTGGCGTTGACCCATCACACCTATGAACCTTTTTTTTATAACTCCAACAGTAGCAATAGCAGTAGTATTAAGCTGCAGTGGCTGTTCATTTGAACATAATAAATATATAACCATTAACCTTTCCTCATATATACAATATAGTATAGTAAAATTAAGCTTTCAGCCAAATGAAAAATCATATAGTTTTAAAGTTGTTTTAGAACGCATACACTATATTGATATTCATGCAGGAAAATAATTCAGTATTTCATATTTCCTCCAGAGAATAACTCCTTTCTCTATAATTTCCATAGAAATTTTGTCTGCAAATGCGGTAATAGACACATTTATAACATCAAAAGGATTCAATTTTCTTTTCAATCACATAACAGTATAAATAGCTTTCTCCATTGAATCTAACAACGAGAGGCCATTACCACATGCTAAAGGATGGGTCGCTGCCACTTGCTTTTATGAAAGTGTGTCAAACTATTTTTCATGCCTCACATTTGTCCTAACCAAACGGGGCCTGTCAAACAGCTTTATTTCTAATTTGTCAGCCGGACGTCATTTTTATTTTCAATTGGTATGTGCGATCATCAGTGATACATGTACAGACTGTATGCACAGATGCACTTTTTAATGCAGACTTTTATTTTAGTTTCTTTAATAATTAACTTCTGTCCTGAAGAGTTCACAAAGCACTGTGATGACAACTGGAGTGAGTTAATTGCAGCTGGTAAATTGTTTGGAAATGATGACATGCAAAGCAAAAGTGTGATTGCTACGCAGCAAGTATTTTGCTGGGTGGGGATGTGGCCAGTGTTCAAATAGATGGGCGATAAAAGCAAATATTTTCACCTCAGTCGTGTAATGGCTCCGTTTGGAGCACTTTGTAGAAAAGGTTTGCAATAAATGGCTGGAAAAGGGTGAGTTGCTCATCTTTCAAGCATGTTGTGGCTGTGCCATTCCGCTCAGGCTTTTTGTGCTGCTGCACTGAAATCAATTCACATGACGCAATTTAAGTGTACGATCAAAATGTAAAAAAAGAAAGGAAAACAATATTAACTGCAGACTTAACAGCTTGACTGGAGGCTCAATTTGAACTGTTGATTATGGACAAATATTAAGTTACCTAAAAATGTTGATATACCTTTTTTCCTATAAATGTTTTAAATGACATATTGATAAATTGTTGTGTAATTACTATTAATGATGTAAACTACAATGATAGATGCAACAGAATAGATAAAGTATGACCACTTCTCATTACATGTAAAGTCATGAACACTTCTCATTACACTACATGTAATGGACACTTCTCAATTTGCTACCAAATTCAATCAACTTTTTTCCATTGCCATTTTTATTCGACTGAAAAAGGTAACCAAATATATACAGCCACGTGGCTCTAGGTTTCCGCTGCCAGCTAGCAACATCATTTGTACTTAAAAGACAATCGCTCCCTTCCAAGGCCAACCCTCCCATCATGGAGTGCAGTTAAGTGTTAAGTTGTGGACATCCAGCTGAGTGGTATTAGCTAGAATTGATCTCTGTCATTCCATAACTTCTTAATTGTACGTGGAAGCAGTAGCTTTTTTTAAATTACACAGTCAATTTCCAAGAATATTAAAACAAATCATGTTGAAATGAGCAGATCGAGTAGCAATGTCAAGATTGCTCTCTCATGTTGAGTGCTTATTGACAGGAGGTTAATAATGAAAATGTCATTCTTTAAATTCACAATCATCTTATTAGTTTGCATTGACTGAACATACACAAGTGTTTGCTTTGTTTCAGTTGTTTGTGTCTGAGGGCATTATCTTATCCATGTCCAGTTACTCCATCTCAAGCTGATGAAACATTTGCACATTTATAAATTTTACTTTGATTTTAAGATAAGCACTTCTATAGATTTTCTTCTCAGCATATTTATTCAATGTGGCTATTTAGTCCATGGCTCAAAACAAGTCCATATCCACAAATATGGATTATATGAATTCTACAGAGAATTGGTTGGATAAGGGAATATCATTGTATGCCAATTATACAGCTGGAGCAAATTTACTCATTTATTTATGCTTCCCAGCGTGGCTCAGATAAGAGGTTTCCCTCGTCCCTTGTGAGTGTCTCTGCTTAGATATTATTCGTGACTATTCTTTTTTTGATTGAACACCTCATTGTATAAAAAGAAATGTGTCTGTGCATTGATGCAGTGCATCAATGCACAGACACTACCTAAAGACAGACTGTGATTAAATAAATGGACGTTTTATGTAAGCAATGAAGTTTTCATAATTGCATGAAACATCTCAATATCCAAACGCAATGCTGAGGGACTTGAGCCTTCCAACTGAAGCATGCAAGCGCAATCTGCTGAGAGTCAATCTGAGAAACAGCTGGACTTGTCAGATACACTTAAAGTGACTATATCCTTTGTGAAAGATCTGCTTACGAATGGTAATGAATTATGAGTGTGATAGAGGGAAATATCAAAGGCACATCCAACTCAAGTTGTTTTATAAGCTAATGAAATGTCACTTTAATGACTTAACACTGCCATAAGAAATGCAGGCTAATGAGTAGAACAATTATCTTTTATATTGTTAGTAAATATGTTGACATTTGTTTTGCACATAGCAGGTGTTAACCATTTCAGGATATTTGTTAAGCCAATTCTTTTATTTTTTTAAAGAATAGGTTTATGATTTAGCCAAAGGAAATGTCTTGTTTTCACGCTACTTTGGTTTGTTCTGCCCCATGAGACAAGCTTACTGCAGCTAAGGGGAACCATGCATGCCATTACACCTGACAGCATGTTGAATTTAATTCTCATTGTAGTGACAAGGGAGATACTTCTGAGTGGAAAATGTTATCTTGTGACTCCTGCATGCTGCTTATCATTGATTCATAGAGAACAGAATGAACTCCTTGTAAATGGATAAATATGCCTTTAAGTGTCCATTCTCCTTTCCTAAAATTACAGCTGCAGTTATCTGCCTTAGTCACTTGCAGCCATGCGCTCTGCCAGCTCAGCTTTTAAGGCTCTGGCAGGCAGGATGGAGCTTGTATTTAACAAAGCTGACAGGTTAGACAGTAATGCAGTTGTCTAGGCTTTTATTTCATACTTGGGCACATTACAATGAAGTGCATACCGACAGCCCCCGCATGAAAGTTAAACTGCAGCGTGCGTACCCACTGCAACAGGACATGCACTAAAAAGCCGGACTTCTCAGTCTGAAGGAGCAATCCAGGTTTAAACTGTGGACAAACTTTGAGAAAGTTTTGGTAATTACTACATTTATGTATATTCAAAATAGATACGTTTCTTTCGTTTAATGTTTTATAGATGTGTCAAGGCTATCTTTAGAACAGTTGTGGGGCTTAAAATGTCAAAATTATTATTATTAATAATAATAATCTGTATGTTGTGGTAAAGACAGTTAATGGTTTGTCCAAAATGGAAATATGTCACTCGGTATGAATTAAATAATAACATGTTGTGGTAAATGTTGCCTTAGACCTTAATGATCTATGTCTGTAAGATTTGGCCTGAGGATGGTAATAGTGTCACTCATTAGATGCCAATCCTTTTGACTGTAATAACTTGTAACTTGTAATTAGATGTTAAATTTAGCTTGGTACCAAAGTGTTTGTGTTCTGATGGTGGTGCTTAAAAAAAAAGTCAGGCCACCACCAAACTATTGAGACTCATCATCTGGGGACCACAATAATCCCTACACAATATGTTATGGCAATCTAGTTGTTAATATATCTTTCATTTGACCAAAGTGCTGCAGACTGACCTACTGGCTGACCAACATGGTTATCCTTCAAAGTCTTTCCTTTCAACACAAATAAAACCTGCCCAAAGTAAGCATCATGCAATTACACTATATAGATGAAAACACTGAAACTCTTCATGAAGTGGGCCATTAAGTAAACTAACTTGTGCTCATCTAGATAACATTAACACATGTAAAGGTCATGTTTGCAAATACAGAATGGCAATCGCAGTACAATAAACTCATCATAATAGGTAACCTATGTTGGTGTTTTAGGAATTTCTTCTGTTACTGCTGTTGGTTTGAATTCTAAACTTCTAAGAAATAAGAATTACAAGAGATCTTTGTACATCCCTGTTACCATTCCCTGAAATTGCTATGCACAATATGCATTGTATCTTGTTGGTAATGGATCCAAACAGCAGGTTTTGAGATTACCTCAGAAGGACCATCCAGTTTTAAGAGGACACAGAGGTTTACTGGATACCAAAATCTGGATGCAAAGAGATCCCGGCTGCCAGGCAGCTGGTCCTCTTCACATTCACTTATGGGGACACCCGCAATAGCAAAGCCCACACTACAGCTGGAAACCATCAGGATGAAAAGTTGAGACTATGGGCCTTCCCTCCCTGTGCCCAAAGAAAGTCTTGGCACCGTATTTTATCTGCACGTGTAAATGTGCCATACTCCATTTATTCTTCTCATATTCTAAGGATAAAGGAATTAACCAGACCTTCTTCTCGATTTGAAAATTATGTTTATTTGATTTAGCCTTTTGATTGATCAGTCATGAAAATACATCTGTCATTAGATTGATCTTATCCTCTTGACAATTTCACTTGCTCTGATAATTTGATTTGACCTGAGGCTATAGTACATCACTGCCCCTTTTATGACAAATGTTAAGACTTCATTACAAAACATATATTCAAAATAACACCTTAGGCCTGCTGTCTTTGTATCCCTGACCAAAAGAAAACACCTTTCAAAGATGCACATGCTAGATTTGTGGGATGAAGGATTAGGGGCAAGAAAGAAACAACCAATACAGAAACAAGAAACAGATAATGATCCAATTTTGGGGGGTAACGATGAATGAGAATAGCCAAAAACAATTGCTTCAATAGGGAAATAGGAAATGACTAAGTATCCTCTGCCTAGTCCATTAATGTGGCTGGGACATGAACCAAGACTTCCTGAATTGACAGGAAGCCATACACATGTTGCCACGGAGTGATGGAGTGTGTACAGGAAAAGGGCGGGGTTGGTGGAGGCTTGTGGACCTGGCATGCCCAGACAAAAACATTGTGTGATGAGCGCTACTCAGTGTGTTTAGAGCCTGGGATGGCCATTCATCCACACCAGTCAGGCCTCCATGGCAGTGATTAGCATTGTCATCCTCATTTCCAGGCCCTCTATGCAGATGGCCCGCATGCTGGAGGTGCCAGCATAAGAGTGGCTGTTCTCTCACACATAATCACTCTCTGGCCTCTGCTCTCATCTGTCCTCTTTATTTCCATAAAAAAGTATTCTAGGAAAATTTGTATGGCCGTTTTATGTTCCTTTATTATAGCTCTGGATTATCAAGAATAGTCTTGCCAGCGCTTATGCACAGATGAATGTTTCTGCGGTACTGGTGACGCAATTGTGGTGAATTACTCATATTGGCATGGCCAACATCTGATCTATTTAAATCGAGTAAAATCTGTTTTATGCTGCAATATAAAAACACATAGCTGTAGTAGAAGACGACAGTTTAGTGCAGCTAAGGGAGAGGTCTGATCAGCGCACTGCCTGAGGCACTACAGGGCTGCCGTGGGCTCTTCACGGCCTCTGTAGATACTCACTGTAATTAGGCCCCACAACGAGGACTGTGGAGAAGACTGTGGAGAAGAAAGTATTGGAGACAAACAGGATATGGCATGTCAGTTTGATACCTCACCGTGCACAAATGTCTGATAAACTAATTTCAAACCTTTGACAACGACCTTTGACTTTGCAGGCCTTGTTTCACTCGTCTATACGTCTACTCTTTTTTTTTCTTCTTCTCTGCTGTGCTCTGCTCACCCCTCCTCTCATCTCAAAACCAAGATGATAGACCTAATAATTAAAGCAATTCTGTATGGGTTGGAAAGCTCCGGAGCATCTGTGTATGTCAGACTCTTGACATGATACAGAGGGACAGCGAAACTATTAAATATCCATCATGCCACGCCACATCAGTTCTAATGCAATCAGAAACACATGAGTACGTCGGCTAAGTCCCCTTCCATCCACAATGATTAAAGAAGTCTTTAATTTCAAAGACAAATAAAAAATGCAGGATCATTTTATCAAAAATGTAAATGACCTGTCACTTTACATGACACTTACCGGCAACAGAGCTGGAGCTAATACGAAAGTCTGTTCACTCCTGTGAACAGACACGCAGGGACCACGTCCTCTTGATGGCCATTATTCTAATAAGATGTTAGTGTCCCTCGCTGTGTGCTCTTTACTTATCCTTCTCTTTCATCCAATATGGACAGCAGAGGACAGTCATCTTGTCACTGAAAGACAATGAGGTGATGCAATAAAGAAGACATTGTCTCCCTGCAGTATAATGTTAACTCCCCATGTCAAAATGTACTGAACTGTATTTGATTTATACAATTGGTTACAGATTGGGTGTTGTGGAATATATGTATTATTAAAATAAATAAGGTGGTGACATGAACATTGTGGAGGTTGAAATGTAATGAAATATAGGGAGTCCTTTATTTTTTGAGAAATAATTTTCGGCAATATCCTCAATAACTTGAAGTGTGTTTATCATTTTACTTCTCTTGAAACTGCTACGAGGACAGTCCTAAAAAGTTTTTAAAATGTTTTGAAGGAACTCTTAAAAAAAAGAAAGAGCAGCAACTAACTATTTGCTATGTTAAGATATAGTGGAGTAATTTCATTCTGGACAGCAAATGAAGATGCTGTCCCTCTGTGTGTATTGTTATTAGAGCTTCTCTTTTCTTTGTTTTGCTAGCCGGGCGGACCATCATGTGAATCCTTCCTATTGAAACTGTTGACCCTCCTCTTTAACTACCCTCCATGCCTTCGCTTTCATGTTTCACTGGCTAGCCACTCTGCAGGCGTGGAAAAAGCAGGGCTCTACTGCGACTATCGCTGATAACTGTTGCGGATCGTCAGCTTGCCTCGGTGAGCGTGAGCTAAACCCGATTTACACTGTTAGCTCTGTCACCACTCTTGCCGTTGTAAGCACTGTTAGCGCCGGTGATAACCCCTTACCTTGACCCTTTGCCCTATTTCTGCTCAGCCACCTCCAGGTTAGCCTGCGCCGTCACAGACAGGCGGTGTGGAGATAATCTCCTTTAAGGATGCTAATATCTCAAATAAATGTACTATTTGTGAATTCCATTCTGATACTCCCAATGACATGTCATGTTCACACTCACTTCTTCTTAAGCACTCTCTTATACTGGAAAATACATTTTAGCCAATATAGATGCAATACATAACTGTAATTTTACTTGGCTTGAATGACATTAAAATTTGACAGCAAAGGGGAAAGGATATACGACAACACAGAGTTAGTGCAAGAACTACGGGGAGATGTCAGAACTGGCTCACATTCAACACAGCCCTCCACCTCCATTTCTCTCATGTTTATGCAGAGAAAGACTGAACTCTTTTGATTCTACAGTGAAGCTTTTGATTTGGCTTTTGAGTGTCTACTGGCAGCCTTTCAACACTGTACTTCAGGTTCAGGCATTCACTTATCAAGCTCAGGTGGGGCAGGGCAGTGTGGATCACAAACTTATGGAGCTGGTAAAATTATTATTTGGGAAGCTGCATCACCGTTTTTTTTTTTTGTGAAGACAGTTTTCCAAGGTCCCTTCACTTGTCCTGGTGTTATCCAGCAACCAACAACCCTTTGCCTGATGTACATGTAAGTGCTGTCTCATGCCAAACAGAGGCACTGGGAGCATTTGGAAAGGCTGATGAATACATTACTTATTCACACAAACTTGATTCAAACATAAACAACTTTAAAGTCCTTTTTTTACATGAAGATCAGGAAGTACCGTGTCAACAAACCCAAGCTGTCCTTGATGCAAGTTTCTCCAAAGTATCCATGAGTTTTATATACCTTTTTTGACAAAAGCTTTACTCAGGCTAATGTAAGGAGAACAGCTGTAATGATCAACAATTTTTTGTCGTTAAGTATTCTACCAGCTATTCTGGCAGGTAGTTAAGTAACAAGTACAACATTATTTTGAATTAATATAATTAAGATTAATTTTCAGCCTCTTTCAAACTAAAATGCTCCCAAAATATTGATAGTTTCAGTATAATTCACTGTCTAATTTTTTTTCTTCTTGTTTCTCTGTTTCTCTTTCCTCCCCTTTTTACTCATTAGGTCAATACAGAGAGTAAGCTAATGGTGTAAAAGTTATTTAAGTCTGTGCACAGGTTGGTTGAGTAATAGTTTTCAAAGACAGAATTTAAATTGGCCATTTTTCACAATTCCTCATTCCTAATCAAGAGATATATGTATTTACTATCATCTAATGACAAACTACCATGCAGACATGTTGTGTTGTTTAGAAGATCCTGAGGGGAACAGCAACCCCGTATCTAAGAGTAGGAGACCCACATACTATTGATTAGGAATGGGAAAGCAATGGATGGAAACGGTCCCATGTAGGGGCAACTGGGGTCAAATGCAGGGGTGCTGTTATTCAGGAGGGTTCCAGACTACATTAGCCAGCACCTCACCTAGAGACCCCCCAAATGATCTACTGAACCTGTCAACCACAGGGGGGATGGGAGAGGGGGTCCCGGGTAAGCAAGTCAGCTAACATGACGAGGGAGCCACACAAATAAATCACAATTCACTCAGGGAGCAGTCACACTCAATGACATATTCACTGGCTGGCTCTACAGCTCATTTGATAACGCTCTTGCCACGTCATTCATTTCTCTGAAGGATGAAAGGGAGGCTGAAAATGTCATCAGCTCACTGAAGCAGGAACGCCTGTGACTCAGAATAAAGAGGGAGGGAGGTGCCTCATAGTTAATTACCTTTTTTAACCCTGCTACAGCCAGAGAGACATCCCACTATTTTCCTGGGGTCTTTCAATTAGACATGCATTGTAATTAAATGCTGTGTCACAGGGCTGTTGGGGCTTGCCAGATTTATGTCCCAGGATAAGTTACTGCCATTCATTATCATGATGGATAGCACAATGTAAAAGGAATATTGTTAGGGTAGGGTCGCTTTTGGAAAGCTGTAGCAATTGCATAATGATAAAAATGGCTCATACTGTTGTTTCCTGGAAGCGGAAACTGTTAGATTTCCAAACCATGTTGGCAATATTTTTTGCAAAGAGGATCAGTAACATAATATTTAAAAGTTAGACACAAGTCTCTGAAACTTCGTTGATAAGTTATCACTATAAATTAATAAACTACTAAATTATATAAATTGCAGCATTTTTGTGTATAACAACAATTGTTTGTGGTATAACAAAAACAATAGACTCTCACAATGGTTTCTCCTTAGATGTAATACTGTATCAAAGCCAGCACACACTTTTTGCACACACCTTTAGTTTCTAGAGAGTAAAGAAAGTGAGTAAGAGACAGAAATGAGGGTGGCTCTTGGTACTTTGCCTTGCTACATATGTGGCTCACTGTGAAGTCATAAGAGAAGCCTGAAAATGTGCCAGTACAACAGAAGCGAGGCAGAGACACTCATCTTTGGACGTGTCTTCAGGTCATGGTGTTGTCATCTTGACAGCACAACTTTTGTGTTAGATGTGCTTTCAAGTCTAGAATCCCCACCTGACTTCAGAAAAAGCCAATGCTCTCATCAGTGTCTCTCTGTATAGCCTGAGATCACACACGCTGTGTTGTTTTACTTTGTATAGATTTTGCACAACACTGTACAGTTTGTACAAGGAGCTTCATCGTAGATATTTACCTTTTACACAATAGTGCATTTATTCTTTCTTATTTTTACAATTAAATCTTAGAAAAAACGTTTGGTTTTACCAACCTTAATTGTAAGCCTTATGAGCTGTAGCACCTCAGGACCCTAGGTGTTCTACAGCTCATATGACCTTGATATGAATACCAGAGCCGATTGTCTTTGATCTCTAAAGAATCCGCAACTCCTTGCCTTAAAAATATAAAAAATAATTATGTCTTCTTCTCTGCATAAATATGATCAAGTCAAGTGTCTGAGCAAAAAATGACTCCTCGATTGCTCCCCGAGTCCCTCGTCGTTCCTTCCCCAGCCAGCACCTGCCGAAAACGGGGCGTATCCCAAATGGAGCCGGCTTAAAGGAAGAGTGTGACGGCCCAGATTGTTTCTCCACCAACGGCATCGGGGCCGTCGTTTGCAGACAATGCAGTGGTTTCCACTCTGCATGCACTGGCAAGCTCCATGCACACACTATCGACGCTCACCTACAATCGCTCCAGAAAACAGGCAATCCGGCGGGATAGTCACTCACCATTGCTGCCACCCAGGGTTTCATGGCGCAACCAGGCAGGCTGAATCAAGCGTCCACACCGACTCCGGTTGAAGTCGTCCAACATTCGCTGCCATCTGCAGCGCGGCGCAGGGCAGGCCTATTCCGCAGGTGGCAAATATTTGTGCACAATTCAAGACAAAAATTTTGCAAGGAAGTGACATTAACGTCGTCAGCTTGATTTTGCCTTCCCCCAAGAGTGATAGAAGTGTAGCCTCTCTTGGTGACAAATCTGTGGTGTTTAAAGCGGCAGACCTGCGTTTAAATTAGGGACTTAACGATCGGGCAATTTCTGGTAGCGTTTGGAGTGTACCGCAATGTCGTCTGCTCTGTTTACCTAAAGAGGAGACAGGAACTAGATACGTGCTTTGCGCTAATTGGAGATCTCAATTTGAGATACGGGAAAAATATATTTTATGAGTACCATAGAGTGTTCGCCAGCAAAGTCGCCGTGTTCATATCTCAGTACAACAGCCAGCTGGATTGGGCCACTCTGGACACGTGGGTACTGCTTATGGTTGCCGGTGGCTGACAAACACTTGCATGCAGTTCCTGCGGGGATGTTGGACACCAACTGGCGTTATGTCCTTCTGCGGCATTTCAGCAACATTTCCCAGTCTACTCCATGATGACTCATGACTACTCAACGAAACACGGGACCGTCAGTTTCTGCAGAGATGCACATCCCCGGTCAGTCTGCCCCCGGCGCGTAACCAGGAGTTGCCCGAGGGGGGGGGAGACATCATGGTATTGAAAGATTTTGTAAGTGAATCCATCAACCCAAATAAATCTGCAGTCACTAGCTGGTGAGCTGTCTTCTCACTCTGCAGTCGTAGATTATCTGCTAGCAGAATTGTCACAGGGGTTCTGGGTGGGAATCTTCACTGTTTCTTACACCTGGGTAGGTTCACTTATCAAAAACATGGTTTCTCCGGCATTTCAATGTTATTCTTACGAGAAGCCACCTAGCTCAGAAACACTACTCAGGGAATTTATTTTAGAATAGGGGCAGCTACTTCGGCTGCAAACCAAAGCATCTCCGCTACCACCCTCCAAAGAATGGGCCGGTGGTCTTCCTCTGTTTTCACCGCCGACATCCAACCGGACCTCGACACCATACTGTCAAATCAAAGATCCCTGAAGCCTTAAATTGGTGAGGCATGCATATAATAATGCATATCGTCTCAGACGAGACTAGTTAAAGGATGACCCAAGCTGTGCTTGAGAGAGACCATGTAATAAGTGACACAAGCAGGTGTTGAGCGTGACCAGTCAAAGAGTGACACAACATCAAGAAGACAAAAGAGCTTATTGTGGACTTAAGGAAGACAAATTGTTGCACACACTCCCCTTTCCATGTCAATGAAACGGAGGTTGAGCATGTCTCGAGCTTCAGGTTCCTGGGTGTCCACATCTCAGAGAACCTCTCTTGGATCCTCAACACCTGAACCTTGGTCAAGAAGGCACACCAGCGTCTCTTCTTCCTGAGGAAACTGAAGAAGATCCACATGTCTCCTCCAATACATTTACATTTAGCTGACGCTTTTATCCAAAGCGACTAACATTTTTGCTCAATACACCGTAGACACAGCAACGGGGAACAAATAGGGGTTAAGTGTGTTGCTCAAGGACCCAACGACATGGACTAGCGGGTCGAACCACTGATCCTTTGATTGAAAGACGGGCATGCTAACCACTGAGTCACAGTCGCCCACTACAATACTGGTGAACTTCTAACGCTCCACCATTGATAGCATCCTTACAAACTGCATCAGAGTTTGGTACGGCAACTGCTCTGCCTCAGACCAGAAAGCTCTGCAGAGGGTAGTGAAAACTGCCTAACTACGGCTGAAACCAACGATTATTTTAATAATTGATTAATCGGTTGATTATTTTTTCAATTAATCGGATTATAATTATTTAATTTTTTTTAAAGCATTCATTTGCAACCTTTTATTACAAAAACAGAACTGACAGTGTAAATTCACAGTGCAAACAATCTTAACAATAAAGAATTTATAAAAAATAAAGAAATACAAATCAGAAAACTTAACAGGATTTCTTTGAAGGTCAGAACTTCTTCTCTTCACTCACACTCATACACTCAGAAATAGGAGTTTTCTTGGTGCAGTCGGGCAGTTAACTACAATTGTGGTAAGTCGGATTGTCAAGGGATGAGCTCTGTTTCACTCACAGACATGAACTCTTACACACACACACTCACAGACACACACACTCAGAGAACAAGAGAGGATAATTCAAGAACTATATAACCACTCAATGTATCAACGGATAACTTATGGACTGCACTTTACCTAAACAAAGGTTATTGATTAGATATCAAACCACAAATCTAAGCAACACTTCCTCTGCATGTCATGAAGCCGCATCATACCGGACTGTTGGACGCAGTTTGGCGTTCTGCACCTCAGAGGAGATATTTACACATTACTTCTCTTGAAGACCCTGTGGTATTTTAAAACAAAGACGTTATCTAACCCAACAGCCCGGCTCAAACGCGAGGAATGAATGACTAGCTAGCAAGCTAACGACAACGGTTAGCCTAGCTGTTATTAAGTTGTTGTAGCAAACAACGCGACTATGCAGTGGCATACAAGAGGATACAACAGGCTGCACTAGAAACTCTTGGACCTTCTGTCTGCTGGGCTGCGCTCAATTCAACTTTTTTGGTCAATACTCAAAGATCTCCTTGAGTTATTTTGTGGCGCAGGGCTCTCAAGTGTCACACATTGAGCGTGACTGTCACGCATTTTAGTCTTAAGTCACGCCCTCCCGCCACACATCGTATTTCTCACGCTTAAAAAAAACTGCAGGCTATTTAATGTGCCGCAGCGCGCAGACATGACCTGGTCGCGCGCTGCCCACACCACGGAATAATCAAGACCCCCTCCCGCCCCCTTGGAGCCGTCCGGCCTGCAACACTTCCCTGGCATAGTGAATTATCCCGACCTCTCATGAACCGAGCTACTGTTCCTACAGCTCAAAGAAGAGGACGGCATGCCATGTTAAGGTGCGTTCACTCGCAGTGCGAATAATTTACACTGCGAGTGTAAGAGTGTATACCTGCTTATATCTTTCTTTTTAAAGCATATTAAATTAATTTAAACTCAGCGTAAATGAACACATGAATATAACAAATCTCCATGACTTTTGGGATTTTATTTTTTTCCATGACTTATCCAGGCCTGGAAATGAGCGTTTCAAAATCTTCTCAGTGGTTACAAGGAAGTAACTTTGAGTGAAATCAGCCATTGTTAGGGGGGACTTATAAGCAACTTCGTCAAATGTTATTATCGCATAGTCATGTTGAGGAGCTTACCGAATTATTAAACTATAACTATGTTTGTTTTTTTAAAATTTCAATGGACATACATCTTCTTACAAAGGTTTACAGTACTTTATCACTTCCAATTAATTAGAGCGGAATTGTGGATGATGTAATAGAAGAGTTTTAGTTTTGAAAAAACACTTCCTCATGTCCGTGAGATCAGGTGGAGGATTGGAGATTGGGACGATTTTGAATGCTTCTCAATGGCTCTCAACATATCGAGGGCGAGCCGGCAGCTCATGGCTAACAGCGTTTACCTGAAGGGGAGCTGGAGGGTGGGCACTCAACTGATGTGTTAACACTGACGGCCGGGAAAGCATTATCAGCTGTATAAGAGCAGTGGTCGTGAGTTTACCAGTGTCTCACACTCACATGCGCTAACATACGCTCACATGCGCTAACAGCATGCATAGCTGGCCCAGCTATGTCAACAAGGCAAAGGGAAGCTCAGATAACAACATACACATATTATAAAGTTGTTTAGAACTAAATTAATGTTCAGAATGTAAAATAGAGTTATTTTAAACCAAGCTAGTGTCGAGAAAAAAAAATTCCACCTCAAAATGTGTAAAGCCTATTTTGAGATGAATGACATGATAATGAGTCTATTTTACCAATAATACACATATAACCTGTTACATCTATTTGTCCTAAACCAAATAAATATAACATAGTCCAATGAAAACATCGCCAATCTCTGCATTAGTAATAAATCGTCACTTTGAAAAAATTGCGGTTTCCTCTACTGTCTGTTAGTATTTTTTTTATTTTTCATTGATAAAATGTTGTGGGATTCCATAAACGACATATTAGCACAGGTCTGACATTTTAAGTGTGAGACGCAAAAGGCATTGACGTCTCCTGTCAGGAGGAATAACTACTAAACTCTCCTCATGTCCGTAGTATGCATGCTGATGTGACATATGCAAACAGTGCGTGGACCTGCTCATCAAATTATTGCAGTAGCCTGTGGTCAAAACATCTACAGGGTACCATTAATGTATATGCTTCAGAAAAGCATGTACATTTTGCCACAAAAATTGATGTAACACAAGCCCTGACCCCTATTTCCTTTATGTTTCCACTGTTTAGTTAAAAAGCACTGTGAGAGTGTTTTCTCTTCATTGCTTTTTTATGCTGTCCATCTTCCTGGTTGGATTCTCAGTGAAACTGCTGTACACTATAATAGACTTGGCCATTTGGGGCTCCACACAATGAATGTTGTTGTAATTCCTCCTGTCATGGGCAATGAATGTTCCATGTTTTCTTTTTTTTTCCTTTTGCTTGTTTCCTACATGTAGACAGCAATTTACATGGAGACATTAATGTAACTGTCATGTTCTATCGAAAAGCGCTGAAGCAGAACTGCTAAAAGACAGCCAAGCCACAGCACTGATGCTCAGAGCAGCAAAGATTGAGCAGCAATACAGAGTTAATGGAATTAAATAAAGAATGCTTCCCATCCACCGAAGCAGAGACAAAAAGAACATTCTAATAAGCTTTGGCTTGGAAATAAATTACAAATATAAGGAACTCAAAAGGCATGTGTGAATTCAAAGTGTATGAGTTGGTGGAGGGGAAAATGTAGTGGATCATATTAATGTTGGTAGTGCAGCAGCATCAGCTGTTTGTATAATGTATCTCCTTGTCTTATTGTTGTCTAAATAAGAGAATGGGCAACTGTTATATAAAATGAATTGCTTGTTTAAAGGCAAGCTTCCAAGAACATTGTTTATGCAGTAAGTTGCTTTCAGTCTACACACACTGTAATGCTGTTATGTTGTATTTCCTGCTGAACTGCACTTCATCACTGGGGTTTTTTTTTATGTCTGAGAACAAGCGGTGGCAGGGGAGCTCGACAGACAGTAAAAGGGCTTTGGGAGACACAGTAGAGAAACAAGGTCTTGTACCTCTATATTGCATGTTCAAAATTTGCTTTATTTTCACCAGGGATCCAGCAGGCACAAGGCAACACTAAATGGGATGTCAGTGTGCTTTTACGCCACAACAGTTTACTTCTAGAGTCGCCGGCAACATAAACTATGCTGTGCGGCAAGGGTTCTGGGTAGCCACTGCAGACATTTCTCAAATATGCAAAGGATAAAAAATAAAAAATAAAAACACTTATTGTATTGCATTTTCCAGGAAATCTCTGTGCCACACCCTATATATTCATTTCAGGTATCCACTTAGTTGTAATTTTAATTGGTATAATTTAGAGAGCACAGTTGTAATTTTATTAAAGATGTATTTTTCACTTGGATGGCAAAAAATATTTTGCGAATTTATGATGAACAAACTGTTTAATATAAACATTTTCAATAAATCTACTAAGAAAAGGTGATTGCTCATGTATACAGACTGTAGTGTTTCATTGATCGTTTATGAGTGCAATGGAAATAAATTTTAAAGATTGTTTTGCAAAAGAGCAACATACCATTTAATGGTATCCTTCCTTTAATTGTCCATTTACTCATTTTCATTCTGTTCTGAAGCTAGTTGTTATGGAGGAAGATTATAGGAAGGAAATTATGACGGTTGAGCTCAATTAATTCTTCTGCACATCCATCTATCAACAACACACAAGTGTCAAGCCCGTAATTCTTTTGTCATCAATAATGCATTAATGGCTCATTTATTAATTCATAATAGTTTTTGAGGTTTGATCCTAACTGCTTTGATTTGGATCACAGCCTGTGATCAATTAAGACACTTTTGCATGCGACCAGTAGCTATCACTTTATGAAGTAGTGCTGCGCTGGTTTACGCATATTTTCAAAGATAAACAATGAGATGTTGAGTTATATTTGTGTCCTGCAATACATTAAATATCAGAGGTGATATATGTTATTGATGTTTATCATACAAGAGGCGAAGAATATCCAGTCAGTAACATTGTGCTCAGTAAAATGAAACGGTGACGATATGAATGACCATCATTATCATAACACTTGCATCAACAGCCACGTTATTGCCTATTGGACATTTGTGTTAGACGGAAGTTATTAGTCAATTAAGTTAATTGCAAGCATAAAAGGAGCCTAGCTAGTATGGATCGTAATAAGTTACCGTTAGCACTCTGTACTCTGGGCTGTTAGTTTTTTTCCATAAATGGAATAGAGTTTACAAAAAACACTTTGTTGTAGATGATAAAGCAAAAATTGAATTATTTCAGGGGAAATTATCCATATCTGCAAAGGCATAAACATACTGTTACTGCTTTACTTTTTTTTGCAGTGCTAACATTATTGCTGTATGTAAACAAAACAAAATTCTACTGAATGTGATTTTAATAATCACATAAGCAAGCAAAACCCAAAACAACCTGCAAAATGCAACCTATTAAAATGTGTTTCTTCAATAAGTTATAACTGATAACAGCAGCTGGCTGTATTGTATAATAAACAGTATGTTGATGTTCTGGGTTAGACCCGCAGCAACTGGTTTAATGCAGAAAATGATATATTTGTTTTTAAATGTTCTTATAACATAGAAAGCGACGCACACGCCTAAACAAGCGTACAGATGAGATATGTCCTTTTATTTAAAAAGTTTTACTTTGTTTGTGTATTGTTGTCCAGCCCTGTGTTGCTTCATTCATATTTATCTTTTTAACTGTGTTAATTTTTAGGCGTAAGTACAACAGTGTGTGCTGTTTTTTTCATGAGCTGTCACAAGAGTGGTAAAATAGTCTCTTAGGTGTCAGATACTAAAAAAAAAATGTTTGTTGTGTAATGGCTGATGTAGTCAAATCAACAATAATGACTTTTGAGAAACACCACATATATATTGTTATAAACTGTTGATTACTGATTTAACTTCCAGTATAGAAAACCCAGTTATATATCTTTTATTTATTCATTTTTTATTTTTTATATTAGTGTCACTGTCTCTTATCAAGTGCTCAAATTAAAATGCAGTCTCCATTACTGTATAAGACATGAGTTAATTTACCAGGAAAAAAGAAAACAGCAAAGAAGCCTCTATCTGCGTCCTATTTAAAGTGAGCTTCTTTGAACACATCACTTAAATGTAATTTAGTGTTTTATTTGAGATTTATTCAAAATCAACCATGATAAACAAAGCATACCTTCTCCATGAAATTCAATAAAACTGAGTGCATGTCACATAGCTCCTGACAGCCTTGACTTCAAAAGCATGTGGTTGGAGATGAATGCAGGAGTAAGGGGGTGGAGGGCATGATTAGCAGCTCACTTGGCTTCTCTCCCGGTCGTATGTGCTGTATACATAGCATCAGTCACCTTCCCATCACCTAATTAACTCCTTCACCTTTACACAACAAAGTAGCATCTACTTCAAACTGCTCTGTCTGACACAAATGCTTTATGAGTATTTTAAAATGAAAGGTGATTTTGAAGATGCAACATACTTTGCTAATAGCCATCAAATACCTCAACAGCTATTTTTTTTTATTTTTTTAAAGATGATTAAAGCTGTTGGTGGGTTTGGGAGGCTTACATGACCCAAATGCTGGCGATTTTCTATAACATTGCTAAATGTAATGTTGTGAATAGTGTACACACACACACACACACACAGCTTTGTCTTCAGACTCGGTCTCAGCCAGCAGCACGTAAAACTTCTGCAAATTATAGCCTGAGGGCAGGCTTTGCTGCTCAGTGTCAGTGCAGTTTGATACTATCTGCCTGGAGTTTGTGGAATTTCAAGTTTCCCTTATTGAGGTGATTCAATTTTCCATCCGTACTGCAATTATTCTTCCTGACAATTTACATGTGGTAGAAATTGACAATTGCTCTGCATTTCTTTTTTTTTGAAAGTTGTGTTTTCATTGGCAAATATTTACATTTCTGTAAAAAAAAAAAAAGTATCATTATCTTGGTACTGAAATACATATGAATTTAGATGTAATACATGATGTTTAGCTGAATATCACAATTAATATCAAGGTACAGGTAAATATAAAACAAAGCAACACCGTATCTCCCTGTGGAAAAGCTCCAGGCACATCCAACTGGGAAGAGACCTCAGGCTAGACCTGGGACACACTGGGGAGATTATGCTATATCCCATCTGGCCTCAGGATCACCCATGAGGAAAAGGAGAATGTGGCTGGTGTCTGGGCTACCAGCAGACAAGTGAGCGAAATGCACAGATGAATGGAAATATGGATTGATGGATTGCAATGCAGATTATTTTGCACCAAAAAATTAAGTAAAAACAAATCAAGAATTAATCATTTCAGACGCTAAACCAAATGAGAAAAAAGAAAATATCCCTTATTAATCCTCTTGGGGAAATTGGTTCATCCTTAGTAATTAAGGAGTGTGCTGCCATAAAGCAGCCGAAGAGCAACTGGGGGTTCAATGTCTTGTTTAAGGACACTTCAACATGCAAACTCTGGGGAGACCAGGGATCGAACCCAACACCTAGTGGTTTGAGGCGACCACTCACCATGAGATACAGCCGCCCCCCAGGTTAGGTTATGAACATCAGCTGCAGGGCGGTGGGTTAGAGGTCACTGTCCAGCACAGCCAAAAGGAGTGTTGCTTTCAGACAGTTCTCACAGCTACAGAGCACAGCATTGATTATCGTGAGCCCCGGTTGTCATCGCTGTTTTCAGGTCAGTACATCCGAGCACCACCGTGACACCGAGTTGAAAAGAGGTAGGAAATTCTATCTGTCTCCACTGTGCGTATGTTGAACAGTTTAACAAAATCATACAAAACATACAACATACGGTGCATTTATCAGACAAGCAGGGCCAGAGTGGGGCCACTTTTCAGCCCGGGAATTTCAAGCTCAAGACAGGCCCACTTTTTTCCATCGTAGTGGAAATTGGATAAATGAAGCAGTTCAGCTTTACTGTCTTGGATTTTTTTTTTTATTAATACCATGGTCCAACAAATGATGTAAAGGTTAAATACGACAATAATAATCCACTTAAGGTGAGAAATTAACCAAAAAATATTCCACTATTTCACAAGGATAGGTTGATAAATTAACAAAAGCAGAAATAAATATCACTACTTCCTAGGCAGTGCACAGCCATACACATTTAACAGACATGACAAATAAATAATAGGTAGTTACTACTAAATAGCTCATTTTGGAAAACTAAAAGCAAATTGCAAAACAAAACAGAACGAGTGGAGATATGTGAGCATCAGCTTGTATCGGTATTGGTGACTGCAGTGAGCTGCTTTCCTCTACGCATCTTTTTAAAATGGGGTTATGGACTTGACACGGACGCTCTCAGTTCACTCTCCATGTTGAGATTAGGTCTTTTTTCCGGTTTGGAGAGACGGAACAGCAGAAAAGACACCTGATGGAGACTTCACATAGATTGGCTTTTGGCAAAACGCCAAAAATCGTCGAGTCGCGCATGCGCAGCAAAACCATTTTAACGGCGTACCGTAACCATTTACCCAAAAGTACAGCATTTCACTATGTATTTATTAATTACTTAGTTTTATGTCCGTGTACTTGATAATGTGTGAAGCCTGCAGCTCATTGTTGGTACAAGATACAAGCACATCAATGTCATATTTTGCTTGGGAATAGATTGACAACACTACAACGATATTAATCAAGGCTACAACGTTAGCCAATTTTTTTTTTTCAACCTGACTTTTTCAGCCCCTGCCGTCCTCTTCCTCTGTCCATCCTTCCTGACGCGTATCGTTGCGGTCAGGCCGGCCCAGCTATCAGCAGCCTACCTGAGAAAAGTTTTTGGAAAAAACGGTTACGGACCGAACCAACTCTATTTGGTACAACCGTTGTACGACGCAAGGAAGTTCTCCCCCTCTCAAATAGAGTTGGTTGGTTCCATAATGGACCGAGCCAACTCTATTTGGGAGGGGGGAACTTCCTCGCGTGGTACAACCCGTGCAGAAGCTGCGGTGTCAGAATGCGGAACGTGTGTAGCCCACTTTAAGAGAAAATGAACTAACTTGACAAATGTCAACAAATAAAATTCTCGACCTGCCCAGAAGTGAAGCGGCCCACCGGGAACTCTCCGGATTACCCACCCCGGGCCTGCAGACAAGTGGTATGCTAACCCTGCTTCATGTCAACATTTTAGAATCCATGCATGGGCTACTACATCTTTGTCAATTTCATTTTTTATAGCCTAAAATCACACATTTTTATCCAAGTGTGATGCAATAAGCACTGAATTAGGTGTGATCCCACGTGTTTATTAGTGTAGCCTAAATAATTAGGAATGAGAGATAAACTGACCAGTGGTGACAATAATAAGTAACCAGCTTTTTCTTTGAGTTAGGAGTTACTTATGAATTTACTCAAATTAAATATCCCCCTGGGGTACTTAGAAGGTCAGTGGCGGCCCAGAGCTACATACATGATATAGATATCATGCTAACTCAGCACTTCAAAGATGCAATAAAAGACAAGCCTACAGCTCCCATGCAAGAAGTCAGCACTCTCACTGGTTGATGATTCATGCGAAAGATCGGGAAATTAAGCAGCAGATTTGCTATTGCAGTGAGGGTACAACAGTTTAAAAGAGGTACATCTACACAATATGATACAGACTACAAAATGTATTTCTAATTCAAACAGCTAACTGGGAAAATATGTTGGTTATGTACAATACAAATGCAGAGGAGTTTACACTAAGATCTGTACTTGTGTACATAGTGCATACATTACTTCTGTGAACATGTCTGTGTGTTTTGTGTGTGCTGTTTGTGTGGAGGGTGGGGGGTCTGTGGGTTATGCTGGTGATCGAGAGCTGATTTCTTTCTCTAAGTGTGCAGGATCTGCTTGGCATGCTCTTCGTCTCCTTTCTCCTTGCTATAGGCTCTGCTGGCTATAGCTTGTGGCGCTCCCGGTGGAGTTAGCTCTTTCCACTAACAAAATGCAAAATACAAAATTAATAAAAACACCCTTTGAAACTGACAAATATGCCTCGGGCAAACTATCGGCCCGCCAGCTGCTTAAAATTTAATCAGTATTTTTTTATTTATTTATTTATTTTCCACGGCCATGCTCTTCTTTTTAATAACATGTTGCTGAGACTGTCTGTATACAAAGTTTTCCTCTGTCAAGAATTACATAGGGCCTGTCAGTTCATGGTCTCTCTCCCTCAGGGGGTTGCCAGAGAATAAACTAAGCAGATTTATTTTATCTTTTAACCTTAGTTGTTGTCCTCTTGTAAACTGGTTCTCTCCTCGTCCTTGTTGCTCTCTCTGTGACCTCTTCTCCTGGATGGGGCTATATTAGGACGGAGAGATTGACTCACATTACTCGGATATGCTGGACTACCCTTGCATTGTGTTTCAGCAGTGGATGAAGACGAACAGAGGTTCATAGAATTGTTGATGTTGGAAAGCAATCCTGAATTCCCTGATAGCACAACCATACTGATATAATATTCATGCACTCATTCATAATTTAATTATATTAACACTCGGTTTCAGTGTGAGTGATGACAGGCAGTCAAACCCTCATCTATGTGTCCATCACGCCCTCCATAATCCAAATCTCGACAGTAATAGAACAAAGATAATATACAGAGAGCAGGACAATATTTATTAACAAGCCAGTAGCCCGTTGGATGTCATTGTCTTTCCGGTAATACACAGCTGAGGGTGACACATTGACTTTGTTAAATTTGATGTGTAGATTGTATGTGTGATTTTATTGTTGTTCTTAGCAGGAAAATTAGATATATGTACCTGTAAAAATTGGAGGAAACAATGCGTTATTTTCGCCCCCTTTATGCTCTCTGTTACCACGCCAGAATGGTGGCGGTGGTGGGTGGTTCGGCTGCATGCCTTTGTCTGTCATGGCTTTTTGCTACTACCACTGGGAGTCTCCAAAATCTGACATTTTTAATTTATCATAAACAGGCTTGGTTTGTCGGTAAGAACAGACGTAGATACCAATCTTCATTACTATTATCTTCACTACTATCAAAAAAACAATCATGACATATTTTTGACACGTTGAACTTGATTAAGTGCTTTCTTTCAGGTTAGGAATAACTCATTTATTTCAGCTCGTTAAATGCCTGTCAGGTTAACGCAATCTTATGTTAATATAGATTTGTGTCTCTTTGTGCATTTTCATAACTCTGTGTCAGCCATATCTAGATTCTGTACTCATTGTCTTTCGTCACTTCACTTGAGACAAGGTGCATTCAACTTCAATAGAAGATCGGCTTGGCAGGAAAGCCCACTGGGAGTCCATGGGACATAGAGAATACTTTGTCAAGTAATGGCTACAAATAACCTGTATTACACAGTAATGTGAGGAGATTATATTAACTCATGAATACGGTCTCAGAAACTCTTACTGTGCTGCACAGTTTATTAACTTGCCTCTAAACAAAACAATTTGTGTTTTTGGATTGAAAAGAAAACATTTTGAGAGACTTTCTATCTAGGTTCTGATAGATTATATACAACATTTTTTTTACACATAACTTCTTCTTTCATATGGATCATACAACATATTTATTTTCCAGTGTGCTTTCTCAAAGTATACCCTGAAGAGGGCCAGTCTCTTGTTCTTACACATAAGTGAATCTGAACCTGAGATAGATTCCCCATGGCAGGTTGTTCTCCTCTGTGTTAAAAGCTTCCAGTTTTGTGCTGCTTCCTCCTTTTCTTACTTTCATAGTTATTAATTGAGATCATGAAAGTCAACGCTTTCAGCAGAGGACTAGCTCAAGACAAGAAATGCTTGAACTTCTGCCATAAATATTAACAAGCAATATATTATGCATATTATTCTTTAAATAACATATA
Organism: Clinocottus analis; assembly: GCF_023055335.1. Lineage (NCBI taxonomy): Eukaryota > Metazoa > Chordata > Actinopteri > Perciformes > Cottidae > Clinocottus > Clinocottus analis. The sequence goes on from NW_027176076.1 coordinate 190,608, forward strand.
AAATGTGTTTTTGTGACTAAATCTTAATTTTGCATATGCTTTTAAGTAACATACATTAAATAATAATTACCATTAAATTGATGGCGGAGGCAGCTTTGGCACTGTCAATCAAATTTGTGCAAACCCCCTCTGACACTTTCTGTCTCTCATCACTTCCAGCCGCCAAGCCGTTATTGTTCACGCCAGCGTCTCAGAGTGCAGCAGATTCAGCACATACTGTACTCCAGCACTTTCCCATCCGTACACTTACTACAGGTCATGAAGGTCATTAAATATACCGTGGATGTGTTTTAATCAAGAAGGGAGGAGTTAATATGAAGGCACTGCAATATTCCCAATGTCACCGTGTCGAAAGGGTGACAGGAAATATGTTTCCTCCTGTGGTGACTAGCCTAGTTTATGCAGAGCTGCAAACTGATTTTAAATGTCTAATCCGCTCATTTAGTTAGATTTGTACACTATAGTTGCTGATATGACTAAGTCACAGACATCATTATGCTTCAACTGAAGTACTTCGGTGAACAGTGTCTGAAAACAGGTCTGTGTATTTTGCGGCCAACGGATTTTCATTTTGAAATGAGAAAACCAAAATCGGGAAAGGAGCTGTTTCCCGATTTCCGTTTAGAAAAAGGAAGACAATAATATGTTTTGATAATAGAAAACGAAAAACGACCCGTTATGTGATTTTCTTTGATGTGCTTAAACATCATAATCGAGAATTAAAATACTGCGTGGAAATCTTCTTTCTTTCTTTTTTGTTGTGACCCGGAAGCTCTCAGTAGTTTACGGTGTATTTAATTTGGTGTCAGACATCCATGAGATGCACCTCAACAGAATGGCAACGCACGAATATCTTTTTCTCCAGAGTTAAATATGCTTAAATTCATCGGGAAAGCAAGAAAACAATAACACAAGCACATGAATATAAACATATTTGTAATAAACAATACAACTAAAATATGTGTATAAGCAATGTATAGCCTACGCGTATAATCAACGTATTTGTAATACATCAAACACAGACGTAATCAGGGAGAAAATATGTGTCTAGTCAACGTAATTGAAGATGCGTTTTAGTTCTGGGGGAACATAACTTGTAGCAGTCAGGGTTGCAGCACCACCTCCGCACATTCCTCTCTGAAAAACCCTGTGTCGTCCCAAACTTGGTACATAACGCAGTGGCGATATCACAACAAGACATACCACTCATTCATGTTCTGAATAAAACCTGCATATTCGTGCAATGCCATTCTGTTGAGGTGCGTCTCATGGATGTTTGACTCTAAATTAAATACACCGCCAACTACTGATAGCTTTCGGGTCACAACACAAAACCTACGCAGCGCGCCAGCGAGCCCCCTGCTGACATGAATGTGACTGTCAAACTCGTGTGAGCAATTTCCGTGTCACAACACAAAAACATACGAGAAATTGAGAAAGAAGATTTCTACGCAGTATTTTAGTTCTCGATTATCATGTTTAAGCACATCAAAGAAAATAAGACAGCGGGTCGTGTTTCGTTTTCCATTATCAAAACAAAAAACGGAAAATGGGTAATTTTTCGTTTGTTGTTTTCCTATTTATAAACGGAAATCGGGAAAAAGCTTGTTTCCCGATTTTGGTTTTCTCATTTCAAAACGAAAATCCGTTGGCCACAAAATACATGGACCAAAACATCTCTACCAACACCTTTCCAACATCATTGACGAGGCTGCATTCAACATTTCTTGTAATGTTCGCAAACCGACAATCCAATCACCACAACCACCATTTCGAAAAGAAAGAAAAAATTGTCTTTTTCTTTCTTCGCAAAGCGTGACATTTTGGTCAAGTGCAACACCGTGAACGCCTCCGAGGAGCGACTCTTCAACAGAATAAGGTGTTCCTGCTCGTGTCGAGACTTATGCCGCACAACGTAGTCGGGCTAAAAGTGCGACCTAGTTCATTTCTCTCATTCTGCAACCTTTATATTCTGGCGGGTTAACAACTTATCAAAATAGCGTCACAAAGAAACTAAAACTAGGGGATTGCTACCAGACAGAGCCACACTTTGGTTACATTCCCTTGCTTAGTCTTCGGATGCCCAGCAGAAGCTCAACACATCTCAATGGATCTTTCTCCCCCAACTCGATCTCCTTCACTTTAACAGAAGCATGGAAGTATTTCAAGGGACAGCGCCTTTGATGTGAGCAATTTATAAGGCTAATTATACAAACAGGATAATAACAATGGAGACGACAAGCTGCTTGTGTGTTTACCCTCCTTGTGTTTACATCACAGACAGGTCCTTGAGCCATATGAGAACACACACGGGTGCACACACACGTACACACACGCTCAGACATTTGTAAAAACAGCTGGGGTAATTCTCAGTTGTTCAGATCATAATAACAACAAACAATGAAAAATGCCTGACATCAAAGAAGGAAATTATTATGTATTTAAAAATTCTTTAAAGTTTTAAGAAAGGGGCAAAGGATTGTTGATGCGCTGACTTCCTCCTGGAGTTAATTGATAGCACTACTGGTTGAGAGTGCTGCATTGCTGCAGGACAATACTTGTATTATCATGTGAGCCCCTAGCCCTTGGGTAACAGATCTTGTTGTTTGCATATTTATTGTATATTTGTGTATTCATGCCCTGCCTGTATCTTATCACCTAAATTGGCTCATGTGTCATTATTTCCTGTGTGGGTGGTTGATTGTGCTGTGGCAGTACCAGGAACAAATCTCCTGAAAAGTCTCTTGCTTTCAAAGAAGAGTCAAATTAAAAGGCATAGAGATAACAAGCTTCTTTTCTCTGACATTTGTTCAAAATCATGTACAGTCATAGAATACAAAACCTCAGATGTTCTTCAAAAAAAGTATGAACAACGGTTGTAAATTTTTCATTTGAAACAAGGATTATTTTTACCTGTTCAACTGAAAAAGAATGGGTATGACTGTACTGATCTAGCTTTCATCATGCAGCCTAGCTAATAGGCGTGCTTTATCGCCCCATGCATTAGAAGCACATTAAATTTGGAATCACAGCACTCTTCAGGTTCAGATAATGAGCATTTAATTATTGACAGGGGATAAATATTTAACAAAGACACTGGTGGTTCACTTGGTTGGCCTCACATAGAGAAGTATTGAGGAGGACATGAGGTCCCCATGACCCAGAAACCCTCATTCTCAATATATTTCCACCCTTGCTATTCGAGTCCCTATCCTGGTAGGTGTGAGTCTATCCAAGCAGAAGAACTGCTATAAGAATGCTCTTGTTGTGCAATGTAATTTGAGAGAGTGTCATTAAAAGCGTAGTGGTAAAACATGAGCCTTAGCAAGGAATAGCTCAACATTAGCTTGCTTATATTGCGTATTGTATGCAAACTTAAGCTAATCAGTGAAATGGCAAAATACAATTGAGGTAAGTCTTGTTCTTAACTACCAGCGCAGTCTCTCATTTCTCGTTTTAAAAAGTCAAACATTTTTCATAAATAAATCAGTAAAAGTAAAACTCAGGAAGCAGCCGCGGCTCTTAACCTATTTAGCTCCGAGCTCCCCAGCGCCTGATTTTTGAGGAAAAAAAATCTTTTTTAAAACATAAACTTGATTATCTCGGCAACCACCACGTTTATTAACTTCATTTAAAGTGCTGCAATACTGTAACCCTCGTGAGAATATACATATGGGTAAAACAAATTAAAGTAACTGTTAAATTTAAGTACTCACCTAACTCCATGAACTTGCTGCGGCGATCATAACGTTTCACCAAACTTGTGATAAGTACCCTTTAACAAAGTTGGATTGCAATAACAAACACATCCACGTAACTGTAAGGCTTGTGGGAATCTAACAAAGCAATACATGTCCTTATAAACCTCCTATTTCTACAAACAACCACAACTTTTTTTCCGTCGGCAGACTATTTTGAAGGCAGAAGCTTCCCTGAAGGGAGGATGTTTCTGCTTCCGGGTCGTAGAGCACCAGCAGAAGCTCCTGAAGATTTAAAGCTGTAAACCATGGAGTTGGAAAAGGTTAGGGACCACTGAAGTAGGGATTTTTGGCAAATGCTCATAATCATGCTGGCTGTTACACGAAAAAGAAGAAAAATGAAAATATACATTTTTGGGGGATTTTTTTTTAAAATTATATAAAATAACACAAGTATTATAACTCATTTGTGGTTCATATGACCACTTGAACATGGGGAACAAGAGGTACGTACGTTCCCATCCAACAGCTGCATTGTGAAATATGTTTTGAGCATATTTTGTTGTGGAATATGTTTACTCATACAAACACAGGCTTTTACCGATTTACTTTTACCAACTTTTCTTGCCTAAACAAATGCAAGTAGTTTTGTTTTAATTTTGGAGTCATTTTAAGCCAATCCACAATGTTTTTACAAAACTTAATCAAGTAATTTGAGTTTGTTTTTTGTTGTTTTGTTTCAATTGACAACGTTGGCTACGTGTTACAAGCTGTTTCTAACTGCGATCGTAATCTGGGAAAAACACATTTTCCTCAACATGTAATTGAGACTGCAGTTTAGTTGGGAACGTAGTTTTGGAGGAGACAGATGTGAGAAAGGCATGCCAGGGATGTGATAAATTGTAGTTCACATGTTGACAGCAAATGTAGCATCTGGGTTTATACGAGTCTGATGTGGTACTTTCACCCAGGAAACCGCTGTTTGTGTTGCGCGAGAAACTAAAAGTTAATGTTGAGTTTATGCTCGTTACAAAACGTTGTTATAAGGAAACGTAGAAGACAGGGTGGCAAAAAGCAACCCAGTGTGTGATAGCAGATGCAAACATATGAGCAGATAAACTTGATATTATACTACATGAATGCATGGAGGAATATAAGAGCTACTTGTAAATATATTATGGTCATGAGTACTCAGCCAACATTTGAGTTTAACATGGACTGAGATAATGCTTAATATCAGAGGATGTTACTTCCTTTTTAAACTAAAGTAAAATGTAGCTAATCTGAAAGAATGATCCTGACCATCAGAACAATTTCTGTCTCAATCAATGTGGTTTGACGTTTGGTGTTAGCTTGTCTGTTTTCTTTGGCTACCACAAGATCTAATGGATGAGTCTTGTAAACTCAACCTTTTACTAAAATATCCTGTCTGTCGGAGAACTGCGGCAGGCTGTCCTACGTTGGACATTGTGGGATCAGATCGTCTGTGGAAATCAAAAAGAAGACAAACCAACAGACAGGAAATGAAAATAACAAGATCTACATCCACCCTCCAGGGAATGAACTATTTAACCGTGTCAGTCACCTTTCCTTTTCTCAGCCCACATCCCATCTACTTACTATCCACTCTCTCTGCAGATGAGTGTCCCTTCAGATCTTATCTGTTGGGAAATACAACAGTGGAATATACAAAGTTGCTCAGAAAACAGGATGATGACAAGAGGAAGGCTGGATTTCTATTTCTATTCTTGTTTTTATCTCTATCTTCTCTTATCATTAGTTCAATTAATTTAAGAATACTTTGTGAATGTTTTGTGAACAAAAATATGTAATTAATTTCTTAAATAGAGATGGACATATGTCTATATTTGCTCATCTATTCAGAGAAAATACTTAATATATATCTTAGATGCATCGGAAATAATGTGGCTACAGTGCACGTACAGAATATAAATATAGTTGCAAAAGCATTCAGACATTAGCTACTGTAAATAATTAATCAACGGACTGTCTAAATTAATGTGATATTGGCGTATACTGTATACAACATATCTGTTAAACTGCAGGCAAACAGTTTATTATGTTATTTTTGACATTATCTGTTGCCTTTGCTCCATTGGACATGAAATGTCCTGGCGACACCTCACAGATCTTAGCACTTGGAGTGTTGGACCGTATTGCAGTTTGGCTTCTAATGACCAGGCGACGAGTGGTGGCATGGGACTTGTGTCCATTCCTCCAGTCCAACGTAGCTTTGCTTACAGTGTTCAAACAAACTAATATTTAAAATGCCATTGCTTTTACAACAAGAATGTGTGTGTAAATCAGAGCCAAGGACATCCGTCTTCTCTGTGTACGGCCTCACAGATCCAGCTGAAGTCTTTGTAGTGTTACTGTATATCTTCCACTCAAGATTCTGCACTGCAGTTGACCTACACATACTGACATTTTAATTAACTCTTTAGTATCCCGTTAAAGCCTTTTATTGAAGTAGAGACATATGGGTTTGCTCTGCAGTCAGGAAGGTCATATGCCCTGTTGTTATAAGCAGCTGAATGGCCAAAAGCATATTGCATCCATTTCTGGCAAGCTTTGCTAAATGTGTTTTTGACAGTAAACATTGCATTTCAGTCTGTGAATGAGCAACTCTTGAGCTTTCCTCCAACCCTCCTTTAGGTTTTTCTGTCTCTATGATGGTAGAATGGTTAATTCATCCCAAACCTCACAAGCCAGCCCCCTGCAATGCTTCTGACAGCTGAGAAATGTCATTACGGGCCATAATGAAGAATGAAATCAGTTATACCATCGCCACACGCCCAAAATTTAATTAGCACCTCTGAAGGTCAGCTCAAATGGTTTCCTCATGATGTTTCCTTGTGCGCACAATGTTTAGTTGTACATTTATTTCCTTTGATTTTGCATTGACAATATAGCATAACAAAAGACAAGTTGCCTCGATGAAAAAACACATGGAAAATGAGCGCAGTTAGTCAAATGTATAACCTAAAAACGCCCATTAACAACCAGTGACTTAACAAAGGCGACTGATAAGACATTGAGATTGAAATGAGGTGTGTAGAAAAGTCTTTTTATCAATAAATGCCATACCTTCACACAATGTACAATTAGAGCTCATGCTCTGGAGTGAGACAGCCTAAGTGTTGCATCAATTTGCAGATCATTTAGTCTTTTCACAGACATTCGGCCTCTGATAAAACTGCAGGAATCAAAGCTGGATAAAGATGAAAATAGAGCATGACAGGGGAAAAAAAAAGTCATGCAAATGACTTTTGTTATTGCACTGTGATTTTTATTTGAATTGTAAGTGATCATTCTGCCTTTTAGTTACAGCTGTCAGCCCTCATTAATGTGCATTATAAATTGCATCAAAGTGCATAAAGCTGTGTGTGATTAATTTATACAGCTCTTTACGTAGGCGGAAACTGTGCAGGTGGCGAGGAGCCTAATGACTTGGTTTGGGTGGCACAGCTATGCTGAGTCCTCGCTCACATACAGTATGTTGTGTGTCAGCTCTGGCATGTGTCTGTCACACTACCGCTGCTTCAGAGGACCTAAGGATGAAGATTACACGCTCATATCCATTAACTAACTGAGTGTCCAAAACAACTCACGAAATCGCCTCTTTTCCATAACGACAATCAGTTATGCCCTGATTAGATTCAATAAGTGATTTTAACCTCATGTCATTTCCAATCAACACATGTATCCACAATAAAGACGATGTATTAAGCTAGAAAATGTTTTTTCTTTTTTTATTGTGTCATAATTACACATTGGCACTTTTCTTTTTTACAGCTTTTCTATTATAAACTTAAAGGTGACACTTTCATTTCAATTTCTGTGTCTTTACTGCATTTTGCTGTAATTTACTGTCTATTGGGCTCGTTTCCATCCTCTGTCCTCTCTCTCCTCTGATCTATGAGTTTCACGGAGGACAAATCAGAAAGGCGGCTTACAAACACTCTGCATTCTGCTAACTTTTTTCTGTAGCTACCAATATTACCTGCTCTGTTTTAACAATGTTGGGCTGACAAGACGTGCATGCTGACATTCAACCATGGTTTTGTTCTGGCATGAGATGCAGTGACTTAAAGCAGTGGATAATGCATGCAGTGTCCTGTCTTAAAGCTGCTACGTGAAAGCGATATTTTTGGAGATGACAGCATACTTGTAATGCATTACACGGGGATTTATCGGAAAAGCGTCAAAAATTCAACATCAGTCGGGATATCATAGATGTTGCTGCTAACTCTATCGCCTTGATGATAGAGGTTTTTTTTATTTCTCATTTCACAATGTTTGTCACCTCCTATCTGCCGATTAGGTCAAAACATCTCTCGGTCATATCAAGACGCGTCCTGGTTTTAGAAGACCAGCCCTCAGGATATAACTCACTGCCCTCATCTTTCTACCGAGTCCTCACATGAAGCAGACAACACAATCATACATTGTTTAACACACTCTTTATCCCAATCTCCAATTATAGCAGCTTGGGGGGAAAAAAATCTGTCCTGCTTAATTTCCACATGCACACACCCAGGCCATTATAATACTGTTGAACTCTCAGAAGTTTGAAATGTTAAATGTTTTCTTGGAGAATATCAAGATGCTAATGACTCATACAGTACATCAGACATAAAACAAAATCAATGGGGAAGATTAATTAAAGGGCTTTAAAACATCCTCTGTCACTCTGTTTGTTCTCCCCTGCAGCCTCACCATATGAGTTCCACTGCATTTAATCCAGTTTTTGACATTTAGATGTAAAAGACAGGGAGCAAAGCAAGTCCAAACAAAGTGACGGTTTAAAACTGGTCTTTGTCTTTGTTGGAGGAGAACAGACGGATTAGCTATGAGATGCTACTTTGAAACCCTGGAAATTTGTCATGAAAAATGTAAGATACAAGCAAGCAGGACGGCAACGGTTTTAGGGGGGTTAATCACCATGATTCATTTGACTCTGCATATATTAGGGTCTGTAATTCAAAGGTTGTGCTGTGTGTTTTTGTAATTTGGGCTTTAATAAATATTTTGCTTTGATATACTGATTGTCCTGTGGCAGGCCTGCATGATGGTAGAAGGGGGGCGAGAGAGAACGAGCAGTCTCCTGGGTCTAATGAGAAGGTCATAGCTCTCTAATTATCATAGGCAGCTCAGTAGCATCCTTCAAAAGACCCCATGAAAGCTCTAATTTCAGACAATACTCTGAAACGGCTATCTTCGGTCACTTATGTAAGCAAACATAGACAGCGACAACCAAAATGACTTAATAAAGCATGTATGAACCATTAATTATACGTGCACTTACTGTATACAGCTCAGTTCTTGCATACAAATCTACACACACACACACACACACACACACACAATTGTTTGACCAAATGTAGACAGAAGGGTCACCTCGCAAAAACTATTTAAATAGCTTTGAAACACTAACCAGCTTATTAATATTGTTTGGGTTGTGATAATACATTCAAATTAAATAAAAATGCCTAGACTTTCAAAAAGTGGTCTATAAGACAAATTGTGTCTGTTAAATTAGCTCAAACATATAGGATACAAAAATGAAGGACTGGACCTTAAAAAAACATTTAGTTGGACAAACAACAAACATTTTAAAGAATTATGACAGATCAAAAAATGTGTTTCATAAATGTTTTCTTATCATTACTTCTTATGTTTTCGTCTATGAAAACACTTTTTACTATGTTTAATTTAACACTTTAAAGATGATTCCCACATGTTCTTCAGGTGCCACTGTCGCTTGCACTTTGGTGAACAAATGGGCAAATGTGATCTTAATTGTAGGTTGATTAAAGGAGGATTGTATGAAAAAATAAACATTGTCTTAGTCATAAGGTGTTTATACAATAGTGCAATAGTCTGAAAATAAAAATCAAAGGATAGAATTATCACCTATCAAACAAAACAGGAAAAAGGCCTCCTGAAGAAGAATTACTCAACACATATTAGACAAACTACTGCAAACCGAAAAATACCTATATCAACTGAATCTGAAGCTTATAAAGAGGAAGTATGTTGTTTTTGGATAGTAGATATTGTTACATTATCAATACGGAATTAGAAATCAAAAAAGGAAGTGTTGTAGTTTTTTAAAAATATGAGACATTGCACATTTGTGCATCAGTGAAAGATACTAACTACCACTCAAAAATTAACCGAAACAGGCATGAAAAAAGAATGAAAGATTGATTAAGGATGCCATGTGTGACACTTTTAACACGAAAACCTATTCTTAATGTGAGAAAATGTTGCTGCTGTTTTGAGTTTGAGTTTGACAGAAAGATGTGTTTACAAGGTCACTCATGCAAACGTATAATAAATACAAAAAATAAGAAGAAAATAAAAAGCATATTGATTGGTGCTCAATGGCTACCCACTAAATTGCCTGTGAATTATTCTAATTAAGAAACCCACAGTATGACTCAGTGTGCTGTCGCTGAAGATAACACATCTTCCACAGTCTGTAGCCGTGTCAAGTGTTGAGAAATAAGTTTTGAAGTGTTAAAAGACATCACCAGTGAATAAAAAAAATTGATAAAGAGTAAACAATTTAAATGATGAATAGACTTTCAGTAAATTAAGGATGGGTTTGAGAATAGTAATATTTAGGTAGCCATTGGCGATCATGTGCAAGTCAGTGTTAGTTTAAATACTTTCATTGGGGTGTTTGGGAAGTAATATCAATCTATGACAATTTTTTAGGACATTTTACCAAACTAGAACCCAACCCTATGTTCATCCTTTACCATTTATCTTTGTGGACAGCAAAAGGGATTCAATTTGAAACGTTTTGGATTACATGAGACAATTTTCAATTTTCTTACCATTTCAGAATAAAAAGTTTGACCCCATGGCTCAGAAGTACAATAATAATGTAAGACATCTCCATCAATTTTCCACTCTACTTCAGTTTGCTTTAACAAGTCCTTAAGGGGAGTACAGTACAGTCGGGAGATAAAAAAGCGTATTTTCTTCCCTTGCTCTTGCCTCACTTCTCCTCCTGCCCCTATCAATCGACCGCCCATCCTGTGTGCTTGCGACCTCTAATGGATTTCACATGACAACAGGCCTTGCCTAGACAAGAGCGTAGGCCCTCACTGACTTGACAACCATTAGCCTGTAAGGAGGAGGCAGAGGGTCTCTCGGTGTCCTGTAACTGATGTGTCGTGCACTGAGCCATCTCCCTCGGGTTAAGCACGGACGTATCCACTCTGACAAGCGTCTCGCTCCTTTCTCTGTGTCCCGACAAGCCTATTATCATGAGGTCCTGTGAATGTTGTGCATTCTGGGAAGTGGCACATAAAAGAATGATCAGGCAAAGCTTTCAGACAGAAGTCATTCGCACAGGCAGGCTCTTTGTTGAACAAAATGGAAACGCGGCGACGAGAGGTGCACCTGTTGAGCGTCCTTGTGGAGACACAAGCACTCACACTTGGCATTATGTGCCTTATTATTTATATGGGGTTGTCATCTAATAATGCATGGGTCTCTCACCGGAGCACTTTCTGCCATCTTTGAAAGTCATGGCAGGAGGCACCCATGGTTTCTGAGACATCGGGGGTCCCTTCACCAGGGTCTTGTCTGAAGAAGTCATTCCCACTTAAACTGATATAATGCATCTGTGCTGCTGTGTCTTCTGCATCTCCGTTCCCTGATTTACTTCTTCTCTGTCTTCTCCTCTGCTAAGTGCATCAGCCTATAAGTTACTCTTGAGTTGAAGATTTTTGGATCTGGGGAAAGTATAAATGTGTTAATTTCCCTCACACTGGTAAGCAAACACATCACATACAACAACAACACAAGCACGTCTTATCCTAACTTGTCTAAAACACAGACAAACAAAGTTCATCTATAGCAGTGTTTCAGCGTTTCCATTGTGCCTAGCTGGAAGCACCGAGATCAGCCTGAAAGGGTTAAGGGCATTTTTTGCTTATCATGTGATAGGGCCATTTTTTATGCAAGAGCGAGCCCTGATTAGAGGGTGAGTTTTAATGACAACTAATTAGCCAACCTCTTTAGCCTTGACGTAATGATCAAACGAGCGATCTTTGGGTACCTGATACAATGATCCTCTCACTCTTGATATGATATTTTATTCCTGTGCAATTATGCAGCCCCCACTGCACCACATGTGTTTATTGCCTCAAGCACACATGTCAAATTAAAGAGCAGCTTATGCACCTGATATTCAATTATTGCCTGCTGCACCACCATGCACAATGGGAAAATGTCAAAGCCAGCAATCTGCAGTACTTCAAGCCGCAATTGGTACGCTGCGATCAACGAGCACTCATGCATATCCACCGACACACGGATAGGAATTTGAATATTGAATATGAATGGGGACATTTTCCAGCTTGTCTATGCTCAGTTGCCTTTTTATACTTGCCTTTGTCACTGTAAAGGGAATTTGGCATATGACGGTATTGCTTGCCAGGAAGAAGAGCTCAAAACCAATGTTTGCTTTCAATATGGAAAAAAAATCCCAACAATACAAAATAAAAAAAGATAATTAATTATTGTATGCGATTAAGTTATGCATTTATTTCATGCAGCTGCTACATTTTCACTGACTTTTTGCAGGATGTTGTTTCACGAGCATGGTTCAGCAACAATAATCAAATGTTTCATATCGAGCTAAATAGATGCTGTAGACGTTATTGAAGGACTTAAAAGGCTTAAAATGATCCAACAACCAAGGGTTCTTGATAGAATTGTTATATATAGCTGAAATTATCCAAGAGCACTTAATTTATTGAATTCACACTACACACACATGAATCCATTTTGAAAATATTGATAATACCCAAGCAGGACTCCATGTGTCTTTAATGAACGACACTGTGGTAAAAGTCCAGCTATAAAGACTGCATTTTATTGGATAATTCAATTATTTCACAAACCATGGAAGCTTAATTATTCTTGATCTAGTCTTTGATATCATCTCTAGGTCTTTGTCTTATCTACAGTCCCTTGACAAGTTTATAGCTTTATAAAATGGGATTTGGATTCTTCTGCTGCTGCTGGCCCAGTGTTTACCCCATCCTTTATGAACTGAAATGGCTTTTTTTTAATTGACTTATTCTTCCCATTTATTCAAACACGATGCTGTGGTCATGCTCTAAGTGTTTAATTCTTTCCGTTTCCTTCCTCTAAAGAGCCAAGTGCTGTTCTATTGATGTTAAAATGTGTTGGTCTCCTAATTACACACTTCTTGAAAACAGATTGTCATCTTGGCAGTGTTTCACTTCATACTTTCTGGCTGATTACATTTTTGGTCTCTGCTTTGTGCGCATCCAGCATTATGGCGTGTGTGAGAATCTACAGTGAATGATCTAGACGCACTGAGAGAAAAGGGAAATGTTAAGGAAGCTTTGGTCTTTGATAGGCGGCATACACAAAATTTCTGGAAAACTTTGACTTAATCAAAATCAACTATAGTTTTGTCTATTTTACTTCGTCATACTTAGCTAAGCACTATAATTTTATTAAGCTTCTTAATGACCAATGTGGCAGGCAATGCAGGATTTGACTGTTTTATGGAGACTGTTGTGAGTTGATTAAAATATTAATTACGCAAGCTCTGATGAATTAGTGGGGTGACATTGCTGGAATGATTGACTAAAACGCTCCCTCATGTGTTCATGTCATATGTGATAAATCAGACACCAACATTGAAAAATGAAATAGGTCCATGTTAAGGTCCTGCCTTGTAAAGTTTTTGATATACTGTATCAGCCAACGCAACTTCCTTCCTATTCACTGTTGGTCGGCTACACTTTAGGGGGGATGAAGAACAGCAGAGAGAAGCCTTTGATTTAGTGAGACAATCAAAAGTGTGCGTTTATTTTCACCTTCAACATTGAACTGGTCTAAAATTGATGGCTACGTTCTGTGACAGTTGCCATTCAGCTGCACTATAATGAGGTGTACATTGAGGGTCTGAGTGGTTGTATCACAGACAAGCCCAGTCCTGTAGTGGGAGACATCACTTTACAAGTAACCAGCCTGACTGGACGCCCGCTGGCTGCTCCCCCTGGTCCCCTGTGGACGTTGTGTTAACTCACCACCTGCTCGGCAGTATGGTTTGCGACAAATGTTGATAGATGTTACAAGTTTAAAGAGATAATTGATTGTTTAGGCCAGGGAATCCCCATATGTAGATTGAATTACGAACGGCCTGTCTTTCATTTGCACATTTCCCATCATTTAGGGTGGCCTTCACTGGTGTGTGTCTTTAAACGTGTGCATTTGTGAGTGTAAGACCGGCCTGCATCTTCAAAATCAATGCTTGCATGAATTATTTTTCCATTCACCCGTCTCAACTAATCAAAAATTGTGCACAGCAATAGCTGGACCCATTATCAAGAGCTTAAAAAAGGTGCTATGTTGTTCATACACATCACATACTCTCGATTGAGGTTTTGTTCCGTCAGAGTAATACAAATGTGAGCTGTTATCGTTTCATTGAAAGAAGACCACAAAGAGATGACTGTGCTGCGTTGTTGCATTCTCTTACACTCTGCCAGTCAGTAATTACTCTTTTACAAACCTGCCCTGTGTATATAAAAGCTTTAACAGGGAGGAAGCATGTGGCCGACCCAAAGCCCCTCCACAGGGCAACAGTGTTGCAGCGAGCACCTGTTCAGTAGATGCAGGGAAGGAATGTAGACTGGGGAAGTTTCTTTCAGGGTGCCCCAGTTGCCAGTATAACACAGATGTTGTAGTGTTGCTCCAAAACCACAATCACAACATATGGTAATTGCTGCAGAATTATTTTCTGGCCAGCTCTCTAACCAGGGGCTGATAAAAACGGAGAAGTCAGCTACCGATGCTCTACGGAATGAACACCTGCCACATCTAACTACACGATATGTCAGTCCCGTGGATAAAGGGCCACAAGGTAAAGCTATTAGGCCATGTGATGGTCATCGTAATCTAAGAGGCCATGGGTGAATGAATCCACAGATGTTTCTCTCAACATTCTTCACAAACTTGATTGTTTGTGATTCTTCGTGTGCTCAACCTGAATGTTCTCGTAAGCCTGTTGGCGTGGTGGGGATTTTTAATTCACCGATACGTGAGATAAAACTTTTTTCTATGAAAAAGAACTGAACAGAATGCAGTTGGACATATTTCTACTTGTCTTATAGTGGGAGGGAGACATTAGCTGTGATGGACTGCCAAAAACATTTTGTTTTGAGTTTTGATTTTATATTTACTTACAAATTAAATAAATTGGGAAGTTTGAGATTCTTCATCATGCAAGAAATTACTATGGTGTAATTTCAACCTAAATCCCATTTAATCTCCACACATGTCATCTTTGAGTCACTCTTAAAGTATAACCTTGTACATATAATGCTCCTGGCCAAACCACCAATGGATACTGTTCATCGGCAAGAGTTTTTCTTTATTATGTTTGCACACAGCTGACGAAAGCTGTCATAAACGCTGTACTTCTATACAATTACAGGATATAACAAGCTTATTTAAATATAAGTTTTACTCTGCGATCCTCCCCCCCACCTCCCTCTTGACCTCAGCGAACATTTCAGGTGGGAAACTTGATAAAATATATTTCTGTTTTATGCCCATTTGAAGCAGGGTTAAGAGGTTTTGATTTCTCAGCACCTCAATATCTGAACATGTCTTGTGTCTCATGTAGACCAAACTGCTTTGGTCTTAATATGAGCAGAATCTGGATGAGAAATTGCATAAAACCTCATTTCGGTCCACTGACATGCAAAAGAATGAGCAGCAACATGGCGAAAAAGTAAACGCTGTATAAAAGGCATGTGCCATATTGTTCAGAAACGGGCAAAAACTGGTACAAAAGTAAGTATAATTGTTTTTGTATGATAAAAGAATTTATATTTCAAAACATTAAAAAAAGGCTATACAGCATTTCCTTATATATTTGTTTATCTATATAATGGTGCCAATGAATCTGAGCAAGAGCGTAAATTACATACCAGGAAATATAATCTGCAATAGTGATTGAATTTTTATACCAAGTGTCGCCATCGTAGAAATTCTCTTTCTAGACATGCCAATGGTTATATTCCCTACGCTCTCTCATCGCAAACAAAATGTTGCTTCTCTGTCAAATTGACTCATTTCTCAGTGTTGTTGAGGCACATCTAAAACATAGTTAGGGTTTTGTGAAGCATTCAGCAATATCCAGGAGCAGCATTTTATCTCACTCCAAGGCGTGACTTACCAGTCACCCGGATATTCAATCACTGAGCTTTCTTAATTGTAAATGTTCAAATGTGGTTGTTTTGCTCTGGCTATAAGCTTTTCAGAGTGTGTGGAATGTGTTTCTGTTTCAGCACAGTTGAATTCAGCCATTATTCATCCATAGCCCAGAACCAGCCGATGGGGGCGGTTAGAAAATGAGCCCTGTTCTCTGTTTCTCAAGTGAGTGTTTTTTGTCCAGGGTAAACACACACACTTTTATACACACATCATACAACTCACACATACCTTCACACAAACAAACACACACACACAGACACACACTCGCAAATAGCCAAACATGGTTGCACACAAAAAAAGACACTGTGTATAGAGCTGTGCAAGAAAGTTGAGGAAAGGAGCACATTAGAAATCAGACCTTTTCTCTTCTGAGTTTTTGGCTCCACCATCTGGTCTTTTCTGACACAGTCGCAGTGCAACACTTGTACTTGTCATAAAATGACATTACAGCTTATACATTACATACAACTAATAACTGGATACACCACTCAATAACTTTGTTTCTAAAATCAGACCAGAAGGGTAAGTAAGCAACTTGTTAAATGTCAGCAATTGATAAACTGTTAAATGAATAAAATCTGGTTCTTCTCTCATGAAAAAAAAAGATCTTCCCTCGATGTAATAACCTGAACAACTATTGATCACAGGGGGAAGAAAATGCCATTAAAATGTAAATTGCTAAATCCAACTTTGCAGCCAAATTTTGAATTATTGTAGAATATTATTTAGAACAGCATCTAATGAGTCAGACATAAATGAGAGTGGGATGTTTGTTTCTAATGTCCAATGAGAAGACGAAAGGGAGCAAAGCTGTGGCTTTGCATGGTTGTGTTCAGAAGACTAAGTTTATTGATTGGTGGAAATGAGATTGGTGAAGAGAGGTTTTCTGCTCCACAGGGGGTAGACTGGTAAAGGAGGGAGGGTGTCTCACTTTAAAAGATCTCGTGTTATGGCAGCCTTTATTAAGACTCTTCATATGCTTTTGAAGACAGGTTGGGGGGGATCGGTCCTGGCATGTTACAAACGTGTGGTGTCTCCATTGCTTATTCTCCTACTGACAACATCCTTTGAAAAAAAAGAAGAAAAAAAGAGCCAGTGTTTCTGGCTCTGTGTGTGTGTGATTTACAGGTAGGTGTCTATGTGTGTTTTTGTTTATGAAACTGCCCCCTGTGGAGTCAGTTTTATTAATTAATGCTGCAACTGTTTTATCTGTTGCAAGCGAACACTCTATGAAAGACATCAATCCATTTGAAGCTATTCAAAAAGAAAATAGACCAATTATGATTTTTCCTTGTGTTGTTTAGTGTGTAGCTTATTAATATATTAAAAGAAAAAGAAACTGTTGCAACTTGAATAAATGAACACATAACAGGAGCAAAAATCTCTACCTTGTTAAATAACAGGTAGGTGCAATAAATACAATATAATAGGCAATGTAAAAAATGTAAAAGGCAATATGTGGAATATAAAAATAGAGAAGTCATATATATATATATATATATATATATTTATATATATATATATATATATTTAATCCAACCCCTCCAAGCCTCTGAGTGATAGTGATTGTGTCCAGAAAATTTATTTGATATAGTTTTTGCTAAAAGAATCTGAAAATCGTACTTACCATGTGTTCACTTATGAGGATGCTGTTGCACCACATTCTGGTCTTAATCTACACTAAGACAACAGACTGACAGACTGCAAGACAATCACAAGCGATGAATATGTGCCACATTATAATAGTCACCAGATATTGTTAATCTAATTCATTAATTCATTAACTAATTTCAGCGTATGCAAGTCTAAACTGGTTTTACTAAATTATAAATTCATTCCAAATCTTGTAATATATTATAGTACATTGCTGAATAGACTGCTGTAGATCTGCGCATTAGAAATGTCTGACGAAAGTGTGAAAACAGACAATAGAATAGAAAATAAACTGAAAGGTGGATTGAAGCCGTAACCCTCCTACCCACCCATGTCCCTCCACTAATGATGATATGTATGACTAAGTATGTGTTCAGCTGAAAGTCAGGTTTGTTTGTTTTGAAGAGCAATCGAGCACTTCTTCTACACCATATTCTGCTTCTTCCCACACCATGCGGCTGTTACTGCTGCCGAGAACTGACAGAGCGGGTTGCCTTCCATTAGAGCAGCACTGGGGAGTTAACCATGCAGAAAGCAGCAGGATAAGGAAAACTTGTTTCTCTTTTAAATGGAAAGGCAGTAAACACTCTCCCTAGTGATTGCTTCCTCCTGACAAATATGATATTTGCCGCTTAGACCAACTGACTCGATCTAGATGAAGCCCTCCAAACCTAGGTCTCTGCAAGATACAGACACAGTTTGTTCTTTTAGCAAAGATAAATACAGTACATGTGCAGAAATGTGTACATAGCAAATAACAGTTTGACTGCCCTCAACCCCTTCAAAACAAACAGAAAGGAGCTTTTCGTATGCAATGACCCATTTGATTTAGCTTATTTTAAATTAGGCGGAAATTATTTAAATTGTATGTGCAGACACTATTGCAAAACACTACCATGTGTTGGCTTCATCCTTTAACTTGTTATATGTGACATATATGGCACTCTATAAAAGCCAGGGAGTTCAGGATGGCCAGGGAGCGATTTCAGGATGTCGAAGGAAGCAGGACACTTGTTTCATCTTCAGCTCCTCACAGATGGATGAGTTTGCACTTAAGCTACACGAAGAAAATGCTAATTTCTCCATGCTAAAACATCTTTGGGACACTTAATGTAGCATATTCTCAACTGCACAGGTATACATCGTATGAACTGAGAAAGCATTTGGACAAATTGATCAATTATCAAAATTGTCATGTGATGTAGTTTGGCTTTCCAACAATTTTGGGTGACAGGATGGAATATGCTTTTACTTTTTATGCAAACTAAATAGGACCACTGAATGTGAATAACTTAACAACACACAATCAAATACCTATGTCTTTCCCTGTAAAGGAATAGTGGCATGACACAGCTATACATAGCTCAATTTAGAGCTAACCTGCTGAGCCCTTGTTGAGGTGTGTTTAATACTATATATATATATATATATATATATATATATATATATATATATATATATATATATATATATATATATATATATATATATATAAAGCTAATGCAAAAATCTGCAAAAATGTAAAATGTTTCTACGTGAGCTCAGGGATGCCAAAGTCAACAGCCTTGATATTCTTAAATGGGGCTTTAAAAATCCTCATTCAATATGTTTTATTCTGATATGGGGAGACATGATAAAAAATATCATGTTAAATCCTTAAATCTCTAGAAATGTGTTTGAGCGTGCTCTTCCAGTCATTTCAGGAGATTTTTTTCCTTCAATGGCATCCATGTACCGTACTGGTTTGAACATAAAAGTAATTGCCAATTTGTTCAGCACCTAATCTATCATTTCCGTTATTAAGTGCACAGATAAAAGGCTCTTTTGTCTAATCACAGTGAAACAAGAGGAGTATAATCAGTGCTAAGCTTTGTTGTTGATCTCCCTGATGTCAATGCCACACGAGTGCTTTAACTTGGATGTAAATCAAGAGATGATTATGACAGTGTCTTTAACCCTTGTTTACCAGTTGAAAAAAGCTAATACAACAGGGAGGCACTTATTTACAATAGTACCATGTTAAAATTAGAAGTTTATTTGCCTTAAAACATTTATAATGCACATTATCCCAAGAGATTCCTCCCCAAATGAGTAAATAAATACCATTGTAATGCAGCACAACCCTGCCCCCAATTTGAGGCAAATCCCCTATTAGGAGTATAAATCTGCAAGGCTTTGTGGGTAATTAGCGAACATGCTCGGGAATGTTAGCAGGGCTTGGCAGGTGCGTTTGATCAGTGGCAAGAGGCAAAATCACTGTTGACAGAGAGAGATGGCAGGAGGATGGAGATAGGAGGGTAAGTGGGTGGGGGAGAGAGAAGTGTGAGGGCTGGGTGGGGCAGGTTTTACTAAACCACACTTTTAATTTTACCACAGGCATGCTCTACAAAGACAAGGCGGTGCGGTTATTTGAGATTACTTACTGGGTAACGAACAGAAATTAAGTTTATTAATTAGGTATTGAGAACTGAAGCTTTTTGTAGTGTAACGTCTGGTGTCAATTGAAAGAAACATAGAAACGTCATATATACTAATGAGATAACGATAAAGCCCCATCCAATTAAAAAAATAGGGCTCGGGTAAAACGCCTCTGACCTAAAATGTACTGAGTTTTACAACACAAAGCAGTAGTCTTTTTTCATAATAAGATTTTTTTTTTGAAAGCCCTGTGAACGCTTTTGAAAAATACTCCCTTTTTAATATTCATGATCACCTCATCATTTCATTTGGTTCTGACCTAAGCTCATAGTTTTATTAATTTACAAAAGGTAATACAATGTAATTAAAATGCACTCTAATGACGTCTCTTAAATGCATCGATATGCTGCTGAATTATTAATACCATTGTGTGTGGGTTACCATAGGTTCAATGAAGCCTAATTAGTAGAGATACACTAAAGCTAATTTGCAGATGCCAGAAGCATAGTTTATATATATGAGCTAATATTTGAAAGTCAAATTTAAGTTGCAAAGGCCTGTAATAACTGTTAATTAACTCTGGTTTTGTTTTTTCTTTTGACAAACTTGAATTGAGTACAATATTCACAGGCCTAGTGCTTCACACTTCTGACCACAAAGATATATTTCAAAGCTTTTAATTATTCGTTTGATGTGGGTATTCTCTGTAGACTAGATATTATTTTAAGATCCCTTTGTTCAAAAATTCATTTTTATTATCGCTGCATGAAATGCATGGCAATTCCCCACATAACTAACCATTGGTGCAATTTACATCTTCGATCGAGTTCATATTCCTGATAATTTATACAGACTATGCACCTCCCCTGTGATCGCTTGCAGGGTTTGACTCTTCCGCAGCGCCCTTGCATTTACAGAATCAGCTTCTTACTGATGAAAATGGAAAGTGAAACTTTAATGAACAAGACTTTTAATGAACAGGATTTGAGTGTCACGATAATAAAGACTTTGAAACAACACCGAGGTCAGTTCAACAAGCAAGCCGACAGCAGCACCAGTGTAATGACATCAAACCAATTAAGACTGACGATAAATATTAACAGGAGTGGGTATTAACAGAACATGACTGGGAAGCCGAGCTGTAAACAAGTGCTGGATGGATGATCATTAAAACTGTGTCACACAGTGCTGCACAGCAATGGAAACATTTGATATTTTAACATTGGAACTGATCTTTCTTCAGAGATGAATGAAGCTATGGACATTATCAAGCAAACAGAATATGAACTGGTCCAAACTGTATGTAGCACACACATGTTCAGACATGACACAATGGAAGAGAACAGCATCGCATTCAATGATCTTGAAGAAAGTGTTAGTGTTGGCATTAAAGTACACGAGAAAAAGAAAAAAACATGTCAATGAAACAAATGAATCTTTATGAACTGTGTACATGCATACACACACCTAAAGATAATCACATGATTTCAATGTATACTTCAAGGGAGTAGACTAAAACTTCTAAGGTGACTAAATGCAACCTTACACTAAACATAGAAATCAGTCTGTTACAAGATCATCATACAAATCATACGAGATACTAAGAGTCAGGATAGGTAATCAATTCAACATTTTTTCTTTGACTCTCACGACAAGAAAACGTCTGAGTCTCAGGTTGCGTGTGCTGATCCAAAATCGCTATAAGCTTAACATAAACAAGACACACAAAAAATGCTGTTGTCTTCATAATCGTGGTCGGACAGCTTTATATTTTTTACACACAAATGAGCTCAAATAAAAGTGACATTGTCCTGTAAGTTTGTCTGACTCCCTGGTTTACAAACGATACACTTCCATCTCGGCGCGGCCACGTCAGCATCTGAACCAAAAGTTAAGCCTACTTCCTTCAACTATACAAAGGCTGAAAATGGGAAACTTTGAGTACTGGTGAATGTCACAGCTGCTAATAAATAGGCAGGATTAACGCATACCTTTTAATATTCGCGCTGCTTAATGGGCTGACAGTGTTGAATTATCTATAGGTCTCAGTGATTCAAAAAGGACCATCAAACCCAAACTTGAGAGCAGTGTCTTGTAATTGAATAATACATTACATGTGGCAATTATTTCTGTTAGAAGCAGACTGAGAAATCAATAACCAAGGGATCAAATCAAGGACTGCGAAGCTCTTGTTTCTATTCCCCTTGTGACCAATTACATCACCACAGTTTAAACACCTGCAGTGTCCCAGCTCACTGTGACACTTCCTCGCACACTCTCTGTGTCTCACCGTCTCACTCGCACAGACACGCAGGCACGCACACATAACTTGTGTTAGTTAGTTACAGATGCTGAGGACTTTGAAAAGAGAAAAGGTTCTTGTATTGAGATCTCATTTAAATGTGAACCGATAGACAAAACCCATTTTAAGATTCTTTTGCGATGAAATTTCAACGGGAGGATTATTGCACTATTGTGTGCTAAATGAGCTGCACATCAAGACATCATTGTAAATATGGAATGATGGGAGAGTAATGCATCTTTGTTGAGATAATATGCACTCATTGCACAGCCTGACCTGGAGTTATAAATTATGCACTAGTTTTTAGCTCCAGGCAGTATCCTCTCATGACATATGTGGTGCTGATTAAGAGAGAGTGAAATGGGCCGATTTTAATGAACATATCCCATTTCACAAAAGCATAACTCCAGTACATCATTGAGAACACACTGGTGACAATGCACCTCTGACCACAATGTGCTCTTCGGGTATTGTTAAATACAATTTGATTTTATCTGAAATATTCACAGCTCCTAAAAAGGCTGATATCAGGTCTCATTAAATGTTGATGCTCTGGGTGAGTAAAGAGAATACGGGCTACATCAAAGGCCTTGTTATGTCCAGCGAATACTAACTAATCCTGAGCTTGAAGCCTGAAGCCTGGAAGACCTGCGGTGTCTAGGTCACTGCTGGGACCCGGCCCGGTTCTTACAGTCCAACAGGAGACTTCTGGATGCCACATGGAAAATGAGGGAGAAAATAAACATTCAGAGAGGATGATATTTTTCCGTAATTATCTGCTCGAGCATGTGCAGCCTTGTGTCTCATCTGCCCTTTGTGATGCTTGACGCATGCTTCCTTCCTCATGAGAATGGATCATCCGAACTGGAATGGTCAATACAGCGCCACACACATGGGCTCACTCAAGCAATAATAGCCTGCAGTCAAAGGATACGTGTTCCACGGTCGATTGATTATTAGTCTCATTTGTATTATTTTGTTTGTTTGTATGAGGGAGAGGGGGTGTGTGTATAGGTGTGTGTGTGTGTGTTTTTTCAACCGTGTTACCTTAAAAAAGGCAGTGAACTTTCCTCAAGGCGCAATAGTCAACTTAACACAACTGCGGCCATCAAAATATTGTACGGATAGACAAAATCAGCAAAAACAACCAACACATTGGTAACCAAATTGTACTTATGACAGGACGTTAGTGTCCACAACCATAACACGATAGTGAAATGCGATACTGGGCACTCATAAACCTTGGCAAAGACAAACGTTCATAAAAAAAAAAAAAATTACAGGCAGAACTGCAGCTCCACGTTATTCTGAGAGGGAGAGAGGGAGAGTGCAGTGCTGGAGCAAGTTTTACAGAAGGTTAAAACATCCACAGGCTAGTTGAATGAAGACATGCACAACCAAAGGACTTAACATCAAAAGAACCTGTGTTTTCAGCTATTCTCTGTGGTGGGCTTGCTTTGCATATTTCATGGCAGTGGATTTCATATCTATGCCTACCTTTCTATTGATATGTAAAATGTACTTTCTGTCTTTCAATTAAAAGTACTTTCTTGCTAAATGTAATCGGTTGTTTGAATTTGGAGATCAATTTGAATTGTTGTTCTTTACTGTGGCAGGCAGCCACACCTCCGTGCAGTTCCTCCACTGAAATGAAGAGCAAGAATAAGTTTGTTTTTCTCCCACATAAAAGCCTCCAGATGACCTATGATTCCAGCCAGACCTTTAAAGAAATAGAGGACAATCAAAAGGACAAATGTGACGGGTCTCCTGTGTGAGGTACAAGATGAATGTGAATCACCGCGTCGGTTCTGTGATGTCTTTGACCTGATAGTTCAAAGCTGCTCTGGACTCTGGACCCCCGTTCAGTATGCGAGCACCTCAGACAAAGGCTTTGTTCATATTAAAGTAAATCCAGCACATTGTTCCTTTGAGCTGAACACTACCATTTCAACAGGGTGTTTCCAGACCTGGAGACACGCATCAATGTTCTAACAAACACATCACACATCTCTCTCTCACACACACACACACACACACACACACACACACACACACATGGACAGTATTTTTAAATCTTGAAGATATTCAAATTTTTAACAATTTTAGAGTAATACAACACTTCCAATCTCTTTTTTTTTCATAACAGACGCACATGTAATGTTTGTCTTCATGATTAGAAATATGGCATTATTCTCATTAAGTAATCCATACTGAAGCGATCTGGGAAAGCACACTTTGTTCCACAGGTTATATGCTTTTCATCATTATACATAGACTGTTCTCAACAAGTGCAGCCTTGTATCGTGGTGCATAATGCACCTCTGTTTCACAGGGACAGGTTATGTGGTGGCAAGGCACAAGGCGGTGTGTTGTGGAGCTACAGGACGCCTACTCCCCCCTCCACCGCCCCTGCTCTGGTGTCGGGAGGCATGGGGAGGTGCTCCAGCCTGCGGTCATAGTTAACCATGGCAAAGCAGCGAAGACTGGCTGCTATGGTGCCTCCATTCCTCCTGAGACACAAGGGTGAGCAGGGCTTTGAAGTTAAAAGTGTGGCTGGGAGACAATGTGAGCAGCGAGTGAGCATCTGTATCTGTGGTGTGTGCTGTGTAATATAAGGGCAAAGGTGGGATGGGTGATGTGTCCAAACTGTACAATAGTTGTAGAAGAAATAATTCTCTGTGCAGGGTGAACTTCTGGTTACAGTGCACAGCTACATATTTGGGACGAATGTACAGATTTTATGGGTAAAGCCATCCAGGTTTTACAAAATAAGTTATGTTTCAGTAGGCCTAATATAAGAGGACCACTTTGGGACACAAGCTACTAATTGTACATATTTAAATTGTATCATGAATACAGCAGCATTGCACAGGGCTGCGCCTTTACTTCCTGTTTTGCCTACCTTTTTATGTTTATGTGTGTAAAAAAGATTAATAGGAACGAGGTCTGAATGAGGACTGGTAAACTGTTCAGGTATCACAACGATAATAGTCAATTTAGCAGAATGGAAAGAAATGAGGAGAGGGGATTTGGTGTCCATTGCCATCAGAATCAGATTTATTTAATGTCAGATTTTTTTAAACATTTGATGAATAAATGACATGAAATATACAATATATCAAGCGCCAAAATGCTGGCTCCTGTGAAGCAAACTGTTAACAGCATTACATAATTCCTCATGATTCTTTTAAATGTTCAGTAGCCACTGACAACTCAATTCAGTGTAAAATACCTTCATATGAACTGTGAGCAGTATAGACAGTTGTGCTGTAAGATCGTGACTGCGGCTATGCATGCATGTATGATCAGTAGACACACAAGACGAGATGAATGTCTGGGCGGTACAGAAATGTAGTTCTCCAGCAAGGTCACATAAAGCTGCCCCTGTGAGAAGTCAAACAGTTATAACTGTGTGATATGCATCTCCTCTATAGAAAATAAAAGAGTTATCTTTATCAAACATAGCACCTTATGAAGCCCTGTGTCATTTACAATTAAACAGATCAGCAACAGCCGCATGCATCCCCGAATAGAAAGCCTGCTTTACATTTCAGAGTACACAGAGGGCATTTCTATGCCTACAAAGGCGGCCTTTAGAGGGAGAGAGAGAGAAAGAGAGAGAGAGAGAGAGAGAGAGAGAGAGAGAGAGAGAGAGAGAGAGAGAGAGAGAGAGAGAGAGAGAGAGAGAGAGAGAGAGAGAGAGAGAGAGAGAGACGGGGTGTGCAAGGAACTACATCTTTGACTGAGCACAACGCATACCTTCCAAAATCTGTTTAATGTTGTCTTTAGAAATATCTATCACACAGTAAATAAGCCCCAGGTTTTAAAAAGTGTCCAAAAGGTCTGTGATGGCTTGCGTTTGATAACCAGAGCGTCCAGAAAGAGCTAAAGGGTCTTACTCTCAAATTTAAAAAGCATTCATAGATATGCCGATATTCTTTAACTCAACAATCAATAGCACTGCCACGAAGCATTTATTCAGTATTAAAAGGAGAGCGAATTGACTTCTTGACATTATTCTGGTTTCGAATTTCGAAAAATTACTAAAATAATTGTTGCAATAAAACTAAAGTAGAGTGGTTTAACACTATCGACAACCTGACCGCAAATAAGCATTGCCGTTTTTACTGCATTGCACATGATAATTATATATTCTCAGACATGGACCCGCTCGAGAGTTATAGCCTGATCATTTTCGATAAGACAACATACTTTCATTTTGTGTTCAATATGATCATGGATATTGAGATATCATCAATTATGCTCATCTCATACACACATTAATTTAGTTTTAGGGAGGCAGACTTTAAACACTCCAGTGTATTTTCTATTGCTGGAAGAATTTGTTTGATGAGATGGCTTTACAACCAGAAATGAAATGCCTCTGCAATAATTTTGTCCTGTATAAATCTGGCAGAGAAGAAAAGAAAACAGCAAAACTGTTTTTTGATAAACTTCATGAACAGAAAATTGATTATCTGAGCAGCAAAGTTGCATGGCTCTTTGCTGCCATCTTGAGTATATGAAAAGAAATTACATATTTGAGATAGAAGTTGGAACTACTTTTTATAAATCAAAAAAGCAATACTTTTTTTTGTTCGAGGAATCTTGGATATAAAATGCAATGTTCTTTGAAAGGTTGTTTGCTTTTGGTTTGGCTCTGGCTGATGGTCAGTTGGTTGAAGTAACATTAGAAGTCATAGAAGTCGTTGCAGTATTATAGTTATCTCAGGTGTCAAAATTCCCCCAGTTAAAATGTCATTCATGTAATATCAATACATTAGGAAGATCAACTTCTAGTTCTGAATTATGATCTTCAGTATATTAAGCTCGTAGCTTTTTGAATATGAGGTGCGTCAAAGTCAACAGTCGAATGTTTTTCCAATGTACATAATTCAATCAACATAAGCTCTCCATTTATTCTTACTGCTTGAACATTTCCTGCACAATATCTTCTTTGAAGATGAATTAAGTTCAAATTTGTTCATATTAACTAAGCAGCCACTAAAAACTCTTTCTTTTTAATCAATCTATGGATTTGTATAGTTAAATGATTAAATTGCCATTTTGTTACTGCAGTTTGGATAAAATACTAAAACCCTACCGCTACTTTTGTTGCCTAAAGATAATTATTAGACGCTACGTTGTTTGCGCAGTGCAACCCGGTCCTTTGTTATATCCAAAATACATAAATACAAGTCTGTTCTCCACTGCGTCTTATGCATACTGTAATTAGTTCATGTTAAATGATTCTTTCAACAAAAGAAAACTGTGCCTGCTTTATTTTCATGAATAAATGAATACAGTGGCATCAGTGGCCCTAAAAATAACTGAATGTACAGTCCTGATGGGGTTAATAATCATGATCATAATCTTTGAATTTAATGCAGTGCACAAAGTTCATCTTGAAAATTTGAAAAATCCCAATGGAGGGAATCTAGATTAAATACAGATGTTTTTTACAGGAGAAAAAAGTTGAAATCAAATTGACATATCTATTTCCTATGGCTTACTGATACATCATGTACTGAAAATTACAACAAAGAATGCACTCTGCCAAAAGTAATTTGCAGTAAGTTAAAACCATTTAGTGCAGACAAGTACATTTAGTACTAATTACATTTTGGGAGGATCCTGACATCTAAAATTACATTAAATATTTTACACAAAGGTCAGAACACTAAATAATTTGATTGGATTTGTAGCGTTCTCTATGAAATTGCAGAATCAAAGCATTTTAGTTTTTGAGAAATTATTTTACAATAAATCTGCTTCTGAGTCCAAGCATGCAAGTGTATTAACCTATATTTCAATTATCAGGTTATTTGAACATCTGTTAACCACAAAGAATTCCTCATGTACACGCAGCGATCACATGATCAGCCACATGATGGCACTGCAGCCCAAAGAGACGCAAATACTATAGCTTTTCAAGCACCTTATTTCAGAACTGCATGTAAAAGGTGGTTTGAAATGCGATTGCAATCTGAATTCTACAGGTGCAGCGCTGAATCCCTGCTGCGTCTAACAAAACGCTATGGAGGTGGAGGACGGCAGTGAAGAGCTACAGTGTGTGGACAGGCGCAGAGATAAATCGTCTGCAGGCACTTTGACTCAGCGTTCACCTTCTACTGAACATGTATGTCAAGAAGTGCGTCATGTTGCTCCCATGTGTAGAAACGTTTTGTCCCAAACTACCAGTCTGCAAGCACAAAATGTCCATGTTCCTGCAGCTAAACGAGAAAAGTAAGATATAGCCCCTCTGAATGACTCACAGTCCGTCATCCAGATGGTGATGAGGGGAAAGTGACAGATGCTCGTCCCCAGACTCTCTAAAGATCTGGCATCTCAAACAGCTCCTCCGAGGCTCTGAACTATCTCTAACACCAGCCCTCGTCTCCTTCATTATCTCTGTTTGCACATGGCTACTCACATCCAAGAGTGACCCACTCTCATCTGTATAATCAACTCTGATATGTGCTGTCTGTCCACACTCAGGGGAGAGCATTGCACATTTTTAACGCACACTTCGACATGTTTCAACCACCACGGCCACGATCAGGTTTGCACTTTTAATATTTACAACTTCTTTAAGACTGCATGTCAAAAAATATAGAACAAGGTATGTTGAGAGCATTTGCTTTCTATCAAGCACTGACAATCAATCACACACAAGTATGAGAATGTGACTTTGTTTTGCTTCTGTAGTTTACGATCATTAAGTCTATTTTTTCAAACATTTAGTATAATACAGAACACACATATGGACAAACAATCACTGCTAAAAACTTATTTGAAAATAAAAAAAGTGAAATAAAAATAAAGGCTGCAAAAATGGTAGAAACTATCCAAACTACATGTTGAATCTAGATGAATCTACCAGTGAAACAACACTAAAATGTGTGACAGGCTTGACACACTTAATGGTAGGTTGATACTGGCTGTGCCGGGTGTCAGGCAGTCACATCTGTGTTGCTGTGATTGTGGACACGTTCTGTAAACCAGAGCTCCAGAACCCCACACTGTAAAAACACAGTAATAAACATACTGTACAAAACACCAAAAATGTGTACAAATGTGTCAGTGAAAGTGGCCAAACCTTCAACTTTGTTGTGAAAAATGTCAATGTTGGTCGACTGTACGTGAACTAGCGTTGACACTGAGTTTCCATGACTTCTCTACACCACTTCTACGTCACACGGTTATCAAGGAGAGCTGTTTTAAACAGAGACTCATTCCAATGTTGGACATTGCTTGAATTTACTCAACACCGTGTGTCTGTGTTGTGTCATAACAATCCCTTAGTGTAGACATTCCAAATTGTAAAAAGTATTTTCTCCCTAAAGAGCCACGAGAAAGGAGGGGTCAAACAACTTGTAGAACAAGCGTGTCAATTAGGAAAGACGAGCAGCCGTGAAGCTCTGGGTCTGTTACACAGGAACTCCAGAGAAATATTACTCAAGAGGGCTGTTATTAAGCCTGCAACAAATCACTCGAAGCTCTTCAGGAAAATGTCAGACTAACTGTTGCAAAAAGAAGAGGCAGTAAAACGATGTGTGTATTTTGTTGGCCGTTAATAATGCACATACAAGATGAAACTAAATCAAAGTCGTTCCATCATGAACAACTGTTCACCAGTAATGGGCCGTCAGGGCCTTCTCTGCTGACCTAAACAGAATCACAAAGTTATACCTATTTTATAATTTCATTGTTTTTTCATAAATACACTACATGTATTTAAATTATTTTTTCATATTAGCTCTTTTTCTCATTGCACGGCTCCTGTCCTCCTCTGTTGCTCTGCCTTCAGCCTTGAGCCTTCAGTAGTGCTGTTCAGGGCAGCAGACTTTCATCCAATCAGATGTTTTCTCTCCTGTGTCTCTATGGAAGCAAAGGAGTAAAGGAAGGCCTTTGCAGAACTTTTTGTCACCCGAGTCATCCAGCGTCTGATTTTTGAGAAAACTATTATTTTTTCAAACATAAAATTAATTATCTCCGCAATCACAGCATTTATTAACTTAATTTAAAGTGCTACAATATTGTAACCCTTGTGAGAAGATACATATGGTTAAAACATTTAAGTAACTGTTAAATTTAAGTACTTACGTAACACCATGAACTTGTTGCAGTGACCGTAACTTTCACTAAACTTGTGATAAGTACCTCTTAACAAAGTCGGATTTCACTAACAAACACATCCACGTTACCGTAAGGCTTGTGGGAATCCCTAATAGTACCTGTAAAGTCACAAAACGGCCGCAGCTACTTTTTTTATTGCCGACTATTTTGAAGGCGGAAGCTTCCCTGAAGGGAGGATGTTTCTGCATTAAGGCCATAGAGCACCAGCAGAACCTTCTGAAGATTTAAAGCCGTAGTTCGCAAAAACCCAACAATGTTTTCCCATAAAACAAGTAACTTTTTTCTGTTTTTGAACCCAACAACACATTTATTTTTTTTTTTTACTAAAACACCTTCCCAATATGTCAAAACTTTGTTTTGCAGGGATCTTAGGTCCTAACCTTTCCAAAAAGGTGTGTTATAGTATGTGGGATGTTGATAAGGCCCTGAGTTGGAAAAACTCAGGGACCGCTCGAGGACGGATTTTTGACAAATCATAATTATGCTGGATGTTCTAAAAAAAAAGAAAGAATCAAAAAGAAAATTAAAGTATACATTTTTTTTTAAATCTGAAAAAAATAATTATAAAAATATAATTATATAAAGTATTATACCTCATTTGGGGTTCATACAAATACTTGAACATGGGGAACAAGAGGTACAGACTCATATATGGGTACATAGGGTCCAACGAGTACACTGAGAGTGGACGTTGTGGTTGATTGTCATGGTCTTCAGCAAATCAGATCTTTAGTTTGACGAGCTGGGCCTCTTTTTTTGATGTGCAGGGCATGCAAGATGGCGTGGACGTGTATGATTGGTCAGTGGCCAAGCGTGACCATTAGCATGCACTGTGATTGGTCAGTGGGGCACAAAGAGCAACTAGAAACTTCTAGCTTTAACCGAGAACCAAAAAGCTACCTTGCTGGTGGATTATGACTTGCTTATGTACTTTTGACACCTTTCGCAAAGAGGATTATGGAAGTGTGGTGAGTGAAATGCTGGCTGTGTGACCTTTTTTTGTTTTTTACATCCTCGGTGGTTTTTAATCAAACACAGCGCTGTTGCTGCTGCTGCTGCTGGTCAGCCAGGACTGTGGCCTCTCCCCTCCACGGTGCAGCAGCTGCTGGAGATCTGAGTGTGTGTGTGTGCGTGGGTGTTTGTGTGGATGTGTGTGTGTGTGTGCATTTGCTTGCATGTGTGTGTGTGTGTGTGTGTGTGTGTGTGTGTGTGTGTGTGTGTGTGTGTGTGTGTGTGTGTGCAGTGTTTTAATTTTGATGATTTGTTTTGTTATTACTAAATGTGGTTATTTGGACAACATGCATTGTTGTTGACCCGAAGGTTCGCTGGTCAAGTCTGTCAGTCAGGATGCACAATATCGCGAGGCCGGCGTTGCGCCGCGCTTGCTTCACGCCCAGCCGACCGAGAGTTGCTGCATAATTGTGCATTGCTCGGCGGGGGAGTCCGCGCTAGTGGATGAAGTGGCTCCATGGGTCGGTCTACGCGCCCCATGTCCACCAGTGGCGGGCCGTGGTTTTAGACCGAGGCCTTCAATGAGACACCCGACCCACGGACCCACTCCCTGCCCGATTCCGCGCAGACTTCCTGGCACAGTGCCCCCCCCCCCCCCCCCCCCCCCTCACCTCCTTTCTTAAACTCTGTGGTGCGCACTTTATTGAGATCTTCACAGAAGTACACAGACATGAAACTAAGTCATTAAAAAAGTAGCAAAATTCCTGTACTTTTGTGTAAATGTTTACGTTTACCCCGTTAACAGACTCGCTTCTTCTTGGCGATTCGCTACATAACTCGGCGAGATCGACTTTTCTGCTGTTGTCTCCCTCAAAACGAAATACAGATCAAAGATAAACATTGAGCATGAATTGAGAGCAACGTGTATAACCCGATAAACCCATTTCAAAAAGATTTGTAGTGGAAAGCAGGCTCATTGCAGCCACTATGATAAAACGTGTTAGCCAAAGATGTAAAACTCTTCATTGCCAAATATTTTAATTTGTTTAGTTATGTTACTACGGAAGCGCATTGCATTCACTGGATGTCGTAATTACGAGAAAAGGTAAAAAAAAAAAAAGAAAACGTCTGTAAAGTGGCAATGATGGCGCTATCGCAGTTAATCTGCTATGAATACCTTCTCTTGTTTGACACTGGGAAATACTGGTGTTTCTGAAAAATGAGCATGGTATTAAATTTAGTATGTCAACACTGCGCAGGCATCTCAAGGCGTTAGGATTGTTCAGGAGGAAAGTCCAGTCTGACGTGCGGGATGTCGCTCTGTTTCTGCAGGAGCAGTTGAAGCAACACGAGATGCTTCATGGATACAAATTCATGCATCTGAAATGCATCCACACGACGTCACAAACATAACACAGCCACAGACGTAAATAACTGACAAGATCTCGTAATTATGAGAAAAGAGGTCTATTTTTTGTATCTCGTGAATGCAACGTGCTTCCGTATGTTACAGATATAACTTTATTTGCATTGTTTTAATAAAATGATTGCACTTTTTTTTGTCTGATGGAGCATTATGGTTTACTTGAAATTGATTGCAATTTCTTTATTCTATTATTTGAAAAAGAACTGATGAAGGAGTCACAAAAGGTTGTTCATTCAAAACAAATTTACCATGTTTTTGTTCTTAAGAGGCTCTCGATCCAATAAAAAATAGTGACTTATTGTAACCACTGGATGGCAAAATGAGCCAGGTATTGAATATAAAATGTTGAGATGTCGTAAGATGTCAGTGACATGCTCACCATTGTACACACAAAGTCGTTCAATTACTCATGTGTAGTAAATGCAATGTGGCCTCTCTAATTCCATGATAAGTAAATATCATGAACTGCGTTATGTGATGCTTTTTCTTTTCATAACACATTAGATAAACCTGATTGAAATGAATAGATAGTGCTGCTGGACAGCTTTCTTACAGCTGATCACCCAATCAAACAAAAACACAGACATGGAAGCCTAATGTAGTTAAAATACAATTTATTCTTGCTTTCAAGTCACAATTGTTACAATATTTAGAATCAATACATATCAGTACCTATAATGAAATGAACGTGTTACATTAAGGCACAAGACAGCCACAGTTCTTAAAGGTGTTGTTGGTAGTGCAGACATTCAGTATGCCTCACTGTTAAGCAAATACAGATCAGTGCAATACAATACAAGCAAAGACAAAGGAAAACACAATGTCATCCCGCTGAGGTTTCCTTTCCTTGATGACGATAACACCAGTGCTAGTTATTTATCTGTTTTCAAGCACAGACAGAGAATGAATATGACAGCTTTCTGAAAACAAGAGATCAGTTCATGTTCGGATGAATGGCCTTCTACTCATGACCATGTTTCCAAGTGTCTGCAGGTAGATGATGATGTAGTTTTGTCCCTTAAAAGAGGCACTCGGTCCTAAAGAGCCAACGAGAAGATATACAAATAAAAAAGTTCAGCTTCTATAAAGAAAAGTTGTAAAAGTTGTAAGCAACAGGAAATGAGATAAAAGTGGGAAAGTGAGATAAAATGAGATAAATATCAAAGGTCCTTCGTTGTAAAAGACCGTTTGGGCCACAGGGATCTTTCTCCATGAATGCTATTCATCAATAACTTTTTTTCAATGTACGCAAATCAGGTTTGGTCAGTGTGTGGTACATAATTGATAGTTAATAGTAACTTGTGAACGTCCATACTTAACAAAAACATAACATAATTGATTCTTATATCTAATTTCAGGAACCCATTGTAGGAATTTCACAATTCCAATATACTGATACACCTTCAGACTTCTGTAGCGTTGAATCACTTTGTTCAAATTGCTCTCTTGTGCGATATGTACATTGTATGCTTCAAAGAGGTCTAACGTACCATGTATCTGCTCTTGTGCTCACACAGGGCCGCGCCGCTTACGTCTGCCAAAAGCCTGGGCACCCACATTGGTGGGAACAAAGTTTCTGTGTCCCAGTCCTCCTGACCGACTCAGGAAGTCAGCCAAGCGGTGGGTTACACAGGTGGCTGTGTTGCATCCTCGCTTCTGTACTGTTGCATTACTTGCAAGAATGGAAAAGACAGTGAACACAGTTTATCACATGAGGTCACTCAGGGTTAGGTCAGACATCTGAATGACACGTTTAACAGTATTGCTGAGAATCATCAACGACAAATTAAACACAAAGGAAATACAAAAACAATGATGATTGAATGATTAACTGTGTGTGCACTCTCATGCTTACCCTTTTCTCCTTTCACGCTTTATTCAATGAGTAATGTACAACCTATGTTTTCAATCTTGAATTAATTCAAAACAGCTTCCAAGTAAAAGAATAATTTATTAATGTAGAACCAGGTTAAGAGAAACATAATTAGAGAGGTGTTTAGCTGTTTCTATATTTTATTGTATTGTACAGAACTACCTGAGTAGTCCAAATCTGCTGAGTGGAAAATTAAAGTAAAGCTGTTTCTATGAAGTTAGTCAGACAAATAGGATTCGCATGCATCAGCAGTCTCGTGAAAGGAAACAGAGCGTGTATGAACAAGCAAACGTTAACTTAGACAGACAGAATAGACTTGGCCAAAAATGAGAGTTTCATTTGTATGAGTTGTCGTAGTTTTCATAACGCTCAGAGAGACTTCGCTTCTTGCCAGGCGTCTCTGCTCCCACGTTGGTTCGGGGATAGGTTTGGAGTTTGTGAATATCCTGGGAGAGTTTGCCCAGCACACAAGTGCTTAAGCCGGTGCAGCGCTTAGAAAGGGGTCTATCCAAGCTGTTAGGGACAGAGACAAACATGCAGAAACAGGCTTACAGCAACTGTGGCATGCACATACATGTTAATAATTACATGCATGATTTTCTAAAATGTCATGCATTAAATTAATATTTGAAATGCATGCTAATGGATTTAACAGACATATGAAGATATCTTGTTGTAGTTGTCATGCTATGCATGTTCAGTTTCTGTAATATCTCTCATGCGTGTGCTCTCCTGCTCTTTGACATCCTGCTCGCTTCAGTTTTAAAGACACTGTCTTTCAGGCACATCCTTTAGTATTATACTAAATAAATGGATGGATGAATTACTAAATGCAGTCCATGCATTAACAGATTATGACACAGAGTATAGTTTTACATGACATTCTCTTTATACCTTGATGAAAAAATATAAAGACCAAAGTTGGAGCTGTTGGGCTTATAAACAAAAGTGTGTTATATTTTGCTGAGATAGATAGATAGATAGATAGATAGATAGATAGATAGATAGATAGATAGATAGATAGATGGATAGATGGATAAATGGATAGATAGATACCAGATTCTATATTAAAATGTATTATAATCATGATCAACTATACTATGATAATACCTACAAAAATAATAAAAGCCATACCTGTTTTCATCAGCTGTTTGGTGCTCTTGCTCATCT
Source organism: Clinocottus analis (assembly GCF_023055335.1). Taxonomy (NCBI): domain Eukaryota; kingdom Metazoa; phylum Chordata; class Actinopteri; order Perciformes; family Cottidae; genus Clinocottus; species Clinocottus analis. The sequence continues at coordinate 226,544 of NW_027176076.1, forward strand.
GACGTTAACTGCATGAACTCCTTGATAGCTCTGAGTAACCTTTGGGCATCATCAATTGATAGTGTGACTCCATCTGACATTGACTCCTTACTTGTTCTGAAAATACACATTTCATTAAGTAATTTCGTAACGTTGGTTTCATTCTTTTTAAAAGCAAAAATCTATAAAATCCTTGGGATAAATTAAGTTCACAGATTTAAAATCAAACATAAGTGATAAACAAGGAAAACTGTTCTGCAGAAATAATGTTGAACACATTTTCATTTCTTTACATCATTTACATAATAATTACAGTGTTTTTTACAAGGTTCATATATTTTATTCTTTACGAAATAATGTCATAACTCTCACCTGGATGGAGCTCCCTGTGAGACGTACATCTGACAACTGATCAGTGCATAGGCAAGAAGGAGGTTCAAGAGTTTCAGCATGATCATGATGCCCTGTAGAAAACAAGGTAATACAAATTGTTGTAAGCAAAGGTTTTTAAAAAGTCCACAACATTTGATTCAAGTAGACATGATTTCTTATTAGTACAGACTTAATCATCTGCTGCGTACACTCACTACTATGAATATTCCCTCTCTCTCTTACACACCCTCACTGTTAGAGCTGCTGAACATGCGGAGGCAGACAGAAGAGTTATTGGTGGTATACTGACACTGGAAGCTTTGCCAGCAACTATAACAGCATTTACGTCCATTAGCAGAATTAGCTGCATCCTATCATAAATAGTATAACATCATCAAACCAGCAAAGCTGCATCTCCCCACTGTTAGCACCCAGTACAGATCGCTATCTAGTCCACTTAGTTCTCACCTTCTGGTATTTTACAGTGACAGCATAATGTACACAATCAACAAAAAAAACTGTCTTTTATCAATACTCACTGTGAGGAAATAAATCTTCTAGTAATGAAGAAATTCAATAATAATCTCACTTCTATGAGACTGCTGAGCACTCCTTACAGTGCAGGGCTTTATATATGTGCCCCATGGGTGTCTGTATTAAGTGAGCGAGCACTTGATCACAATCTATTGGCCAGTCAAATGTTTTACCTCAATCTGTAAGCCAATCAGAAGTACGACGTCCCAGCAAGCCAATAGAGGAGCTTGTACGTAAATGGCATTAATATGTGGTCATCAGTGTGTTTAATTCACAAAAAGCTGACACGTACTTCAATGAAAAAGAAAAACCTTGCTGTTTTAGTTAGGTTTAATTGAAATGGTCAGAGAATTCAAACATAAATCACCAGTGCCTCTGTTATTAAAATATGCCGATGTGATTTTTAATGTTGGGCCAGTTCATCTTGAAGTGGTTATGAACAAGGTTAAGTGGCATGAAATCCACAAGATTCATGACATTTACGAATGAAAGTGGTTCATATGTCATTACATATTACCAGATACCAATGTCTTAAACAAAACAAAACAACTTGTGACAGCCTTTGTTGCAGCCACGCACTCAAGATGCATGTTTAATGTGGGGAATGGGGTCAAAGGCTGTTAATTTGCCATATAACAGACCAATAATTTACAGGTTGCATGTTTTAACATATTACTGCATCATTTGACACCGCTGAACAATGTTTTTATCCTGTGTATTTTCATGATGTATGTCAAATTGGATCAAATAAAGCCTTTCTTGAATGGGAATAATGTCCATGGATAATCTGAGCCTTCCCACAGAAATCAGTAGTGTCCATCCGGTTTCTCCAAGCTAATTTGTGTGCTGTTGGTCTCTGGCCATCTTGTAATTCCCCTTATGCAACAATATTGAATGATGTATCATAAAGCACCCTGCCTCCCAGTTAGTTTTTGCGTCACAAGGAAATTCATTAGTGTGAATGAGCCTTTTAGTACTATTGAGCAGACTTGCAGGCTCGATACCAGAAGCCCTAAATTAGTCTCCAACAGCTCCATATGATATCCGAAGTCTGCTCGAGGCACACTTCAGACTTTAGAGAAAGAGATTCCAACAGTAAACACACACACACAATGATTATTCTGTCATTTTATTACATTGCAAAGACGTCTGAGTAGAATATATTTAGTTAACTCTTAGTCAACTCTAGTACAGCAGAAATGTGGAGATAGAAAATCCTGAGCATAGTACTCCGACTATAGATGGCAGTGCTCAAGCAATGTTACTGTTTGGAAATCCTCCAAAATGTTTCGATTCAATACAAAAGATAAAAGCACGCTCCCCATGTCTCTAACTCAGATAAGAAGGATGCCTCTTCGTCAATGACAAGAGCCGCCTTTCACTAGTCTGTGTAAAAGTAAATCCTCTCCCCACATTGTTTGTCACTCGAGCTGCTCCCCGGCCTCGGTTCACCTCGTCCTGCTCTGATCAGCGATACGAGTTGAGGGAGAGAAATTACATTCCAAGGGGGAAAGTGTCTTGTCAAAAATGCAATTATCTCACACTGTTAACATTCCCTAATGCTTGGCACGAATTGGCTTGAAAAATTAATTGCAACACAGGAGAGCCTTCATGACAGAGAGGGCAGTGTTCTGCTCGGTGATGTGCTCATCGGTCTCAGCTGAGTCCGTGTGTGAACGTGTCTTCTTCCAGAGAGAAGCGCCACCGTTCTTGACTGGGAGAAAGTCTCAAAAAGAATCCCCTTCAAAGCTCACTCATATCAATGTCTTGTGTTTTTTTTTTTTTAAAAACAGGCAGCAAGAGTTGATAATCGACTGAAATGATACCACAGCTAGGGTATGTATTAAATATTAAAGTTGGTGCAAGAGGATTGGGGACATTTGAGCATATATATGGATAATTGTGAGGTGAAGTGTCCTCTGCATTTTTTGTCCTTCTAAGTCTCCAGGCCAGTGAAAGAAGAAGAAGAACAATGCTCCTTGTCCGAGAGTGTAGACTGATCCTCAATATGAGAGGAAGAGAAACTTATTATACGAGATAAAGGCTTTTTTTCTGAAACTAGAAAAGTGTGTTGGAACGGGAGCCGTGTAAGTAGGAAGAGACAGTTCCACACAAAAATGTGCACCAAAATAGCACTGTGGTACCTGATCCCCAGGAACACATTGGCATGACCACTCAACTCACCTAGGTTTAACGGATTTCTTTTTTTAAATGATAAAAATAACAATGTGACGCCATTTGCACTACTGTCGGCTTTTGAGATGATATCAATTGCCAGGTTGAAAGTGCAAATCTTTTTCTTGATATCAGGACCTCAGATCTCAAATCTGGGCGGAGGTAGTGGTTCATGGACACAAATAGTTGGACGGCACTTTGGGGAGGATGTTTTTTTGGTTTAGTCCTAAAAGTTTGAATGTGAACATAAAGCAATTGTGGCATTTGATGGCTGGATGACTGCTAAACCTACTGGAACTGTCAGAATGAAGTAACCAGTAAATTAACTATTTAGTTGATGAGGAACATTATTGTGTGTGTTGAAAATATTATTTGGCTTCACCACAATGTGCTAAAACAATACAGTGACATTGTGAACACAGGACAATGATGAGAAGGAAATCTTTAATGGAAGTGAAGTGCCTGAAAACAGTCAACAGATCGGTTTCGACGCCATCACTAAGAACATCCATTTACTCTCATTCCTTGTTCATGGAATTACAAACATGAGATGAAGTACCCATTAGCAAAGGGACTTACACCTGCTGCTCTCCATTAGAAAGCGGAGCAAACCTAAACTAACATTGAAACACACGTCCAGTGGTTGCAAAGGGATTACAAGACCTCTTGATTTTCCTGCCACTTTCATTATGTAATTGGAAAAAGAGGTTCTGGATAACATTAGTATTACCAGGGAAGGTCAGTAATTCGATTTTTCCTCAAGCACTTGATAATTCCAGTGAATGATTAACTGTAGAACCACAGTAGAGAAGGGACCCACCCAAACAAACATGGCATGCAATGCCCCGCAGTTTAGCTGAACAGGAAGAACAATCTTCAAATGGCCTTATAACGCTTTAATTCCTATACATTGATATCAGGACAGTAATACAATTATCCCAGAATAGGGTTGGGTGATACAATATACTGTCTGTGAACTCTTACCCTTGCTGCAGTTTCATCTTGGACGATTCGTGTGAAGTCTGACAAAACTCCTTGAGTTCAGGTCTTTTGTAAAAAAGGTTATTTTTCTGCAATATGGATAAATAAACTACATTGTTAAATATGTTTAAAGGAGTATTCTTTAAGAATATTTAACAATGTAGTTTATTTATCCATATTGCATTCTTTATAAATTATTGTTTATATACAAAATACAGTGGATAGAAATATTGTTTTGGTTTTCTTAATTTTTCCCCTAGGTTAAATACAAATGTTTTGAAAATACATTTTTTACTGATACATCTCTGTAGCCATTTTACTTTCAATCAACATGTCCTGCCTTGTTGCTCCTCATAACACATCTGCATATCCGTGACATTGCCGAGTAAAAGCTGTCGTAATTATGTCATATATTGTTTTTAACCAACCTGGTTCGATTCATTTTTTTTCTGAATCAATGCCGAAATATGGTCAACGTTAACCACCTGGAATCTCGTTGTGTTGCTGGTGTTTTGATTAATCCAACCGCTAACAAGATAATGCAACAGTGAGAACAGGTTTATTTGATTAAATTTGACAGATGTGTTTAACGCTTCCAGAATAGCTTTTGAGTCTCTGGAGCTGGCAGGAAGCAAAGAAGTAATTTGCAAGAATATCCTCATTAGGTAGCCCTAACAAATATGAATGATTGGGAGAGGTCTGTAGAGGCCGTCCAAAAAAAAAAAGCTTAGCAGCTGCCTCAGCAGGAAGGAACGGCTGGGTAAACAACTTCATGTCTAATGAGGAGCCAGTCAAGATGAACTTATCCCACAGCAGCATGGAGAGCCGGGTCTACAAAAGTGCAAACTGTTATAGTTTAAACCCCCATTAATGAGATAATAGTTTCTTTGATTAACCCTTGCAAGCTCTATCCATTCTCAACTTCCATCTACAGACCATATTGCAAAAACCTGTTATCAAAACAGTAAGTGAATCAATAAATAAATATATCTTTACTAAAAGGGAGTATGTCAAATGTCTTGACTCAGATCCAGACTTATGTGGACAAGAAAAAACATTGTCCTACAATTTTATGGAAATATTAAACATTGTTACCTGTTTTTAAAACCTCATTGCACAGTCCTGCGCTGTCTGGATGAGTTCCATTTTTAGCCGGCGAGTTAAAAATTTCAGGTTATGAAACATTGGAATGTGGTGCCTGCCTTAAACTTTAACCTCTGTGAGTCGGTCATGACCTAACCTTTAGCATGTTTGGGCAACTGGAGCAGCTTACTGTTGCAAAGTTGATTTGCTTGAAAAAAAAAAAGAGAAGAAAATAAGGTAACATCACAAATGTGCTTACTTCTAATTTACCTCAATGAATTCCAGTTTGACAAACAAAAGAGGCGTTCTTATTTCATTTGAAGCATCGCTGGCGGAGAGTTCTGTCTGAAGAAGGTTATGACTTCTGTGAGAGCCTTTTATATTGTGGTTGATGTGGGATTCAGTGACAACTAAAACAAAAGTATTTCATTCAGTTTCCACATTTTGTTGAAAAGTTTACTTTATGAATAGAAGCTAAACATTTTGCCAAAAAAAAAGTCCTATTCATAAAAGGAGTTGAATTAAGTGTCAGTACATAATATTAATTAGGGGGCAGCACAGTGAAAAAAAAGACTCACACTGCAGTTCATCACAAACACTATTGAAGTTATAAAACTACTGAGGCATTGAAATGCTTTTAAAAATGTGCAAACCAGGGCTCTGATGCATGAACTCCTGCACACAGACACTCGGACACTTTTTGTTCATATGAACTGAGCTAAACTAGGAAGGTTGGCAGAAAACCCATCGAGAGTTGAAACTGTGATCGTACCAAAATGTATTCAGTACAGTGAGAATAAAGTTCGTCGTTAGGCCTATTCATGATTGATATTGATAAATGTTCTTTAGCCTCTAATGCTATCCTGGATTTAATCCCATAGTGTTTTTCTCTGAATATTGCAATCCTAGTTTGACTTGATCATGGTGAATGAATTGGGTGTCTTACTTTCCGTCATACAATATTGATCATTCGATAATTAAGATGTACTTTGAATATTTTTTTTTCTATAAAATTTTACATTTGACACTGAACTAGTTCATTTTTTTTTATCTCAGTGATAGTGTCGAAATGATCTTAAAATATCAACGATATGTAAAAACTACACGTACAACAAAATAGATGTAAATGTGGATCTACATCTTATTTCTTCCTGCTCAAAATAAACAACACAAAAGTTGACTTTGTCAGGTCCGTTCTCCATCCATTGTGTGTCCCTGGGAATTAGGATTTAAGAGTGATGCGGATATGAAAGCTAGTGTATCCGTCTTTCCTTTACAAGCAGGAAAAATATTTCTCTCTCTTTATTTGAGAAAAGAGCAAAATCACAATATCCACAGCCTACCTAAAAACATAATCCAGTGCTGCAAACTATTTTCCCAATAAAAAAAACTAGCAGCTGTAACTTTAAAAGTCACTAAATCTAGAAGAGAAATTGAATTCAGCTATAAAAGATATTGCAGGGATGAAGTATTGTGTAGGCCAAAACCAGAGCTGAGCGTCCCCCTGGTTCCTTTGGCAGACAAAAAAAAATCTGTGGCAAACACAAGTTTATGATAGTTATTATGTATTTTGAATATGCACCATTTTTGCATGCGGGTGATTCTCCTTTGCCTTAACAGTCAAACGTCACAATAAAGTTCTACAACATAATTGCATTTTCTATTTTACTTTTAAACTCATATTTGTTCTTTTTAGGACCCGGGAAGCAGCACCTCCCGCCTGGGAAAGCTGCCTCCAGACTGTGTCTGCAACTTTGTCTGATTTCCTCCTAACAATGGCTGGCTCTGTGCCCACCGGTTTAATCCACCCCAGTCGCCCCTATATAGGTTAATATGTTATATGTAATACTTACATGATTATGTCATGTCAGTCTGCCTACTGCTTGTGCAGTTGTATGCATCAAAACGCCAGTTTGTTTGTTTGTTTGCTTTACAACGTTCATGTATCAACGTGTTTTCAGCTTTTAGACTAATGGCTCGGATGAAGTGCAGCGTGACTGACTTTTATGGAGGTTCAATAAAAGCAGCCCAAAAACCGACACATAACCACCAAAATGGTCCGGTTTATTGATCAGGGGAAGAACAAAGTTCACTGACAGCTGACACTGACTTTTCTGGCCAATCTTAGCTTTAGAGGCGGGGGATAGCAAAATGTGCAAGATGATACATATGCGCTTCAGTTCTTCTGAGAAGAAGCCGAGGTCTGCAGAGGTCGTCTAGGAGTGGAAGAGAGATTTTTTGGGGGAAGATGGTTTCAATTAAATCGCAAACTCTGATGCCGGTGTCCTGCGCACAGGCTCTCCTTGGTGTGGGCTTTTTGTCTGTCGCCCTCCTCGCTTTTCTGCTGGTTCGTCAGCTCGTGAAGCAGAGAAGACCCCCGGGCTTTCCTCCTGGTCCATCTCCCATCCCTGTAATAGGGAACATTATGTCTCTGGCCACCGAGCCGCACGTCTTCCTCAAGAAGCAGAGCGAAGTGCATGGACAGGTAACAACTACGACTCGTGTTTTGCCAGCAGTGCTTTTGAACTCTGCAAACGGTGCAGTCCATGACCTAATACCAGAGGATCAGACTTGCACGACACACACATATGCATGCACAAGCATTGGGAACTAGTCCTGAAACGAACAAAAGAGAATCGGACTAAAGTTTTGTCTGCAGCTTTTGGGGGAGAACCTCTGCAGACACTCGGATCTCGGAGTCAAATCAGCAGGCACTGACATTTCAGTGCACCTATATACTGACATTTACGGACACACACATTCGGTTCGCTCGGGTGGACACATTCAACCGACCCAGAAATGGAGCGAGCGAGGGTTTTTTTTTTTTTAAGAAAGATCCACGTGACACAACGTCCGGTTTTGCAAAGTTAGCGGAAAGGTCCACGGGTAACAATATGTGGGTTTCAAAACAAAATGTCGCATATATGGAAATGAGAGTACATTAGTTATATTCACATTAAGAAAAACATGTGAATTCAACTAGTGAGTGAAAGAGAAAATACAACTCAATTGTGCGTGAAGTGTATTCATTATTTGATTTGAGGGTTAATGGAAAGATAACTGATTTAATTATATCTGACTGCCTGATATGTGTGCAGGACATTTCTGACCACATCCCCAAAAAATTCTTAACTTTACCAATTCAGATATTTTACAAAGTAAAAACTGAACGACTGTTGTATCTTTTAAATAGATAATTTCTAACATTTTGCTAAAATGATGCTTAAATTCAAACATTTCTACTGTACCAAGTTATAAAATATGAAATTCTTACGTTTGTATGTTCAAAACGCTTATTTTTGCATATTTGAGGTGCTATAAACATACTTTGATCAATAATTCCACTGTATCAATTAGGAGATATTTCAGAGTAAAAGTCCCACATGTTTAATGAGAAACTGGTCATTTTGCATTGTTTGAGGTGCTGTAAACATACTTTTCTCAGGAGTCGAAATGACTGATGCATATGTGTTCAGGACGTCTCTGACCTCACCTACACTGATGATCAAACAATTTTACTTGACCAACTTTGACATTCTTCAAAGTAAAAGTCCTACATTCGTGACTACAAAGGAGTAATTACTGAACATTTGAGGCCCCTGTAAACATACCTTTCTCAATAATTCCAGTCAATGACTGATGCATAAATGTTCAGGAAATCTATGACTCCACTACACATATAGAAAATGTGAGTTTTTTTCAAATTACCAATTAAGATATATTTCAAAGTTAAAGTCACTCATTTGTACATTCAAAAAAGTCAAAGATTATTCACAACATCCATCAAACAATGAAAGACCATAACAATACAAATGTAGTCCCTATACTTCCCAGAAACTTCCAGTGTGTATTGCATATGTTCACCAAAGACACAATTGCTTCGTAGTTGTCAAAGTTGATCTGTAACGCATCCAAAAATGAACTTGATAAAAAACAGTTTCATATTAAAGTTTTTGTAAATACCTTACTGTTAAAAAACGCTGATCTAGGAATTTGAATCTGCTTCATCATAATGAACACACAGTCATAAACATCGGCTAGCATGTAAACCGTTATCACGCTTGGCTCCTCATCAGATACAAAAGTTACCTTTGACAAACTATTCCTCCTGACCTCTTCTCTCTTCCCAAAGAGGATGACAATAGCCGTGTAATAGTTTAGAATATACAGTTTACTCCCCAAAAGGAGCTTGTTGAGTGTCATGCAAGAGACACTCGATTACCTCAAGAGATTCAGAGACAGTCTATTAAACATCATCAATTACAACTGAATGGGTAACTGTGTTGTTGTTACATAAGACATAAGAAAAAGTTTGCATTCATATGTTTGAAGTTTTTAATCACTTTTAAAAGTACGTTAAAAGCAATCTTGCATGCATTTAAACACTCCCGAATAGTCAATCAGTTCCATGGCTTAACAATCTATGAAATCTTTATATAGCGGCCCATTAAAGCAGCATCTAAAGTGAACAAAACACATAAAATAATTAAAATCTGTCTGTTATTTGCTTGTGTGAAACAAACAATCAATAGATCAATACACATTTAATTTCATGCAAGTAGCTATATTGTTACCAAAGCTCAGTTTCTTTAACCCTCTTAAGGTGTTCGGGTCAAATCTGACCAATTTATCTTGTTTTTTTGTTTTTTTTTTACATCTGATTGCCTCAAGGCTTCATGGTATCCTCCACACTATAGGCATTTGAACATATACAATTGCTAATCACCATTTTCATTGATTTTTTTGTGGTTTAGTCAACTTTGTAACACCCATCATGGTGTTGCTGGTCAAATACTAGATTATGTCTAATCATCAGTTGAACACACACACACACACACACACACACACACACACACACACACACACACACACACACACCTGTTGACAGTACATTACGGTAATGGTGAAACTAGTGGCACAAATGCATGTGGGGGAAGCAGCAGTGGCGAGTGTTTTAGTGGCGTTTTAGTTGTAAATTATATGTTGGTGTTGTTTAGTATTGTTTCTAAAAGTTCTGCCAATGACTGGCCCACCTAAGCCCCCCACCCAAGGCCACTGTTTCCCACAAACAAAAAAAGGACATTTATTTTGGAAAATCTCTTAATTTGTACAGTAAAAATATTTGATTGTCAGTATGGGTGGGGTCATCAACGTCCTGAACACATATGCATCAGTCATTTCATGGAATCCTGGGAAAAGTACATTTACAGCACCTGAAACATTAAAAAATGACCGATTTGTCATTATAAAATGTAGGACTTTTACTTTGAAATATCTCCTAATCTGTACAGTGGATTTATTGATAAAAGTATGTTTATAGCACCTGAAATATGCCGAAATAAACATTTTGAACATACAAAAGTAGGACTTTTATTTTTTTATAAACTCTTACTTGGTAAAACCTTTGAATTTAAGCATAATTTCAGAAAAATGTTAGAAATTATGTATTTGAAAGATACAAAATCAGTTCAGTTTTTACTTTGTAAAATATCTGAATTGGCAAACACATATATAGTCAGTCAGTCAGTCAGTCAGTCAGATATAATTAAATTATTATTTTTCCATTAACCCTCAAAGAATAAATGCAATTCATGCACAATTTTGTTTAATTTTCTCTTTACCTCACTAGTTGAAGGTCACAGACAGGGACACAGAGTTTCTTTTGGTTGCAAGTTGTGCTTTTTTACACGTAATTTAGGTGCATAGCTGGATATCTTGTAAATGGAGAGATAACCTTAGGGGTCAGAGTCTGTCTCATTCACTCACTGTCCTGTGCAGGGAAGTTGAACTCATTCTCAGTTTTCTGGCATATGAAAACCCAGTTTGGACAGTATACTGAGCACACATAAGCTGAACGTTGCATCATGGCTACAATGGTGGTATTAATCTGACATATCTTGACACAGGCACTCATTTGCACAGAAATGTGTGCAAAGAAAAAAAGTACAGTGCTTATGTTGCAATGTGTACCTTTCAGATTTTTAGTCTCGACCTGGGAGGCATCCTGACGGTGGTATTAACTGGATATGACTGTGTCAAGGAATGCCTCTACCATCAAAGTGAGGTCTTTGCTGATCGCCCATCACTGCCTTTATTCATAAAAATGACCAAAATGGGTGGTAAGATGATATCATAAGATTGCAATGCATAGTATTTCTCATGCAACAGTATCTGAATGATTGCAGTTGGTATGATATAAACTCCTGTCCTTTACTTCTTTCTCCATCTTCCAAAGGGCTTCTCAATTGTAAATATGGCAAAAGCTGGATTGAACACCGTAAACTGGCTTGCAACTCTTTCCGCTACTTCGGCAGCGGCCAGAAACAGTTCGAGAGGAAGATCTCAGAGGAGTGCATGTTCTTCGTCGATGCCATTGATGAACACAAGGGAAAGCCCTTCAACCCCAAACACCTGGTAACCAACGCCGTGTCCAACATCACCAACTTGATCATTTTTGGACAGCGCTTCACATACGACGACCGCAACTTCCAGCACATGATCGAGCTGTTCAGTGAGAACGTGGAGCTAGCAGTGAGTGGCTGGGCCCTCCTCTACAACGCCTTCCCTTGGATTGAGTATTTGCCCTTTGGAAAACACCAGAAGCTGTTCCGCAATGCTGCTAAGGTGTATGACTTCTTGCTGCAGGTTATACAGAGGTTTTCGCAGGGCAGGGTGCCCCAAGCACCTCGCCACTATGTTGATGCCTATTTGGATGAGTTGGAGGGGAGCACCGTAGGTCCCGACTCCTCTTTTTCCTATGAGAACCTCATCTACTCAGTGGGTGAGCTCATTATTGCGGGCACAGAGACCACGACTAACACCCTGCGCTGGGCCATGCTGTACATGGCTCTCTACCCCAACATACAAGGTCAGTTATAGTCGAAGCATCATCCCGATATGAAAACATTTGACCCAGAGAGAGATTAGATGAACATCTGGTTGTATGCTGCTCTAAATATAATGCTTAAGTAATGTTGTGAAGGAATACATACCTGATGCCATTTGTTTTCTCCTCAAAGAGAGGGTGCACAGGGAGATTGACAGCGTGCTGGCCAATGAGAGGGCACCCACTTGGGAGGACAAACAGAAGATGCCCTATGTGGAGGCTGTTCTGCACGAGATCCTACGCTTCTGCAACATCGTTCCCCTTGGTATTTTCCGTGCCACCACCCAGGATGCCAAAGTCAATGGGTACACAATTCCCAAAGGCACCATGGTGATCACAAACCTCTATTCAGTGCACTTTGACGAGAAGTACTGGAACGATCCAGGTGCTTTCTCACCACAGAGGTTTCTGGACAGCAATGGCAACTTTGTGAAGCGTGAGGCCTTCCTGCCATTCTCCTTGGGTTAGTTTCTCTGTTTCTCCTGGATTCCAATAGTCTTGATCAAATGTTTGTGGCTGCAGGTTATTTGTAACAGTAATCACAGTATGTCTACACAATCCTTTATGATCATAGTTCATCGGCCTATAAGTGTCCATAAAATCTTACATTTCAAAAGAAGTATCTATATAAATTAAATATTAAATGTTTGCTTCAGCTGTAGCATCTGTGTGTGATTTTAATGTTCTTTAAGTTCCTGTATGTTTTCTTCATCACAGAACATTATCACAAAAAAATGTAGAAGAGCAGGCACAATCCCCAGTTAAACACATCTTTTCCTCATCAGTGCATCTTTCTGAGCACAGCTGATGTGCCTGTGTTTATGAGAGAGTCTAAATTAATGAACTTTGGGTTTTCAGGGAGGCGGTGCTGCCTGGGTGAACAGCTGGCCAGGATGGAGATGTTCCTCTTCTTCACCACTTTGCTGCAGAGGTTTCATCTTCAGTTTCCTCCAGGAAGCATTCCAACTGTCACTCCCAAACTGGGCATGACCTTACAGCCCAAACCTTACTCCATCTGTGCGGTCCGCAGGCAGCAGAAAAGTCCCTTCTTTGGAGACACTCCTTATCACAATTAGGCAAACAAGTAATACAGCTTGTTCAAATGTTCAAGACAGTATTTAACTATTTTGCACAGCAATGCAACCACACGATACGGGTGCAGAAAACTGCATCGCTCTGAACTGTAGCGTCACAGTTTTCCCAAAGGACTTTCAGCAATAAAAGTAGCTCTTTACATATGTACATTTCATCCAGTTTATTCAATTACTATTGAATTATTTTACTGAGAAATATGCATGTTTGCACATTACTTTTAGGCAGCAAGGGAGGCGACAAAGCTCGATGCTGAAAGACATTCTGGGAACACTTGTGTGCTATTGATTTAGTTCTCTGTAGCTCAGAGTTGCTCTGAGCCCTAAAAATGAAATGTCTATAAACCTTTGTGCAG
>NW_027176076.1:845000-1012500 GCF_023055335.1 Clinocottus analis
CACGTGGCAAGAGCCAGAAAGCAGGATGAGGAGGACAAGGACCTTCGGGCCAAACAAGAACAGGAGAGGGACCTGCTGCGTCAACAAATGAGGAAAGAAAAGGTACTAAGAAGCTTTTTAGTAGTTACTGGTCATGACGAGGTGTATTGCATTACACTGTGAGCTACACTTCTTTTTAATTGCTTGGCTTGTCATCCTTAAACCTTAATAGGAGGAGAAGCGGAACAAAGAGGTGGAGGGACAGAAGAAGCTCCTGGAGCAGAGAGCTTTGTACGTGGAGAAGACCAAGAACCTTCTCACCTTCGCAGAGGGATCAAAGGAAATGGGCAAAGAAAAGAAGAAGAGTGGACGCGTGAGTGTCTCAGAACAAACTCATCAGCAGACTAACTCGCTGAGAATGCCGTGTAGATAAAGTACTTGTATTCTTTTATTTTACTTTTCAAGCGTAAGAAAGGAGATATTGATGAGTTTGTTAATGACGACTCTGATGAGGACCTGCCACTGAAGAAGAAGAAGAGGAGAAAGGGCGGCAGTGGCAGCGAACAAGATGAGGGGGCGGATGGAGAGAAGTCACGCAAAAAGAGGAGGAAGTAAGTCTGTTACCGATGTTTATTTAGCTGAATGAGGCACATGAGACACTCTGAGACAATTTTGTCTTTCATTACAGACCCACTAGAGGAGATGACAGTGATGACGAAGAAGGAGGATCACGACCCAAGAAGCAGCGTAAACCCAAAGAACGCAAGAAGATTGATAAGGTCCTTTAGAGTTTTCCTTGTCCTGTTCATTGTTTATTTGATTGAAATGTTTTTGGCCTGGTTTTCCATAAATGTTAACGTCTTTTCATAATTTTTAGCAGCAGCCTGAGCGTCTTCCACCGTCTCTCAAAGGAAAGATCAAGTCTAAGGCTATCATCTCTTCTTCTGAGTCCTCGTCAGATGAGGATGGCCTGAAAATAGCTGAAGAGAAGTAACAGCATTAAAGTTTAATGAGAATTTACACTTGGTACATCAGAAAATTAACAAGTGCACTTTCTCCCACACAGACAACAAAGAGACAGTGGTTCGGGATCTGATGAAGGCGGCCACAAGAAGCAGATTGCGTCAGACAGTGAATCAGATGCAGGAAGGAACCGCTCTGGCAGTGAGGCGGGCAGCCCACGGCGCTCTGCAGGCTCCGAGGATGACTCTGGCAGCGACCGTCCAGTGAAGAAGAGGAGGGTGCAGCGGCAATCGGACTCTGAGCAATCGGACAACGAAAGCAAGAGGAGTCAATCAGGTTCTGACGATGAGTCTCGGCCTGGCTCGGCCGCTGCAGCATCTGACAAAGGATCAGATGCGGGATCAGACGAGGGCTCTCCGCGCCGCTCGGACAACGAAGGTTCACCGCGGCGCTCCGACAACGAGGGCTCCCCACGGCGCTCTGACAACGAAGGCTCTGAACCTGAAGTCTCCAACAATGACAGCGATTAAATCTTCCACAGACTACTCCCATGTAATGCTGAGAAAACTTTTTATTTTGTATTAAAGCAGGGATTTCCGTCTGTGCAATATCTGGGAATTAGCATAAAGTGTTTTTCTTTTGTGGGCCCAGCATTTGTTTTACTCATCTTACTGAAAAGGTCTTTTCACAGATTTTGTTAGATCAAATGGTTTCATGTAAACTAAAGGTTTAAACCTTAATTTTGAAAATGTCAAATAAAAGTGTAAGATGTGGATTGTCTCATTCTGCATTGATCAGACCAACAGATCCAATAGAAGGAATCCTTTAACCCACTTGGAAATTCTCTACATTTAACAGCTTGAAAGTAATTAAGGAGCAGTGTGCTCAAAGACACTTCAACATGCAAACTATAGGGAGAACCGGCTACTTTGAGTGACCACTCCCATGAACTACAGCTGCCCCCAAATAATTTTTGGGATTTGTTGCACTAAAGTAAGGTTTTAGTGGAATGTCACTGGCCTACATGTCATAAGATATGCATGTACATGACAAGGTTTGGTGATAACTTAAGACTCACTTTCAATGTGGTTTTACACATCACAACCTTGGTGCGTACAGATGTGATGCGGCATTAAATCATCTGTCACCACTTACCCTGTTCAGTGAGGGGCGTCCACAGGCCAAGGGATAAAACCTAGACAGGTTGCCACGCTGAGACTTAAATTACAGTGAGTCAATTAACTCAAGCACGTCTTTGGACTGTGATAAGCCGGAAGAAATCCCACAGCTACAGAGACTGTGCAACAGTCGGATTTGAACCCAGTTACCCAGGAACCAGTTTCAAAATGGTTAAAATTAACATACTAAAAACATAAATTACAAAGTCAACCTTAAGTTTGACTCGTGAAAACTAAATTAATTGAGGGGAACAAATCTTCAGGACAATGAAATGAACTGTTAAACTTTATTCAAGGTTGATCTGTAGTTGTACACTGAACTTCTTGCACTTAACATTACAGTGACATCCCAAAAGAAGGAAAAAGTGTACACATACAGTACATTCTTTGTAATTTCATGATTAAAAAGACCATTTAAAAACTCGACAAATATGGCAAACCGACGAAAAATTTCCACACATGGTGGTGAACAACTGTTGCACAGGAAACTAAGCTTTGGCTGTCTCAATGATGAAACCGAGACATTCAAGTATAGTCCGAGATACATAAGAGGTATATCCATATGAATTGATAAATTAAAAAAGGCCACACAGATTCAATCCCAACAGCACAAAAGATTTGTACATAAAAAAGCTCTTGATTTATTAATCTAAATGTGGGTAACTGAAATCACACTGTGCAAATCAAAACAGCCCATCATCCAAATCTTTACGAATTTTTCCGGAAAAAAAGGGTCTGCTTTCAAGCACATAAACCATTATAATTATGGCAGCCCAAAACCGCAACTGAGCATCAACAAATCAAGGAAATTGTATCTTACTATTGCAACGACTCATGATGTTGAGCAAAGGTCATCGAAAAACTGATTTAACAAATGCAGATAAAACAATGAGAAACATCTCATTGCAGTATGTTAGAGACTTCTCTTTTTGTAAACAGTTTTAAGTAAATAGTTATGGCAGCACTTAGTGACTCCTACCAGATGTAAAAGGTGATACAATGGGTCAGGTGTTGGTGCTGGTACAGTTTCCTAGAAAATACTACCTACTGTTAAAGAAAACAAAACCCAAGATTGTAATGTAAAAAACCTCTGCTGCAGGACATCAACTTAGATTGAAAAGAAAGAAAAGCATAAATACAATGGTGGTGATGCTGGCTTGATCTGTTGAAACATTTCATAAAGGAATGAATTGTAACAGTGGTTGGGAAAAAAATTCATTAACAAGGAGAGGGAAGGTGTTAGGGTCAAGACTGGGAAGGGCATATGGAGACAAGTAAAAAAAGTATTCATTGCATCCTGATAACACATGGCTTTGGCCTGTCCCTCAGTAATCTTCATCCTCAGATTCCTCTTCTTCAGCAGTCTCCAGCCAGGTCAGCCACTGGTTCACCTGCACCATACACAGAATCTCCCATTAGGCAAATATATATTTGTATATTTATGAGTAAAACACATAATTGGGGTTGAAATTCACATTATCCTAGCTGAGTCTTATTCACCAATTTAAAAAATACATTTAAAAAAGTAATATTACCTGAAATAATGCTTTTCCTTTCCCTGGATATTCTTGGGTGACATCTTCTTTCCATGAAAGGAAGGCTTCTTCTTCGATTATTTCCATGTCATAAAAGTTAACAAAGTAGCGCAGTAACATACCTGGAAAAGGAGTGCAATTATTAAGCCTTGCATCAAAGTTTAATATCTGCCGACTATACTCAAGTATACATACCTTTGGGGAAACCCTTAGTATTGCAGTGAACCTGCAGAGCATACAGTGCACCGACTTGCAGCTCAATGTGATCGTGTAAGAACTTCTGCATCACTGGCTTGAAGGCCAGCAGCTGCTGCTTCTCCTCATCCTGCTGCTCCTTACTGGGTGCTGAAAGCTGCTCCTCATCATCGTCAGGGTTGATCTCATAAGCAATGTACTGCAAGAAGCTGACAGACAAGACAAACATGGGTTTGTGTTAACTTTGAGAAAAATATAGTTTGGGTCAACAATCAAATCATTGGGTGATAAAACTAGTTGTGTACTGGTGTACCTGGTCATGAGGATGTTGACAAAACCTTTGTCAGTGTGGAGTTTAGGAGAGATGTTGTCTTTGATCCACTTGTAGATTGACTGCGGAGAGGGATCTACTTTGATCTGCTTCAGAAGCTCTTTCTCCAGTTTCATCAGGGGAAACAAAAAGCTGAGACCTTTGCCATCCAGAATCTCAAGCATCCGGTCCTTGTTCTGGTCAATTTCTATGGAAGCAAAAAAAATTAAACGTGCATTACTTGCAGAGAAAAACAAGTCATTTGTAACTTCTGTACCTAATGACAATCGGTATAAACATATGGTTTGAGAGGATTTTGGACATACCAGGTAGCATCTTCTGCATGTTGACCTTGCTTTGCTGGAACATTTCAGCAAGCCAGTCACGGTCCTTCAGTTTGACCATCTGCTGCAGGCAGAGTAAAAATAGAGGGAAATGTGCGCCATTCTCCAGCGGATGGGCCAAGTCTGCAATGTTGACCAGGTCGCTGATGATCGCACGTGCGGCAAACTGTGCCAGATAGGACTTCACTAGTGGCACTTCCTCCTCAATCTTGGGACACTGGTCTAGAACACTCAAAAAGGCCTATGAAATTTTAAAAAAAAAATGTCGTTAGAGCTGAGTAATAACTTGATATTTAAATCTTTTATAGCAAATATAACATATTTTGAGAAAATAAAAATACTAACCTGCATTAGATTTTCACCCGTGGCAAGACCCTCCGTGCAGAGCGCAAGCACCAGAGTGCTTGCATGCTCCTTATCCTCATCGGAACGATCAAGGGAATAGACCACTATCTTGTTCAGCATCTCAGACAAAAAGTGCTTTGGAGCTCTCATCTCCCTCACAGCATTCACTGCCTCATCAACGTTCTTGTTGTTCAGGTAATCTGCCACCAATGTCTCCTAAAACAAAGACAGGAAAGTAGGGTTGTGTGATATGAAGATTAGATTGCGAAGGATTCAAATGACTCCCCAGTCTGCCTTTAGAGAGAGCTCGTTAGTGTCGAGCTACAAGGGCACAGTCCACCAGATGCAGTTCTATGACTCCAGTGTGTCCCCTGCATACAAAGACACAGCTGCTATATTCAAATCTCCCCAAAACACATTACATTTGGCACCACATATGAGTTAGAGGAAAAACAGTGACGTGAAGATGATGTTGTTGGTGGTACCAGTTACAACAAACCTTCTAGGTCGCAAACACGCTACTGTGTCGATAGATTGTGTTTTCAGCTGAGCTAAAGCAGAAAATAATGGTGATGTTAGCTCTCATTGTTCTCTGGAAGAAAAGTACTGTAGCCCCAGTGTTGTGCATGTCAAGCCCCAGTGTTGCGCATGTGGAGCGACACTAAGTATACATTCATACACACACAAACACCGCCACACACACCATTTATTTAAAGAAAAAATCCTTTTAAATGTTACATGGTTTGATGTGGATTTCTAAAAGGTACTGATAAAAATGTAAACTAAATGCAAAAATTTAGTGTGACAACTAAATTTGTTGTGGCATTGGTTACTTAGCAGGACCATTTTAGAAATTAGTTTGGTCGCATCTTTGTGACGTAAAATAGTCTGATGAAATAATATATTTAGATTTAATTTCACCCTCAAAAGGACTGCAAGATATATTATGCTAGACGGAGGATAATGGGCAATAAGAATGAGTGCTTAATTAACTTACTGTCATTTTGCGCAACTCTTCCTTTGTAGGAGGAGCCTTTTTGGTAGATTTTGCAGGTTTTTCCTGAATTGGAGGTGGGTTGATTTTCAGGCCAAGCTGTGGAGACTAAACCAATAAATCCAAATGAATGCATGTTCAGTGGAACCTGCGATTCCCATGTTTGTACAACATAAGTTTATAAATCTAGAAATGTTACCTGTCCTAGTGTGGAACCTTGGGCACTTGAAGGAATCATAGTCATCTGTGGCTGCAGTTTTGGGATTTGTTTTTTACTTAAGATGAAGGACTGGGCAGGCCTCAGACTGATCTAGAAGGGTGAAGACACAAGTTTAACACAAAATCGCACTGTAAAAAAATGAGCTGGAACAATAGGATCCATTCAAATCAAAACCATCCCAGTTTATCAATGTACCTCATCAGCATTGACCTTCCCCTTCTTGACGAATCGTGGCGCCATATCCTTAGACTGCATCTGCACAGCGTGGTTCTGTTTGTGGTTGAAAACTGGTGAACTCTGTCCCTTTAACAAAAATTTAAAGTTTTAGTGAGGAATTACATCTCCCTCTCCACATTCTCAATTACCAAGTAGTAAAAAATGAGTGTAGATATGTGTACCTGGTTTGGTTTTATATACGGTTTGCTCCCCACTTCAAATTGAGGCTGGTGTGAACCATTGCTGTTTCCAATGTGACCATTATAGAGCGGGTTAGTGCGGTGACGCCCCATGGTAGGGGAATAGTGGTCCTGAATGACTCCTGGACCAGTACCAATGCCACTTCCTATACAAAACAGAAAAGATTAAAAAACATGTCCTAAAAGGATCACTCCTTTTTGAGGGCGTAACTGTTATCTCCAGAGAGAATAAAAGATGCAACATACCAGGCATTTGCCCAAACATATCGGCCAGCCCTCCAAGAGTTTCTCGGTCAAACTTAATCCTTGTTGGCAGGAAGGAGGAGTTTTCCATGAAGAATTCGTGTCTCATTCCATCGTTTGATGGTGGTATGAAACAACCTAAATCCTGCAAAGATGGAAAATCGGTCAGCATCTGTAGCATTGTAATTCTTACATTGTGAATAAGTAGCGAAACAGTTTACATCAAATTGAAACTGGTAGCTAACCTTTACTGCATCCTGACGAACTTGGTTGATCGTCTTTGGTCCATTATCGCTATACGCTTTGCGAGCGGCCCAGTTGTTTGCACGCTGCTCCACCGTGTTCTGCAGCAGGAAACGAATCCTCGATGGCAGTTCCTTGCTGTTCGTTAAGGATTGCATGCGGCTAAAGTACTGATCCATCAAGGACTGAAAGGAGAAGGTATTTGTTATACAACGAAGTAGACTGTTTAAGACAAGACCATAAATGGGTTGTTTGACATACTCACCCTAGCCTTTTCATGATCAAGTTTAGGTCCAACTGTTCTCATTATCTGACAGAGGCATTCCAAATCTTCACCCACATCCTTAAGTTGGACTCTTTTTTTCTTCTCCAAAAGCTTAAAAAGAAAGAAGAAACACTCAATACAAAGTAATGCAATTTCTTTGCCAGATGCCCAAAGTCACAATAGTTAGTGTCACCCGAATTTTGGATTACATGTGTCATTACTAATACATTTTGCAACTACACAACAAAGTAAATGTCATTCAACTTACTGTTTTGATGCACTTATGAAGGATAGATTCATGGATAAGGTTGAGTTTGCCAAGTTCCGAAATGAATTTAATGTTGCCCAGCATCTTGAGCTTTGCAATAGAACGCTGCTCCTCCTCTTCGGAGGTGAGTGGATTGTCATGTTTGTCAAAGACTAGAGAGAAAATTAAGTAAGACAGTTGAATGTAACCATTTATGCAATACATGCATATTTAGTAACCGACCACGCAGAGCAATTGCTAATCACTTACGTTCAACATTTCTGGTGCGGTTCTCAAATTCATCTTGAAGCTTGGAGATCAAAAGCCTTCTGAAGGTCTGTAAAACAGAAATTGTTCAAATTCCAGACAGAAAATACCATTAAGTAGTAAAGCAAATGTATAATATTCCTGGGAAAAACTTACAGTGTTCTGCTTATTTGTTACTGGATTTTCTGTTGGGTCTTCAAAGTTTGGTGCATCCTCTGCCAAGCGTAGGCATAGTTGAGCGTATAACTGACTATACTTTGGCTCTTCGAGGGCTTTGTCAACAATCTAAAAATATAAAACAAAATTAACCAGCAAATCACAATTAACATTACTTTATTTAGGCGACTATAGTAGACCGAGGCTCTAAGCTAGAGTTTAGATACTGTTATTCTTTAAAATTATACTTAATGAACACCCATCGGAACCAACCATGTAATACTAGAAAAATCCATCCAGATTCTGCATAGAGTATAAATTAGTTATTTTTGCCCAATTTTAATTGGTCTATTTAATTGTTTTGGCATAGTCTTGAAATTACATAAATTGGTTGACAGCAAAGCTCTCAATTGTTTCCATGCGTGATGATGTCCCCATAGTAACTATTTCACATAGCGAGAGCTTTTTCTGAAACTTGACATTGCTAAATAAAATAACTTAATGTGGTATTTAGGTGGCAAAAAGTGTTAATGTCAACCCAAAATTTACACCAACAATGTATGAGACTCAAGTGAGCGTCGGGATGGCCATCATATACTTCCATCACGATGTTTGAAGGGTTAGGTGTCCATTTAAAAAAAGTTGTAGGAATAATACTCACCAACAAGATGGTTCCTTTTAAGACCAGTTTTGACTCCACACCAACATTGAGGAGCTCCAGGCATAGTTTGTCAAACTTCTCTGGGGTCAGCTTATTCAGTATGCTTTATAAAAAAAAAAAAGAGAAAAAAAAAAGAAAAAGAAAAGGACATTAATGGAAAAGACTATGCAAGTTATTAAGGTCCAAGCTTACAATCGAAATACTCTATCAAAATCTTTGTACCTTGAGTAAATATGGATTAAAAAAAAATAAAAAAAACTTACCCTCTCACTTTCCTGAAGAGTGCATCATTTTGCCCTTTCTCGTTGGAGTTGGCATCTCGTCTAGTGCTTCGAGAAGGTAACCATCTCTGAACGCTAGAACCTGGGGTTTTCCCCAGGAACTCGCTGCAACGGACACAAAACCAAGTCAATATAGAAATCAGAAAAACATTACCTTTTACCACAAGTATCTAGCCCTGATCCATTGTGAGAGTTGAAAAGGTTCCGTTATCTTAAAACGACGTCACTAAAATTTGATTCAACCTCCAGAAACAACTACGAACCCGATTTAACATGTCGGTTAAAGCCATACTTTTCACCACATCTGCATTGTTGCACTGCGTGTGGACATGAAAATTAATAATGTTAGGCTCTTTTTGATACCCGAGCTCCCAACTCCTTTGCCAAGGCAGACCCGCCAAAGATCGACACAAAATGCTTTATTTTGCCGTATACAGCAACTTTTGTTGGTGAATGAGCATAGGCGGCTCCGGTAACACAGGGATGTTGAAAATTGTTCATACTGCAACAATACAAAGCCAGATGAAAATGAGCAATATTTTCCTCAAAGTAATTTGAGAACAATTACACCCCTGTAGCTTACATGCTTCCAGCTGGTGTCAACATATTGTAAACAGAATCAACCTGAACCATTGAAAAAGTGGCAAAAAGCCAAATTACTAAATGAATAAACTGTAGAATACATATTTTATCTTTTAAATGGCTAAAGGCACTTAGAGACATTGCTATTCCCCAAACGTGTTGAAAATAAATATGTGGGAGTGCAACTTAAGCCTATATAGGAGATTGATTTAATATGTAATCAATATTAATGACTAGGTGTTCCATGAGAAAGGAAACTTTGGAAAAATCACCTGTTGCCGACAGTCTTGGGATAGTGCTGAGGTGCACCCCCACCTCCTCCCCCTACACTGTGATGCAAAAAAAAAAAAGAAAAAAGGTTTTAACTTAACATAAGGAGATGTGAGGCTAATCCTTTGACGTCGTTTCTGGGTTTTTAGCAGTATATAAATAGGCGTTAGATGTAAATGGTCAATACCTGAAACGAGAAGGACCCCCTGATGCAACGACACTCTCCACTTTGGCGGCTTGACAAAGTATATCTGAAAAGAATAATGTTCCGGGAAAGGGAAGGAAAGAGCGACCTGGAAGTAGAGACGGATACAAAGGAACACATTAGCTCACAGCTCGAGTGTAAAACGCAAACGTGTCAGTTTGCGGGTCATCAAGGACATCGCAGTCAAGCTTTAATAATATCTGCAATGTTACGTTTTTTTTATTCCGCATTTTGTGAATTTCAGCCGCACCTTCGTCCTTACAAATTAACGTAAAACTGGCTAGTTACCATCTTAATGTATCGATATTGTGGTTAAATTATGCCCCTGCGATGGCGCCGCTTTGTGCTTCCCATTACTTTAAACAAATTATAAACCTCCCATCGGTCGTATTCTGCAATTTGTAACCGTAATCCAACGCTGACCCGAGTTAACTAGGTTTACCTTATATAACCTTCCGTTAAACCGTAATCACAGGACGAGGGGAAACCAGGACAGCACGTGCCTCGTTGGAATTTCACATAATTTAACATCAGGCTCCGTTTTAATTGCGTCCAATAATGATTAAATAAAATGCCATACCACTTCTCAATACGTTAATCCGTGTAATCAATTGCCAACATTATGTGGTTCATACCGTATCCCGTAATTACAAGATTCACAAAAAAAGGCCAAACTGGGTGTTTAAACTAAGGTAATATGTACGTATGTTGTGTTAGACAATTAAATCGTAATGGATTTAGAAGTGAAATGGCTTAAATATAGAGCAAAAACCAAATCCCATCAGCTGATTTTATGAGGTCTTTGTTCAGACACCGGATGTCTACACACAGCGACATCTTGAGAGGATTCGCTGAGCAGGCCGCCGGGGCGCTTGCGGCTAATACGCTGCTCGCAACGCTTCGAAAACAAGCCGGGGTTTTCCTGTACGTAAACATCAGCTCAATTGCTTAATATCAATATCGTCATCAAGAGCCAATAATTAAAATCATAATCGTACTTTTCCACTTCGATTAACACGTAACTGTATAAGAGAAGACGAACTTCCTCCCAGACCGGTCGGTTAGCTGAGCGTTAGCCAGGTTAGCCGAGCGTTAGCCGGGTTAGCTGGGCTAAAAAGACATCGAGACCTCTTACCTTTACTAAAAGAACGTCAGCGTAGCCGTAGTCTTGGTTACCAGGAGAGAAAAGAATAGGACATAGGAAATTGAGCTCAAAAAGTCGTGTTTACGCCAATACGGTTTGGTAGTATTTTTGTTGAAACACGACGGCGTTAGCAACCGGCTACAGCAGAGAAAGAATGCTGACTGCTTAGCTACGTCATGCGGAAGCTGATTTTATACGGGGCCGTCTCCCACGTCATCGTCACGCCCTGCCGACGTTACTTACGTAGAACTCGTGAACGTTTCGCAATCTGTTCTCATCGGAATAACATGTCTTGCCCGGAGGGTTTGTTCTTCACCGTGTCATTTAGACATGTGCAGAGACAAATCAAGGATCGTACAGCTGGTAATAAAAAAACCAAGAGAATAATCTGTTTCGCCAGGGCGAGGAATATGTCGCTGGTTAAGTCAAAATTGTGACTTTATAAATCGGCATTATGGGATGGTCTCAGAAATATCTTCTCATAATATTGACTTGTATGTCACAATTGGGAGTTTCCATCGTAGTATAAATATATATACTTTGAAGAAATAGTAAGTACACTTTTGACTATGCCATATTTTAAGTTCTGAGTTTTGAAATAGTGAGTCAAAATGCTCATGAATATTTTTACTCAAAACTGACGCAAAATTGTAGCATCTCATAGCTTGAATTTCTCTCATGGATTTGACTCAACACTTTATCCTTGTGTGATGCAATTGTGATTCATCACATTATTTTATGAAACTAAAATTTCATCTGACAATATTGACTTACTGCGGTGATTTTTATTTTTATCTTGCCTTTTTGTCTTTGTTTTGGTGGTGGAAACAGTCTTCTAGAAAAGTGACCTGCAGCACAACAGAATATGACCTACTGGATTGTAAAGTCACCACTACATTGATCCTCTCAGAGAGACTCCATTGTCTTGTCCTCCTCTATGGGGATGTCCCAGCACAGAGTTAACTACATAGCATGAATTCTGCAGCCACGAGTGATTCGGTTTTCTTTTTAACTCAAGGATTGATGTCTGAGTACTCAAACCAAATGTAGTCTGCCATCCTGATGCCCAAATGGTTTATGAGCCTTGATGAAGCGTCATTCCTTATTAGGTGTTACATTAAACCATTTATTGAGAACCTACATGGTGAGTTCACACTCATTATGTCTGTTTCTGCTCACTGGTATGGGGATGTAAAGAGAACTAGCTACATTTGCATTAAGTTGTCCGATAATGGTCCACGGATGATTCCTAACGATTTTTATGACTACCTGACCTTTTAAAAAAGGTGCTGCAATAGCAATATTCCCAAATAATTTTCATCGGATATTCATCAGGCTTAAAAGATAAATCCTAATGTCTATAGTGATAACCTGACATTTCCGCCACCATAGGACTCAAACTATTTCCCCCTTTTTTAGAGCAGGTTTATAAACTTTTCAGGCTTTGTTTCCAGAGACTTTCAGATTTGGATCTAATGAGTTCTGCACATTATTGCATGACCATGACACAAGACCAGACTGGTAATGCATTGTACAAGATGAATGGTCGTAATAAACATAATACAGATAGTACAAACACTTTGTCAATGAACTCATGAACTTTTTAATAGTGCTTCTGAACAATGTAGTGCGAAGGCAATATAAAATCTCAGTGCCAGGCCGGGACTTTCCTACCTAAGCATGCTGTCTGATATCGTATAGTATAAATAAATACATACAAATGATACATAAATAAAAAATTAAATTCTAAAATAGCTATAACTTTTTGATTCTGTTCAAGCCAGCAGAGAAGGCTTAGCGGGCCTTCGCGGCCCACCATGGTGAAATCAGCATACCGATCACAAGTCTTGCTCTGGTTGAACCTGAATAATCAGTGTGTCTGGAGCTCTTCATACTGACTTTGTGTTTGGTGGGGTGTAACATCCATATGTTTAGTACAAACTGGACTCTAATGGGAAATACACAATGTAAAAAAAATATGTGAGATTTCATTAACTTAAGCATGTGACTACTCATGACCCCTTCTCAAAGGTTGCATATGTTAATCTATGAGCTACAAGCAGCCAAAGAGTGATATTTCCTTATTCAGATTGTTTCATTTGAAGATGTTTGTATCGACCTGAAGACAAGTTCAACTTACCAGTAGCTTATTTCACAAAAAAAGAGAAAAAAAAAGTAGAGAACATTTAACATTTACACCTACGTCTAATGGGAATTAAATTAAAAGGAATAGTTCAATATTTAGAGAGTTAGATGAGCAGATCGATACTGTTAAATGTCAGGCAACAAGTCTTTGTGCTACGCTAAGCTAATTGGCTGCTTACCATATAATTACCAGACAAAGTGGTATTGCTCTTCTTGTGAAACTCTCTGCCAATAAGCACATTTCCCCAAATCTTTAACTATTCCTTTAAATGATCATCCTAATTTATTTTGAGAGCCTTTGTGACCCACTGTCTTTTTAATAGTCGTAATTTTACTTTACAAGCTAAAATCCACAATGCCAGATTCTGCTTGTGGTCTGATGAATAAACGTAGCCGAAAGGGTAGCCCTTAAGAGCATTATAATCAAGAAGTAGACCAAGACCCAATAAAAGCAATACAGAGATACAGAATTACTGTGTGCATCTTGCCAGAAGCACAACAGTAAGTTCACTTCAAAGTGATAAAACTCTGGCTTTTCAAATTACCCTGAAGGAGAAAAAAGCATGCTGATAAGTCGTGTGTTAAGACTATAAAATCAAAATCATATCTTTAGCTGTAAGTCAAAA
Organism: Clinocottus analis; assembly: GCF_023055335.1. Taxonomy (NCBI): domain Eukaryota; kingdom Metazoa; phylum Chordata; class Actinopteri; order Perciformes; family Cottidae; genus Clinocottus; species Clinocottus analis. The sequence continues at coordinate 858,815 of NW_027176076.1, forward strand.
GGGTTCTGTGGCGAGACTTTCTATAATGAACACTTTATAGAGCAACAAGTAACCCTGACATGAGCATTTAGCCATTTATTGCAATTCCACCCAAAACCTTCTCTCCAGTACCATGAAATACAGAAGAAGTGACTTAAACAGTTTTAAATACATAGTATATTTTATAATATTTCTCCCTGGGCTTTTGAATTGCTCAGTGAAACTGATAAATTACCCTATTTTCCACCAAGGAGCGCAAAGAGAAAATAGTCATCATATTCAGCTTCTAATGAGACAAATAATTATTACAAATTCAAAATAAATTGCATAAAGTAAATTAGGAATTTCATTGTAGTAATCACAGAGAACATAACTCATTGTGAAAGCCTTATACAATTGATTGTATAACTTATTAAAGCTAATTAAAGCTAGTCCCCAGGAAACAAATCAGTATGTGTCCATTTTTCAAGCCTAAGCAGAGGAAACATCAATAATAAAAAGAATGAATGAGCTAAACAACATGACACATGATAATTTGAGTTTTATTTTTTAAAGCCAGTAGATGGTACTACAGTGCTTCTTTACTTTTTGTAACGTTCAAATACAAGCATTATTTGCTTCCATTGCACTGGGTTTAAACTGTTAATTTAAAATCATACAAGTATTAGCAAAATGTAAAAATCTAATTTATTGAAAACACAAACATAATTTAAAATCTTGTGCTGTCAAACAATTAAAATTTTTAATCGCGATTAATCGCATTTCTGTCATAGTTAATTTGCGATTAATTGAATTTTTTTCTTCTTCTCTGCTTTAATGCTCTTGTAACCAAGTGGGAAAGGTCTTGTCACCGTTGGGACACCAGAGGGCGCTGTAGCCCGAAGGGGAGCCGGCGAGACGCGCGAACAAAACGGGAAGTCAAATCCGTGACTTCAGGTGGAGCTGTCATCTGTCTCCGGGTTAGTAGATGGGTTTGAAATGTCACTTTTGCAGAGAATGTGTCCATAAATGTTTTGTGATATATGTAAATAATGTTCATAAAGTGTTTATGTATCGCTGGATGCGTGGATGTTGAAGCAAATTGTCATGATGGTTACAGATTTGAGCTTTGCGGAATTAGCGTCGGTGGCGCGGTTTTAGCTAACGCCAGAATAACATGTGGTGAGTGCGTTGCAATGTTCTGCATAACCTATCTTACTGTTTTTTGTGTTAAGCTTCATAATTAACTGTGGTATGGTTTGTTGTTTTGTTTGATTTAAACAGGAGCTATTGCTGCAGATATTTTTGTACTTTTTGTTGTGTATTTTGCACTTTATAAATGAACCAACCTAAACTAAATATTCCAAATTTATCAGAGAAATAACGATCCTTATTGTAGCTGTGTGTAAGTACTCATTTCTCATTTCACCTGCCTACATATTTTGGTACCAGGAGTGGCGTCTCTAATTTGGAATATTTAGTTTCGGTTGGTTCAAATCTGGTTACATTTGGGCTACAGCGCCCTCTGGTGTCCCAAAGGTGACAACACCTTTCCCACTTGGTTACACTCTTATCAACATGAAAAAGTGGATTGGCTTGCTTTATGCAAATGTTTTATTTTATTGAAAAACAACTGCCAAACCGGGCGGTACAAAATAAAATTATAAAGTGCACATTTCAGGGGGGCGGCTGCGAGAGAGAGTGAGAGAGAAACATAGCGGTCAGGCTTCATAGGTCCTGTCGTTGGATTTGATGCGTATTATATCAGCTAGATCCTAGTCCTCCACAACGTTAACAGGCCTACACGCAGTAGCACCCATTTAGCCATGGCTGCAATAAGTTTGCACTTCGTTGTGGTGTCCATGTGTTTCTGTCCGAAGTCATCCATTCTTGTCTGGGTATGACGAGTGGGTGCAGAGTTAGCATCAGGTGAGTGCTTTGCCATTAAGTGGTATTTCAGACTGGATAGCTACGAACACTTAGCTCACATCGTTCCTTTCCACGAACAGTTAGGTCTCATATTGTTCTTTTCCACAAACAGTTAGCTCTCACATCGTTCTTTTCGAAGAACAGTCAGCTGACATTGTTCTTTTCAAAGAACGGTTAGCTGACATTGTTCTTTTCGAAGAACAGTTAGCTGACATTGTTTTTTTCAAAGAACAGTTAGCTGACATTGTTCTTTTCAAAGAACGGTTAGCTGACATCGTTCTTTTCAAAGAATAGTTAGCTCTCACATCGTTCTTTACAAAGAACAATTAGTTCACATCGTTCTTTTTGAAGAACAGTTAGCCAACATCGTTTTTATTGCAAGAATCGTCACCAATACGATGAACACCATCAAGATGCAAAGAGAAGCCATGAAACAACTGCGGCAACCAGGGCCAAGACCTGGTGGTACTCTGCCTTTTGTCCACAATCAAGGCATTACCAAACCAGAGTGGTACCCAAAACCAGGCGACGAACAACTGGCTGCATTAGGCATGGTGGATGCCGTCGAGGAAGCAGAAGAGCAAATGCTCAGCCTCAATCATTTGAAAAAGCAGTTGAAATCCCTTTGCATGGAAGTACACAAACGCCAAGCAAAGGTTGAATCCTGGAAGAGATCAGACATTAAACTCAAAAGGACACAAGAGTTTGATGTCCAAAAAGCTACACTAAAAAGGCATGTGAAATTAAGAGCAAGCGAGGGATCTAATGGATCAAGCGCAAAACCATCACATATTTCGCACTAGGAGAAGCAGTTAGGGCAACAAACATGACTCTCTAAGCTTCAATTAACGTGGAACACCATCTAAAAAGGAGTCTCTGGAGGAGGAACTCAAGGACATCCAGCGAGAGCTTGTCGAAGTGAAGCGCTGTAGGACAACAGTGAACGAACTACAGGCTCAGAGTCTCTGACAAGCCAAAACCCGCACTCCAACAGACAATCAGAGTTGCACGAGGAAGTGCAGCTCGGAGACGGTGTTAGGGAAGCCAACAAGAACTTTCAAGATTCGATTCATGAGGAACACCGTAACAGTGAGGCTTTGCGTAATGAAATCCAGACCATGCAATGAGAGCTTGTCGAGGTAAAGCACTGTAGGGCAAAGGGAGCAAACAACAAGCTCACTCAGAGGATTTGATAAGCCAAAACCTTGCACTTCAACAGACAATCAGAGAGTTGCACCAGGAAGTGCAGCTCGGAGACGCCGTTAGAGATGCCAACAAGACATTCCAATCTTCGATTGACAAGGAACACCGTAACAGTGAGGCTTTGCATAATCAAACTCTGCTCTCCAACAGCCCATGATGACCGCCAACGAGGAGTTTGCGAATTGGGATCGTTTCAAGCACAACAATCTCGGCATACAAGAACAGGAAGGTACCCTATTTAGGGAAAATTAGGTGTTGGTTAATAACCACATGGAGGTTATATAGAAGCTCCTGAAGCAGGATGATCATAAGCAGAAGCATGATCTATTAAAAGTCGCCACTGACTCCTTGCAGGAGAAAAACGGTCAAATGGACGCAAAAAGTAGATCTTTTAAAACACCAAACTTGAAGAGCCCGTTGGTTTCAAAACAAATTACACAAACATCCAGATAGAGAAAGCATGTCTCACCAGGGAGAAAACCACTCTGATCAAGAACATAAAAGGTCCTTCAGAAGAAGGTCGCCCGCAAAAGCAGATATGACGAAAAGAACAGGGTGATTCGATCTGAGGCCGCTGCCTTGAGTAGAGAGAACGGGGTCTCTACAGCAGAGGGTCGATGAACTCACTGAGTCCATTGAGGGTGCGCCATCTTTTAACCGAAACATACCGTCGACCTCGGGGACAGCACTCAACACCCAATATTGCTTTGGCCCAACAGTACTTCCAGGCGCCTTAAGTGTCTAAAAAGAACTTGGCAGGTTTTCTTCCGGATGGCCCGGTTTCCTGCCCAAGTTATTTTTTATTTTTTCATGTTTTGTAAAGGTGTAGTTAGGGTGATCCGGCTTCCTATCGCCCTTAAAAACATTTTTTTTTCTCACACACCCACACTTATATTCACAATCGCAGGGCTTCACAAATTCAGACAAAAAAAAGTGTCATTACTGATCTTCAAAATGTCATCATTGAGTTTCCATGTCTTTTGTAAAGAAATACAAAATGTGCACAATGTATTCAGGTTGTAACTGATATTTGTATGGCAATTATTAAATATACAGTAGGTGCCCAAAAAAATCATGACCAAGAACACATTATCATCATGTAAACATCAACTATAATTCAGTTCAGCCACAATCTTTCATTTATTTAGGACCAGTTTAGCTTTGTTTCATGGTTATTGTGAATATAATGTAGTGAAATTAATTGACACACACACACACAGTCTGTGACTGTAATCGCAATCAAAATATTTCATAAATATATATATATATTGTAAAACCTTGCCTTTTGAATTCATTTTCCTCTCTTAATCCAACAATGTGCACACATCAGTACAAGTACATTTCAGGAATATCAGAGCTCTCTACTTTTAGTGGTGACTCAGTCAACAAGTTTAGAAATCGTCCATTAAGGAATAGGAAAAGCCGGAAAATATCCTTTTAGGAATGCAAATTGAATTGTCTGAACTCTCAGCAGACCGAACATGAATCACATTAAGAACAACCAGGACTTGGCTGAGTTATTCTCCCTGTTCTCTAGCAGAGAGCTTTATCCAGGAGATGCTTCTCATTTACTACACAAGGGGTTCCCATGCTCGGTATCTAATTGGCTCCTATTTATTGCTGATGGAGTACAGGTCATACATGGAAGAGAGGGTGTGTGGACTCAAATATCATTACAAATTAACATGCAGGACTCCCAAACTTGCTTGTGCTGAAAGAGTGCTCAATATTCAGAGCACACCCTGGATGAATATGCTGAGGTATGGTGGCTGTCCTGTGCGCCAAATTGTGTTGGGCTTGAGGGACTGTCTGAGTCATCACTGACAAGCCCTGTGTCTGATTCCAGCTATGCTTATACATGCTGGCTGGACTTTACCTGGCGGCCTGATAGTATTAGCAAGAGATGTTTAGAAAGCGCTCCCTTAGGAGAAGTTAAAGTATTCGGTCCGTCTTAGGCCAAGAGGTAAAAGAGAGACCACTGAACATCCAATTTTGTTAATTATAAAAACAGATTTGTAACACAAAACGTATCAATGATTCAGATATGGCTGTACACTGAGTAGATTAATAATATATAATATATATATATATATGTATATATATACACACACACAAAATTATGAAATTATTTTCTAAATTGTGAAATTATTCAAATTTTTAATCAGATTAATCACAGGTTTCTGTGGACTAATCATGATTAATCACATATTACCGATATTCTTGGTATATTTTTGTAAAAACAAAGATTTATGATAAAAGACGGATATATACATTGTCATTTATACATTGAGGTGCTGTTGTAAATAATGCAACTACAGGCCGTAAGGTGAACCCCTTTATCGTTTCATCCCGCTCCGCAGTCGAGCATCTATGCGATCTTTAGCTCATAAAAAAAGAAAGAGTCGTGCTAAACTTCCAAAAAAAAGTTTGTCGCTGAAATTCCAGTCGATTATTGATGCAGTGATGTTTTATGCAGAACGTGTTTCTTCAGAGCGTAACAGGATATTTGTCGCAAGTGGAGGTGACGAGGTGCTCAGTGTTGCCAGATTGGTGATGGCGTAGTATCGATTTTATTGCTTTTTCAGCATTTTAACATGAAGAAATTACAAACAATATACATACAAAAGAAATTAAGATTCCTCTTGAAAGACTGCCATACCACAATACTACACCTGTGCTGAGCATACCACAATTATACAATGTACAGAGAGAACAATAAGACACATCAATGGTTTCGACTGTTAGATAGATGCCAGAAAATTCTGTAAAGACATTTGTGGTTCCCATAGGATGACTCATCCCACCTTTGGATTCTTAACTCTTGTCTCACCACAAGAATGCCATTTTTAGTTTGAAGTATGACTCCTTCCCGAAGCCTAACCACGCGTTTTAACGTTACCATGATGACGAGGGTCTGCTCAGCTCACCTGCCTAAACATAACCAAACCTTAACCACAGCGTTGTCAAATTATGCAATTGATAACAATTATTTACTGATATGATCGTAAGATCAAATTATTTGTGTCAGTTAATTTCGACTACTTGAGTATGTAGTAAGAAGCACTAGGGTTGCAAAATTCCGGGAATATTCAAAGTTGAAAACTTTCCACAGGAATTAACGGGAATAAACTGGAAATGTCGGGGTAATTTAACTATTCACCTTGTCATAAGCAGACATGCATGCAAACATTGATAATACAACTTTAAAAAATTACATTTTTGACCTTTTTGACATTTTGTGAGTCAAACTTTATTCTTTCATCGAACAACGAAAACATGAACGTTGAATGAAAAAAGGTGTATTCCGTATGATCACCACCCCCCAACACAAATTTCTTTCTTTAGTGTTTTTCCCTGAATCCTTTCAGGTCGAAATGCTTTCTTCCAGGACCTACATGAACTAGTTTAGTTCATAGTTCATAATTAAAAAATGTGAACTGAGTTCACAGCTCCGAAAAATGAACTAGTTCAGTTATTTTTTTCAATATGTTGCAGCTATAATTGAAATCTGTCTGTCTGCAATACCGCTCTTGGCCTCTATGCAACTCGGCGCTCTCACACTTGCCAGGCGTCGGGCTGAAACGTTCAGACGCAACACTGATGACAAAAACATCAAAAACAACAGAACATTTATGTTTACGTTTATGTTTCTGGCAGACAATGTTCCCAACTAGCTGCATTCAGGGTCCAGCAGAGCTAGGCCTCCATAGTCTTGTTCTTAACCACATTTTAGTTCCCTGTTAAATGCTTTTGCAAAAAAACGTAGGCACAAATTCCCGTGGAAAGTTTCCGGAAATTTAACGGAAACTTTCCGCCCCTTTGAAACCTTAGGAAGCACACATGGTGGGAGAGATGGTTAACCACTAAATTCTCTTGTTATGTCTAAATATGACAATTTGTATGCTACATGATCAAAGATAAGCTGTAAAACTGATTGAGATTTCAGTGTCAAACATCTTGTCCAGGACATATTGAGGAGGATGGACATCAGCCATCATATGTGCTCTACCTGTGACCTTGTTTAGGATAGTAGCATAGCCCACTGTGATGGTAAAAGTGTCGTAAACAGAAAGGGGGTTGATTTCTCAGTGCAAAGGAAAATGTAACTTTTTTGATCTCAAGGACAACAGGTCAAGCACATACCATGACTCAGCATTTTTTTGTTTCTCCATGGCTTGGAAGCGTAACCCTCATCATGTATAAAGTAGGGTCGTGACTCTTTCATTGAATCTTGTGTCACAGTCTGCTCTGAGTAGCTGCTGCATACTTTTCCTTTTTGCAAGAATAAACAGACGAAAGACAAGGACAAATGTCCTGGGCAGCACAAAAACATCTTCCCTCAACACCCAAACAAATTATGAAAGCCTTTATCAGAATCACACTGCAGTTGGACTTAAGCTCAACCTTCTCATGTCTGCATGCAAACAGAATGTAGTAAATAGAGGTTTAGTAGCTTTTCAATGAGTGTATTGCTACTTTAAATCTCTCTAAAAATACAGTATTTTGTATCATTGTCATTACTTAGTACTTCTTACAAATTGAATGTGGCAAATCTCTTTTGGTGTCAAGTAATTATGATGGACTGCATCTTGTTTAATAAAGAGGCAATTGTAGCTGGCCCTTAAGTCTTCATGAAAGGTATTTAAGGACTAGATGACTACGGCAGGTGTTGAGTTTTTTTATATGCAGATAATATTCAAAACATCAGCCTCTTTAAAACATGTGTCATCTCAAAGTTGAAGAATGCTATTAATGCTCTGTTGCTTTTTATATCCCCCATTTTGAGTCACAATGGCCTTTCATCATAGATCATGTATTTTTGCTGCTCAAAACATTTTTCTTCATGAAGAAAAAACCTGAATTCCATAGGTTGCGTGTGGCTATTGTTCAGGAAATATATCATGTCAGAACATAAAATGATAAGTAAGCATGCATTTTACTGTTTCAATAACTGTTGTACAGCAAAGGTCATATGCATTATCGAAATATTTATTGATAAATAAATAAATAAATAAAAACACTAGCTCCAAACAGTGTAATTTCCTCAGTTCCAACCTTAACAACCCCATGCTTGACTCTGAGATGAATAAGTAAATGCATAAATAAATAGGACTTGAAGGATTTTACTTAATACAACGAGGAGGTTACCCCGAGGGGAATAATCTGTCATGCATCCACTAATGAGTAAATATGAGGAACATAGAGAAGCTTAGACTTATTTTTTCAGAATTAATGCGAGTTGACGTTCTTACTACTGCTCACCTCGCTGTGGCTTTCCGTTGAAAAGGAGACCGTTTCTGTTTATGAGCAGAATTTAAAGCAGTGAAAACAAACAGCGTATACTATGCTCTTCTCTATTTATACTCTGAGGTAGCGCACAAAAGGTATGTGTAGATAACTGCTTTAATAGTAAATATTGATTAGATGGATTGGCGTTTATTCTGCCTTACTGTAAAAGCCAATCAGAATTCACTCATATAATGAACCAGGCAGAAGTCTTGGGAAGAAAAAGAAAAAAAAGCAGTGAGATTTCAGGTTGATGAGGGTCAGACCATCACTCAACCACTCACTGTTGAAAGGTCTTTTCATTGAATTGTTGAATATTTATTATCCATACAGAGCACATTGGAGTCATCAATATTTCTAATGCTGGTTTATAGCAATAGCCCTGGATCTTGACATTACAGAATTTATGTTTTGTTACACACCATTTCCCTTTCAAACCACTTTTAGAAAATTGGTATAGAAATTCTACAGGCAGAATAGTGCTACATAATATTAATTATCGATCGTGTGCAGATGTATTTATGTTAATCAATAATACAAATTGTGGCAATAATGTACATCTTCTAAGAACCATGAACAAAATTAAACATTTCAAAAGATTTTATTTTTGATCGGGTCGTTTTTTATTTGCAGTTTGTGGGATATTTTTCTCCGAGTTAGCTCAAAGGAATGATTTAATTATCGAGAAGAAAAGTGACTTCAACATTCAATGTTTTTGTATTATTGCAGCTTTCTCTCTGTCTTCTTGTCACTCACCCTGTTTTCGTGTGCAGGTTGAAATATATGAACACTGATAGCTAAATCCCACATGGTACAGACTTTAGTTTTGTTCCTGGTGTGCACTACACATGTTGACAGATGTCTCCCAGCATAGACTTAGACAGAAATAGATCCCAGTAGAGGAGAGTGACAGGGTGAGGACTCAGCTGAGCAGCTGGGAGACAAACTCCATTCAAGCTGAGGTAATGTGACCAGCCCTGAGACCGTCTGCTCAGCACAGGGAGAGACACATTCCTGTCTGACTCTCTCAGTGTCTCTGTCTGTCTCTCCTGTTACTCAAGTCTGCTCTGGGAAGCACTGAAGTCCTGTCTGCAGTTTCTGTCTGCCAGCACAGATCAGAGTCATTAGAGTTATGCTTATATAGTCGTACCTGCAGCCTCAATGGTTTATCTGCAGTCCAATCCAGTGTAATAAGTAACAGAAGCTTGAAAGCAAAAACATGACCAGCAAAGCAACATTAACAAACTGCCAAGTGACTGGGGAGAAGAGACTGATGTATGTGCTGCAGGACTAATCAGGGTAAGTGGGAACAGGTGTGTAAATGGGAGGGCACGTCAGGGCTGTTAAGAAATTATGAGGGCTTCTTCTCTCGTGGATGGTTCGAGGAAGGCAGGTCTGGGAAGTAGAGTACACAGCATAAGGCAGAAACAAAAACACCACCAACTAGGAATCCTACATTTAGCGAACTATTCAGGTTAAAAAAGTTAAACTAATAGCTAAGTCAAGAGTTATTTTCTTCCTTTGTTCATGTGAATGAGCCCAACAAAGAAGCTGCACAGGTGTCAAGACAGCAAATGTAGGATTTATTATTGACAAAATAGTTTTGATTCATGACATTTCTGTATCAACTATTGTTCTTTGAAGAATTACATTTATAGTAATCCCAGCGCCTGAAAATAATGAATGAAAATTATTGCCTACATTTTTTTTTGGGAGCAGCATACAATTTATCTTTTTTGTTATACAATAGGCATCGTTGAACAAATGTGAATTAAAAAGTAAAGAAAGCAAAATGCTGGAAATGAAAAACATTTTTTTTCATTATCTTTAAGTCTAATCATGCGTTCACACCAAAAGAGTCGTGAATTATTCGCGCAAGCACACAATACACAAAGTAACACAAACGCAAATCGTTGTGAAAAGCAAATTTTCCGCCTGGCGCGAAAGAGGCAAAAAAGCGGTGCGAAAAATTTGCCCAACAATGAGTTGCGAAAGCCAATCGGCTCTGCCCGGCGTCACTGTCGTCCTGTCGTTGCTGAGTTCAACTGACTGCTGGTCCCCCTGAAGTAGCTCTCATTCAGACACAGGTTGGAGCTGTGCCACATTATGAACCAGACACAATGGCGCAGAACTAGTGGTTATTTCAATGATGGATGCTGGAAATAGTAACTGTTTTTACAGAGTGAAGCCACGAAAAAAAAGCCGCACCCCGTTTCTGCTGCAAAAAAGCAAATTAAGCGAATTTACCACAAAGTCGAGCGAGTAAACTCAGACGAAAAAAGCGTTGCAAAAATTGGCAACTCTTTTGGTGTGAACGCAGCATTAGAGGATATTATGTGTCCTTTCAGTGAATTGTATTTGCACTGGATTTTACTTTTTTTTTAGAGACAGTTCATTTAACAATGGACTGAACTCTCTGCCACAGACTAGAGCTAAGTACGAGTAAATTGGATAAAATGAGATCATATATATTGTGACGTCTCGAGAGGTCGGGATCATGAGGTGAGGCGTTGGTATACAAATAAGGACAGGCGAGGGTTTCTTTAAGTTAAAGTTTCTGTATTTAAATCATTCTTAACCAAAAAATAAACTTAATTCCAACCACCGTTGTTGTACCAAACAAACAAACATAAGTCCTTCCGTCTTCCACCTCACACCAGCTCTCCTCAGGCTCATCAGCCTCATCCTTTTCAGCTGTGCAGCCGCCTTCCCCTGCCTGCACTGCTGAGTGGAACTTGTAGTCTTTTTCACTGGGATGTCATGCTGGTTGCAGTCCTTGCTGCAACCAGCGGGAAGGAATGTACCTCCCATTGATGACCATTCCTCTTATGACATCACAATATACAAATAAATGTATGTATATCTTTAGAGAATATACTGCATTTAGAAATGTGTGCAAAAGACATATCGTTATGACGTTAAATTAAAACTATTATGTAAAACCAGGCCCTGTGATGGACTGGCGACTTGTCCAGGGGTGTACCCTGCCTTCGCCCCTTGACAGCTGGGATCGGCTCCAGCGCCCCGCGACCCTAATGAGGATAAGCGGTTAAGATAATGGATGGATGGATGTAAAACCAGGAGTTACTAATGAAACTCCCGCAGTTATGAATGATTAACACGTCATGTAAAGTTACCAACTAAGTTAATACAGAATGGATTAAGCTATGCTGGCGTCCAACAACATACAGCAACCTAAAGAGCAGACGTTTGCTTCACAATGGTACTATTGTGGAGGCAAGATTTGGTGTCACTTTCAATAGTTATCCAGTAAATGCTCGAGTCTGGCTTACTCACCCTTCTGAGTTCAGTTAGCACAATTTCACTGTTTGACAGGATGTGAAGTTCTTTGCAGTCACTGTTAAGCCCACTGACTTGTCACACCACTTGATTTGAGATGTTCTACACCTGCGGACATCATTGCTGTCTAACAGAAAGACTGCTGTCTGTATTAAATATATGAATGTGTGTGTGTGGCTGTTGGAGAGCCGTCCATTTTCATAACATTTAAGAACAACAGCCAATCCTAAACCATAAATGTTGCATGGTTTTGTGTGCCGTACAGACCATTGCCCGCAGCACTCAACACACCCACAATGTTTAAGTGCCGTAATTAGAATGCTATTGGCCTAATAGACCCTCACACAGCTGTTTAGAAGGAACAATGAAGAAGATGCTGTTTCGTTTTTTCTACCACACCGAAACTCAAAAGCCTATCGAGGCAAAACGTCCTTCCATTCTATTTTCACTTTTAACCGGTCTTGATTAGCATTTCTGTCGTCTACAGACCCCATGAAAAGACCAACACCAATGTGAATTGATAGTGTTGACCGTGTTGGAGAAGCCTTAATTATCCATCCATAAAACATCACAATAATTATTTTGAGTAGACGACACATACACTGTCCTGCACACGAGCAGAAAAACACGTAGACACATTGTTGGTTTGAGATTTATTTGATAAGAACATATTCAAAATCGGCTCATTCTTTAGAGAAGCTTAATTGTAAGTCATATTTATCGAACACCAGACATCTCTCACTCTTGCTTTTCAACATGTTTTGAAATGAAATTCCATAAATTGAACAAAGAAAGGTTCGCTAACACACAAAGCAACAAATCTCAACGAAGCTGAGAAACTAACTGCATATCTGAAATCTTGCACTTTGTGATATTAAAAGTAAACTCATATCACACTAAACCCGTCTCCCTCTGTTGTTGAGGAAGCTTGTTCATCAGGAGGGGAAAAATCTACTGAGACGTTTTGGCTCATGGACAATCAAACTGGTTTTATAGCACTGTGAAACTAAAGTAACTGAAACCATAGAGCATACTTGTATTTGTTGCACCTGTGTGTGAAATGTGCCTCATATTCAGACTATAGACATTACAACATAAGTGCAAGGCTCTATATAGCACTCTTGTCAGTTGTATTTACACTTAACACCCTCTTGCTGCATTGTGGTTTTATTTATTATTTAAATTTACTTCCAGTAGCAGCAGTTTCCAAAAAGAGGGTTCAAGATGTTGGACATTTTGATAATGATATATATATATATATATATATATATATATATATATATATATATATACCAGTGATTCTCAACCTTTTTTCAGCGATGTAAATATTTTTCAGCCGAGTACGCCCTAACCAGGGCAAAGCATTCTTAGTTGAAAAAAATATGTTATAGCACTGTGCCATCAGTGTCTTAAGTAATATAGAGTTCATACAATTCTGTTCATGAACTTACACTTATATTTTATTGACCATTTATTAAATAAATCTTAAAGGATTTCTTAATGGATGTTAATTTGACTTATTTACCCCCCTCGAGTGCCTTCACGTACCCCCATTTGATAACCACTGGTATACACTATGTCTGACAAGCAGATAGTTGAGTGACATTTCATACCTGCATGCTTTTCTTAATGGGAGTATTTTAAATCAGGGTAAGAAAACACATCTTTCTGTGTACATATGTTGTAGTTCCACTTAGCCAGGCAGCTCTTGTGAAAATGTCAAGGCCACCCACTGATATGTTACTAATTAAATAGTATATAATAATATTTTTACATTTAGGTTTGTGGACTCAGTATCCATAAGAAAAAGTTAAGTTTGCTGGCTTAGGGACATTTTCCATAATCCCTATTTTTTTCTGTCAGGGTTTAGCTTTAAAGGTAAAGCACGTTTTGCAATTTCTTTTTGGAATTTTTAATTGTTCATATTTAATTTGTCCTTCAATAATTGAATCTCAAGATTGACATGTGATCAAGTAGAAGTAATTACGATGGTGACTTGCGCTAATTGCTAAAGTCCCTGTAACCTTTCAGTTGAACTTAATGTTTCATGCATCCCGTCCCAAAATAAATCCTAATGCCTTGCTCAATTTTAAATATTTAGTGAACTGAAGATACTAAAAATATTCAGAAGAAAAGACAAGACCAGAAATGTGTACCTCATAGATTTCTACTATTTACCTAAAAGACAATAGCAAACCAACATTGTTTTATCCTTCATAAGATATTTATTGTTCATATAAACAATCTTGCAACTTAACTCACAGACTATTTTGAGAAGAGTGCTGGTAACCTGGAAGAAAATGAGGAAAATTGCTTTTTTTTATTGATGTAAGTTTTACTGTTTTCCCCCATTGGCTGCCTCAAGTGTGATTTGTGTAGAGTTTAGTCAAAAGCTTCAACCTAAAGTGAAACTGGTTGAGCACCTCCCACTCATTTTGTTTCTGTGAGTGAATCAGCCTGTTTCGATTAGGAGCTCTCTAGTCTCCCCGAGTCTGTTGTGCTCCATTAAATCTCTAACGATGCTCCCTCGTTTGAATTAAGAATTCAATACAACTGTCAAAAACAGATGTTTCTGCAAAATGCTGAATGAAGAACAGACTGGGAAAAAGAGCTGATCATTTTTCACCTAAAGCAGCAAAAGACTGGAACTGGAGTCATAGTGCTGAGAATAAGATGATACAGTATGCCTCTTATACCTCATGGTTTTTATTGCCACTGAATTTTCACGTTATCACACTTTTATCAGTTCAGTTTTTGAGTTACTTTATACTCTTATATATACTTTCCAACCCTTTTTCAGCTCTGTTATGCATTTTTATCTAATACTAGCATTTGTCTCATTTGTTGTTCTTGTTCTACATAAACCAATGATCTAACGCGCCTGCAACTAGACCTGTCTCCCCAAAGAGGTCAATATTATTAATTATTAACATTTCCCAAACAAATAAAAAATGTGCAATCAATATTACATTTGTGTTTGTATATTTAAAATTCAGGCCTTTTATTTTTACATTGTTGTACTTGAGTAAAATATCAAAATATCTCTTCCCCTGCCTATTATAGTTTGGCATTTTAGTTTAAATATCTGGCTGGATTAGACCGTATATGGACCGCAAAGTGGTGACGAAGAACACGTTGTGATGAGAGGCTCATATTATGTATTATTCTGGCAAGAAATCCTCATCCATCTCGCTTTTATTCTGATGTGACAGTAAGTGACTCCATGCTGAAAAGGAAAACTTAACTGGCTCTCACTGCATGCCTTCAAGGTGACAATGTTTAATCAGCTCATTCATGACAAAATGCAGCTGCAGTTAGCAGTCTTTATTACAAATCACATCAGTTTCCTCTATCTGGTTTCATGTTTAACTACACTCTGTGATGCCCTGTGGTGCTGCAACGCTGTAAATGGAGCTGGTTAGTGTTGATATTGAAACCTCTCTAAAATGCCTGTATATGTTGCACATCCATGTAGCACAATTTGCTTTTTGACCACAATGAACATGGATTAATGCTATATTAATAACCTACGAACAGCATGCTTGATTGCTTTGTATCCAGTGACATGAAAGGTAGAATCTCTCAAATTTAGTGAGGCGCCACTCTTTTTGGGGTAAACGCTTAAAGTGTCTGAAAACATCAAATATTCATCGTTGACTAAGCAACAATGAAATAAAAGTTTGGAAAACACTCTGTTTATCTGTTCATTATCTATCACTTAGTCCAGGTGAGAACCAAAGCGGGATGAGGAGACTTGGCAGATACAAAATGGTCTGCCACGTTGTATCCTGCCACCAGGCTGTGTTGTTATTTGGACCTCAAACCACATCAGATGGTTTATCCCTCAGCGTGGAACAGCAGTGCCGGATGTCAAGGTCCCCTGAAATTGAAAATTCCTCCACCTGTCTCTGAGAGTATGACCAGCTCCCTTTTTAGAGGCATTTCATTCGAGGCGCTTGTATAGGTGATGGGCGAAACGAGACATCGGTCAGTAAATCAAGAGCTTTGATTTGTGGTTTAGCTCTTTCTTTACTCCCAAGGTCTGGTACCAAGGTGTGTGGTGCTAGAGTTGCAAAACTGTCATACATTGCAACTATCAATCACACGATTCTTTTCTCACTCGTTCATGACCCTGCAGGACCCCTCTAACTGTGCCAAACACATCTGAATGAGTAGGACTTAGCTGCAGTGTTTACTGCTGCTTGAGAGAGTAGAAGTTGAAACACAGTTCTGCTTTCTGCGGTCTCACAGTGGAATCAGAATCAGAACCAGCTTTTATATATATATATATATATATATATATATATATATATATATATATATATATATATATATATACATAAAATAAAAAAAGACATTAAGAAAACAGTAAACAGTGGTGGGCACAATGTTGACCATATATCATGTAACAAATGATGTAGCAGTGAGTACTGCGTCTGTGGCTTTGCATGTGTGTGTGAACCTGTTTATGACTGTTTGAATACTGTACATATGCTCATGGGGGTCCCCCTCATGTTTCTTTTTCTGACAGTTCAGTAGAATTTCAAACTGTTTCAACATCTAAAAATCTGTCACATCTCATCTCTTGAGTTGCTTGCCCCGGTGTCTGATGTCGCTCAGGTCATTTGTTTTCATTGAGGATGGCACAGTGAGAAGCATATTAAATGATTGTAAATGGATTGCGCGCTGCTTTTCTTTTGCCGTTTTGAATTTTCTCAAATAACTCTCTGGCCTTGTTTATAAATGTGGCTAGAGAGTCATCCAAGTGTCCACCTCTGCATTCTGAGTAATGAGCAATCTGTGACTTCTAGCTTCATTCTGTATTGCAAATATTCTACGTTACGGTCTAGCAACGTCCATGGTTTTTGGCCAAATGAAATAACTTAGCCCTTTCTTTTTATTGTGACAAAAAGAGAAGAGCTCCAACTATAAAAGGGCTAATTACTCTATACTTTTCCCACATATTTTTCTGATCATTTACTAATAGATCTTTAGGATATTTTACTTTTTTTTCCAGATAATTTACGGAAACTTTACTTTTAATGCTTCTATACTTTTGAAGCCGGCATTTCGTAATTTAGTAACGTTAGGATACCACAGCATCAAAGCAAACCCAGTTTAAAAAAACATGCTGAACTACTGTTAATTAGAATTTAGCTGTATGTCGTGTAAACTTTGGAGAGAATTGTTCATTATTTCAAATGACCCAGTGCTAAAAGAGATCTAACCTAATTAATGTTCACTATGGTGAACAACAACAAAGTCTAAAGACTTGATGTACACGGAAGCCTACTGTTACATTTCTGGCTGCTGTTTGTGATTACGAAGTGTCTTCATCACAAAAGCAGCAGCTAATTACGCAATAAGTGCTATTTCCTCTGTGAAAGAAAAAAGGAGAGCTTAAAGGCACATTTTAGTGGTGGATTCGTGCGAGATCAGCAACTTCAGAGAAAATATTAAAATGTGGGCTACTGATTATGCGACATAAATGAGTAACGATATTCAAAAACATTTACTTAGGCCACAATTAAAAAAGTTATTTGAACATCTTTTACTCATGAAATTAAAACAATAACCCACAGATGTAATGCAGTGGAAGTCACTGACTAAAGTTCAAAGGGAACGATGACGAGATCAATGACATAAAAACGAGTCCCGTCCTCGCTATGAAAAATGTGTTCCCGTAATATCTTCATTCACTTTCCAATTAGCACAAACCTTAACTCGGCTGCATGGAAACATAGACTAATCTGCCCTATAATCTCCCACAACTCAGTAGAGTGTGACAAGTGTCTCAGTGGGGGATTATCCCCACTGAGACACTTGTCACACTCAACTGAGTTAAAATATTGGATCCTCACTTGTTACCGTCATTGACTTAATGAATCCATCAGCTGTCACCTTTAAGCCTCTTCTGATCCCTTTTCTGGAAACTTTTGATGTTCACAAATTAGCTGCTTGCCGAGGAGCAAAGGCAACTATGTTTTACCCTTTACGAGAAAAGTTTGACATTTTAGGAAATGTATTCACTTTCTTCAGAAGCGTTAGAGGAGAACATTATTACCAAATATGAAGCTACAGCCAGCAGATCTTAATTAAGCATTTGGGTCACGTGCTTGAGCAGTTGCCACGAAACCAGCATTGTACTGGCCAAGAAATAGTCTTCCACATCATGATGATATATATATTTTTTGATTTACACAAGTTTGTGGTTGAGGGTGCAGTTTCCCTGCTGCTGGCTCCATCTGCAGAGTTACCTTATAGACATGAGAGCGGTATACATTTAACTCTCATTAAGACAATGAATACTCTTATATCCCTAAAGTGTCACACTTTGTAACTGTGCGGATATCACTATACATCTCCACAAATATGTCAATTTCTCAGTGCCTATATTGACTATATCTGCAATGTGAGAGCAATATTTTAGTAACCTTTATCTGTATTTGTGAAACAAAATATTGTTTTTCTAAATAATCCAGAGACAGCTGGTCAGGGGTTAGTGTTTTGTGATTACTTTGTGGAATGAAGTGAGAGGTTCAAAAAGTAAATATCACTAAATTATTAGATGGAAGTCTATTTCTGAGTTTCAATATGGCAAGCAATATATTTTCCAAGGCTCATCTAATTGAGTTCTATAAGGACATTCAAAAGTATTGATGGGTTTTCTCCTGCAGTATATGCTGAGGATTATATTTTATTGTACTCTGTGCACTCTTGATAAGTTCAGAGTCAGGTGGCCATAGAAATGAGCCTCTCCCTCTCTAAAGAACATGCCATTAGATCATTGCTCTCCATCTGCTTGACAGATGCCGTTTGCCAGAGATTATTAATTTTGCATCTAGGTCAGCACGAGTTTCATACATCAAACATCTCTTTAAAAAGAGATTCAAATGAAAAATACAGAGGATTTATTCTTCCTCAATTGAGCTGATGTTTCAAATGCATTACCGCTCTTTGTCTTATGCAGACACTTCCTTTTTTTTTTTTACATATTGATGTGTTATGATGGACCCATAATGTTCAGATGTCGCTCAACATGATGCATTGTGTTCTTCATTCAAGTGTAGATGAGTAACCAGTGTAATTCATCAGTTAATTCTGTGATCTGTTATTGTCCCATTCAAAAGGTCACAAAAGTATGAGGCGTCATGAGATGATTGATGTGGTAGGCAATGAGAAAAATACACAACTGTATATAAAGTGTAAACAACCAGGCGGTCAGAGCTGTACACACTCAACTTCACTCCACTACTCAAAACATGATGACCTCTTCCACCTCCTATCCCTTATTAAAATGGCAATACTTCCTAAAATAAATTACTTTTTCACAATGATTGCATCTCAACCACTCACTCCTGGTTCAAATCTTTACTCAATCATTATTCAATTCTACTGGAAAATCAAGAACTAACTAACTAGATGGATGCATCGATGGATGGATGGATGGATAAAAAATGTTAAGTATTACAAATACTCAAAATATACAATACAATAAAATAGCAGAAAATAATAAAGAAAAGGCAAAAATGCAAAATATATAAATATATACAGTGTATATAAAGTGCAGATAGAGTACAGTGAAATAGAATAGGTATTAAATGAACTAACTAAACGACAAAAGCGATGCTTGTTGATATTGGTTCAATTGAAGGAGGAGTTGGCCACAGGGGATATATTATAAAGTTATATTGCAGTTGGCAGGAATGTTGTCCTGTACTTGTCCTAAACTGACCACTCTCCAAAAAATAGAAACACAAAGAAGACTTGGGAAACCACATTTTTTCCATCATTATAACAAATCCACTTCAATACATTATTAAAGGGATCTACCCTAATTAATCAGATAACACATGGTTGGATATAGAACCAACAGTTTATAAAGACATTTAGATTCAGCATTTATCAGCCAGTCTATCAAACGCCATCTGTGTTTCAAAACATTAACAATAGCGGAAACTCTTGACAGCTTCATAACACCACTTTTGCACCATCAAATTGTTCTTTAATCTGGAACAATCCAGATTTTCTAAACCGCAAGAAACCACTAAATCTTTACACGTGGTCCGATAAAGATATTATTAAAGGATTAGTACCCTGGTTTCATTCCGCACTAGGTCCAAAAGTACAGCAGAGGGAGCAAACATTTTTTTGAAAATCTGCAATTTATATCATCTGTTCAATCAAAACTTAACATTAGGACCAATAACCTCCCAGAACTTGCGCCCTCTATCGCAGAATGAATTAACATTGCCTCCTCAAAAAAGCTAATCTCAAAAATATGTAGAATAATATCACTGTCTGACAAAATCT
Source organism: Clinocottus analis (assembly GCF_023055335.1). Classification (NCBI taxonomy): domain Eukaryota; kingdom Metazoa; phylum Chordata; class Actinopteri; order Perciformes; family Cottidae; genus Clinocottus; species Clinocottus analis. The sequence continues at coordinate 878,804 of NW_027176076.1, forward strand.
CATGCGTAACATCAAGAAAATGGAAATTAGACTTGTCCATCACTGCTGAATCACTTTTGGATTTACGTCAGACATGTGTTCATATTGCACACAAAATGGCCTGGATAATATGTTCACACCACTTGGCACTGCACACCAGTTAAACACTTTTGGAAAGGAGTCACTGAGTCACTATCCGTCTTCATGGGCTGCCGCATCCCATTATCCATTTCACTGTGATTATAGGAGACATTTCAAGAATTTGTCAGAACAAAACAAACAGACAATTACTCCCTGTAGCCATTACTATCGCCAGGGAATAACCTCATTATCTGGAAATCAAGGAATACCACATTTCAGTGGAAAAAATCATACACACGACTAAAGAACATCACTCCATCCCTCATTATGTTTTTACAAACGCAGAACACCACCTATCTTATATTATTATGAATTCATCAATTTATATTTTTTGTTTATTATTTTCTTTTTTCCCTGTCCACATCCATAAACCCATACATAGATACAAATATACATACCTACAATGATAATATTGAATATATTGCAGTGTTGCTTCTGGTCCTATATTTTTATTTATATAATATTTATCTATATCATAGCATATTATTATATTTTTTTCTCACTTCACTGCCTATATTATTACCGCTGACAATATTATGTTACTAGAATTATTGAATTACATTTTGTCATTTCTGACAACGTGATATTGTTGTGATAATGATAATTATATAATATTTTTTTAGAATAAAATAAAGGGAGTAATAATGTTAGTTAAAGGATAATATTTCCCTCTGAGATGTAGTGGAGTGTAAAAAAAAGCATAACATGTCATAGTAATACCAATACAATTTAAGTGCAGTTCTTAATACATATGAGTCTTTTTCTGACACTGATAGTTGGCCAGTGAATATGACAGATAAAGACAGACAGGTTGATTGACAAATTGTGTGAGACAGGTGTAGAGAAGCAATCATGTCTTCAATCTTATCTGCATTCGGGAGAATTCAGGATAGCACACACTTGAGGGTGACAGTCACATGTCTTTGGATTCATGTGAATAAAAAAAAACACATGACAAAACCACTCTGTTGTCTATAATCTGCATGACAACACAAGTATTTAATACATACATATCCTGTGCAGAGCTCTTAGTGTTTACTTAGACAAACTGAAATATTTCTGAATGATCTAAATCAAGTGAAAGAACTGAAGCAGTATCATCTTTAGCTGCGGAAGCCTTCATGATCAATTCGTGTTCGGGAAGATCTTGTATCAAATGCAGCTCTATGCGCTGGAGGACCAGAATAGAAATGGAGTTTTGCTTCAATGCTCACAAGATGTCTTTCTCAGCAGCCCTGCAGGAGTGGAGTGGCAGAGTCTAAATCCAGATCGCAGTGATTAGACATTGTTGGAGTGTGCGAGTTCATGGACTGCCGCATTTTCTACATTTAGATGAAAAGCTAAAATTCCTAAGGCCCACAGTGTCAGGGGTGGATATTGTCAGCATGCAGTCATAACGCTACTGCAGCAAATTGGACCATAAATATGTTTCTGATCTAAGATAATGTACCATGTGTGTGACAATAGGTTTCCTATGGTTTTGCTTTGATCCTGGCTGTCTCTGGAGCAGGTCCCGTCTCGGTCGCCATGGCCCTGCTGATGCCCTTCCTCTTCTCTACCTTTTCGGCTGACATGGACTGTGGCTATTAGGATCGTGATCCATGCCTACTACTCATTATATGAATAGTTTGTGTCATATTTATGTAATGTGCTGTAACTCTGTTTCCTTGCTCATTCTGGTCACATGACATCTATTGCTTCTGTCCATCCTGGGGGAGGGATCCTCCTCTGTTGCTCTCCCTCAGGTTTCTTCCCTTTTTTTCCTGTGAAAGGGTTTTCACTTCTTTAATTGGGTGAGTTTTTCCTGATCCGATGCTAGGTCCTTGGACAGGGGTGTTATGTGTACAGATTGTAAAGCCCTCCGAGGCAGATCTTGTAGTTGTGATTTTGGGCTGTACAAAATAAACTGAATTGAATTGAATCAAGTTTCAAAGCTAAATGTATTCATCAATTTTAGTTAAACTCTATTGATCATATTTCACACATGTCAACAGAAAGACAAAAGCAAAGCAAATAATATACAAATACAAAAAGTCTCTTGCCAAATAGGTTTTCATTCCAAAAAAAAAAAAGAATTCAGCAGGGTTGACACAGTAAACTTGTAAATCAACGCCATGATCAGTAATTCAGCGACTGATACATTTTTTAAAAGAGGAAAGATTTTCTCCAGATTTACCTTAAGTGAGAAGTTACTAAAAACAAATCAAAGCAAATAATACAGTCAATACCCATTTCACTGTTTAATCTGATTTATAGGCTTCGTCATGGAGCCTCGTTCATCACTGTCAAAAGCCAGTTCAATTGAAATGGGGAAAATGTCCCTATGACCACAGTACATCATTGTCTATACATCCTCTCACTTGTTAACAGATATTGAATATGAAGTAGCACAAATATATTGCTATCCCAGCTGCTCAGCCAATGATGTATGGCTTCATGAAATCTGTGTTTTTGAATGACATATAGCTGAATTATGTACTATTCAGGCTCATTGTTTTAACTGCTGAAAACAAAGTGACTATTAATGACCTGAATGTATTCAGCTGTGAAAAGGAAAAATAACATTACAGATTCATGCAAGTAAATGTTTTATAGCTGCACTGTTTAATATTAATAAATGAAAAATTGATCAATTGAATATGTGTTGTGTGAAATGTCACTTGTAGTGCTAAAACCACATTCATCACTTGACTCAGTTCCTATCAGCTCTGCGCTGCATTTCAGCTACAGAAGAGTCAGTAATGTGTGCTGTGGAAATGTTAAGGTCAAAACCCAAGAGCAACAATGCTGGCAGAATGTTTGCTAAGGAGACAGTGACTGTTTCTAAATACTAAGTTTATTTAGAAATCAGGACAGCAGAAAGTGCCTACATCTTCCGTCCCAAACTAAAAACACATCTTTTTCGACTACACTTTGAATAAGGTAGCAGTAGTAGCACTTAGATGGCACTTACTGAAAGCACTTTGTAGTCTGACTTTATTTAAGAAACTTTACTTCCCTGATTCTTGTTGTTCTGAGTTTGTGCTCACGGCTGAATGCACTTATTGTAAGTCGCCTTGGATAAAAGCGCCAGCTAAATCTAATGTAATGCAATGAGAAAAGGCCAGTGAGGATCTTGTGTAGCGTGGAAGGTCCAGGTGAGCTCAATCAAGCTAACGACCCTTGAACATCGGCCAACTGCCTGCTAGGTCAACAGAGCAGCCTCCAGGACAGTGGCAGAGGCGTCACATGACCCAGATATTTCTCTCAGGAAACACAACTCAAGTGAATTCTAATATTGCTCCGTAACTACTTTATTTGTTGACATGAAACATAATGCCATATCAACTTCATAAAGTGTAAACGTGTCTATGAGTAAGGTACAAGTTGTTCTGCCCCCAAATTGCATGGTAATTTGTGCAGCTTAAAAATTGAAATAGTTGTATTAATTATTCATCTTATTGATTAATTAGGTAACTTCAAGCAGACAGTATGATCACATACTGGATGTAATCTCATGTATTGAAACATTTGCCTGTGTGATTGAAGATGATTTACCCTTTATTTTCAGTCTTTTGAATTACCTCAGGCCTTCCCATGAGATTCATTTACATTATTATCTCTTATCCACGCCATCACATACAACGCATACAGCATGGACAGATATGCACAAAAACCAATAGATTTGTCAGCCTGTTCATTTGCATAGGTTAAAGCATTCAAGCGCTAAAATAAAAAGATTAAAGTTACATCTGCATCTGCAGGCAATTACATGCTGTCAGCTCATGCGCTCACCTATGGTCCGTCGCCTAGGGGGCATCAGAGAATATGCAGTTTAGGACTTGTAGTCATGGCAACGTAGTTATAAGTCAGATTTACTCTCACAAAAAACAATTAACAGTGACATTTATCCACCTGTGAAGCATTTTGGCTGCACGGTAAACATATAATTCTCGCCCACATGCGTTGTTCTGGTAAATCAGTATTTTTGGCTTACAGAACTTTTGGCTCACTCACACACTGTCGTCGTCCTGTTTATTGTAAATGAAGATGAATTTCATATTTGTCAGGGTTTATATTTATTTTCAACTGAGAAGTATAGCTGCTTGGATTCACCGTTTCTGTTCCTGTGTGTTGTCCCAAGAGACCCTGCAGTCACTGACAGCTTCCCTTCAGCTACATGTGGCTCACCTGCAGGAGTGAGAACAAAGTAAACCTCCTCTCTGGATCCTTAGGGGTGTTATTCTCACTTCTGATAAGCTGCTTTCTTTTGCCATGAGGTATTAAAAACTCATCTGATTCTCCTGATCACACCAAGACTTCTGCCAGGAATAAACTCCTCCATGTTTTATGTCTCCCAATCATCTTAACAATTTTAGTTATCAAGAATCTGCGTAGCAGGTAAAACACAAATTGCCTCCTGATTCCCTAATCTCTATCGCTTGCCTTAGTCTCATGTAGTTACATATTTTTCATGGTAGGTGCCCAGTAAGTATTTGCATGCAGTGATCTAAAGCTTCACCTGAGCTACATATAGCCAGAGTTTATACCCAAATATTAATAATAATAATAATAATAATAATAATAGTTTCAACTTATAGAGCGCTTTTCATAGTACACAAAGACGCTTTACACAATAGACAATGACAGACGCAACAGAAAACGAACGTGAAGACAAGAGCAAACAAAAACAAACAACCAAATTTTTAAGGTATTAAAGAAATAATGAGAAGTAAACAGAAGAGGCTGCGTGGGGCAGAGCGGAAGGCAGGTGCAGAGGTTTATCAGGTGAAAGCAAGTTGGAAGAGGTGTGTTTTGAGGGCTTGTTTGAATGAGGGTCGGGTTTGAGTTTGTGAAAGTTTTTTGCATCCATAATTTGATTTTATTGAGACAGGTGGTGAGAGTGGAGTGGGTGGCAGAGGTGATGGTTTTGGATGATAGGTAGAGTTGAGTGTCATTGGCGTATCAGTGGAAATTGAGACCATGACGGCGGATGATTTGTCCAAGGGGAAGGATGTAGATGATGAAGAGGAGGGGACCAAGGACGGAACCTTGGTTGACACCATGGGAGACTGGGGAGATGGAGGATTTACAGTTGTTAATGCCAATGAATTGACGTCGCTCTGAGAGATAGGAGGTGAACCAGGAGAGGGCGGTGCCGGTTATGCCAAGGTAGTGCTGGAGACGGGAGAGGAGGATGGAGTGGTTGATGGTGTCAAAGGCGGCGCTTAGGTCAAGGAGGATGAGGATGGTGAGGAAGCCAGAGTCAGCAGAGAGAAGTATGTCATTGATGATTTTCAGTAGGGCGGTTTCAGTGCTGTATTTTGAACAGAAGCCGGATTGGAAGGGTTCATAGAGATTATGGAGATTGAGGTGGGATTTGAGTTGAGAAGCAACAGATCTTTCAAGGATTTTGGACAGGTAGGGGAGATTGGAGATGGGCCGGTCGTTGTTGGGGATGTCAGGGTCGAGACCAGGTTTTTTCAGTACAGGGGTGACAGCAGCAAGCTTAAGTGTGGGGGAGAAGAGGAAGGTGGGGGGGAGGGGGGGGGGGTATGAGACCAGAAGACAGTGAGGAGTTGATGATGTTTGTGATGAGACGGGAGAGTGAGGGGAGGCAGGCCTTGACTAAGTTAGAGGGGAGGGGTCAAGGGCACAGGTGGAGGTCTTCAGGCAACAGACTATGGAGCAGAGGTCCATTTCAGTAATTGATCTGAATGATGAGAGTGAGTGGCTAGGGGGTGAGGGAGGGTCATGTTGAGGGCTAGGGGGCGAGGTTGTTGGGGTGGAGGAGGTCGCCAGCTGGTTGTACATAGAAATTATTTTGTCATTAAGGAAGGAGAGAAATGAGTTGCATTTGCTGGTGTTGAAGGAGGCGGAGATGGTGTCCATGGGCTTGAGGAGTTTGCTGATGGTGGAGAAAACCGTTTTGGTGTTGTTGAAGCCAGATTGGATGATGGAGGAGTAGTGGGAGGAGCGAGCGGTGTTGAGGGCATCTTTGTATAGTTGTTGGTGGAGTTTATAGGCATCTTGGTGTACAGTGAGTCCGGTTTTCTTTGCTAGGCGTTCTAGTTGACGGCCCTGCACTTTCAGGTGGCGGAGTTCGTCAGTGTACCAGGGGGCGGAGTGAATGAAAGAGACACGTTTTGATTTTTTGGGGGCGATGAGGTCAAAACAGGAGGAGAGTGTATCATTATAGTAGTAAACCAGGGCAGCGGGGGAGGCAATTGAAATGATGGCAGAGGCAGAGACGATGGTAGCCAAAAGGGAGGAGGGGGAGGTTGATTGACTTGGTGTTACGGAAGGTTATGGTAGACTCTGTTTAACATGGGTGGGTAGGGATGTCAATGTCTAGGGTGAGAGCCAAGTGGTCAGAGATGGTGAGGTCAATGCTGGCTAGATTGGTGATGGTAATGCCGGAGGTGCAGATCAGGTCAAGAGTGTGTCCTTTTTTGTGGGTGGGAAAGTCGACATGTTGGGTGATGTTGAAATAGTTGGTGTCCAGATGTTCGGTGGAGCTTGTGGAGTGAGGAGAGTCGACATGTATGTTGAAGTCTCCGAGTAGCAGAATGGATGGAGAGATGGCAAAGAGTTGTGTGAGGAATTCAGACAAATCAGATGGGAAAGCAGGGTTAGGTTTTGGGGGGCAGTAGATGACTGCAGTAACCAGGGGTTTGGGACCAGACAGTTTAAAAACAAGGTGTTCAAATGAGAAGGGAGCTGGGATGGTTATTGTACTTGTAGGAATGTAGAAATTAAGTCCAAAAGGATCTCTTTGCACTCAAGCTAAAAGAACAGGAAAATGCCATTTCTAGACCCATTGCATCTGTGAATACTGTATTTTAAAAAGCTGATGCTGTTGCACTGCATTGCTGGCTTTAAAAGTTAAATATACCAATAATATATGAAAGATATGGAATATTTCCAGGTATGTTGTAAAGTGGACACTAAACACCGCAATGCTGTCTTTAATCTGTATGAAGAAGCAGTTAAAGGACTATAAATGAGTTGGAAAAGTGAGAATTGGTGGCTCAAATTAGGATTCAGCTGTGTTGAATATTTTCAAAATGTTTAAATTTGATTAAAAGTTGGATAAAGCTCATAATGAAAAATGAACCCCCTATCTTTAAAATCTAGTTCCCTAACTAGTTTCCTTTTAAGATACAGGACCTACAGTGAGAGTTGGGGATTTTGTTTTTAAAAAAGAAAGAAAATCGCCTCATTCTGTTAAAATACAGTTTCTTTTATTTATCCCTTTTGGTCAAAATAGGCTAAATTGAAAATGTCTGTAAATTTAAATGAAGAAGCACTCATAACAATACAACCTGTCTCTTGTAACAAATTAATCTGATGATCAAACTGTACATGACAGTTGCTCCAGAAAGGCGTACCCGTTAAAGACGTACCCGTTAAATGTCTGTATTTAACTCTGATATCAAGGTAAATGACTGCAATTTAGCAGATGCCAGATCTCAAAGGGAAGACAGACATATATTATCACCCCTGGCCTCACCCCTGGCCTCAGGCCAGCTCTTCTTAGAGATGCTGCATGTGACTCATGCTCAGGCACAGACAGCTCCATCACTGTGGAATACAGTTGCATGTATCTTTCACTGCACATTTACAGGGAATATAATCTCGGCAGTGTACTTTGTGCCAACCTAAAAAAAAAAAAGATGAAAAAAACAACCTATTTCAAGTCATTTTGTGGCACAAGATGATGTGCTAAATCAACAAGGGTAATACATGTATTTATGATCATCGAATATTAAGCAAATATACACACAGATTCCCTACAGCCATTTTAAAGCTAAAAGAAATGTTTGGAACGAGCTCCACACGGCAATCACTATGGGAGGTCAACTAAAAGCGGATGTAAGTAATGTGCATGGGAATACTGTTTTGTTGAATTGCTTTCATTCAAAACTTTGAGCATGCAGAGGCGCTCTTATTGCATATATTAAGACGTGTTCGTGAGGGAGGTCCTTTTGATGAAAGTGGGTTCCCATGTATATTTAATGCCATGGTTTGCCGAGCTCTGCTTGAATGTGGATGGTAATGAGGACTGACACGTTGAAAACAGGCTGTGCCACTCGTCTCCTCCCCAGGTGCACACAACAGTCAGAGCAGAAAGCAGCCCTGTTTCTCTGCTTCTGCCCTTGCATTTGTTATTACAAACGGACAACATCACTTCCATGACTCTGTATTTTATAAATGCTTTGTTCAAGTGTGCATGCACACCAGTCTATGTTGCTCCATTAAAAGGTAATATTAACAGCCATAGCTAGATGGTGGCCCTGAGATTTAAACTAAAATAAAAATAGAAAAACAAAAACTAATTTGAAAACATAGTCATCAGCTTGACAAGCTATCCGGCCATTTTGCTGCCTGGCCTGTAAAGGAAAAAATACTACCATTGCAAAAATACACTTAAGTTGTCAACCTGTCAACAAGGATGTAACAATTTAAGTGTATTTCCATTTTAACATTCTAAAGTGATCTATAGGATACAGTGTGCAGTAAAATACCTTTCACAATATTGCATGTCTACATGCAACATGCAATGACATGCAGCTCACGCTAAGCCTCCTGTGGAAGATGCGGTGAAAATAATGAGTACACCATCATCCATAGAAAAGAGAAGTGTGCTAATGTTTATCAGTTTTGATTGTCACCTGGAAACCTGTTTTGTAAGTCAGTTCTCTGCATTTCTATATTTTGTTGTGTTGTCTGACTTTTCAGTGCATTTTGTTACACTGTCGACTGGTGGAGAGGTTTTCTACTTTGCTTGAGTTTTGTGTATTTGCACATGTTTTCTTAAGTTGGAGTGGACTGAACTCCCAGGGCCACCGTGCACATTCAAAATATTTGACAATCAAAAATGTATTTGTGATTTATAGCAAATTCAAATACGTTTAATACTTTTGGTAGGGTAAAACTTGTTGATACGATTTGAACAGAAAAAACATGTTCACTCAGTAGTTTACATCAGATATTTTACTGTTATCTATAACAAATGATCAACATATTTACATGTAGAAAATAATCTATTATTTTCAGATTTATTCCAATATTTTCCAACAACTGTTCAGCTGAATCGCGTATTAAACCTACAAACCTGAGACACTAAATCAAAAATAATTACAGCAGGGACAGGTTCAGAAAACTTGCTACACAGTAGCAATTATGAACAAAGTACAAAAACATATTGGACCCATACATCTTTTAAGTCAATGAAAATTGGACTGTACTGTATTTACCACAAAATATACCTAATATACAAGCTTGTCAAATCTGCAAAATATCCGCCAACTATGGCTGATCCTGTAGGCAAAATAAAATGTTTAACATTTACGATGGGATGTCGACGGCTCATCAGAGGACATCGTGGTGCTCAAAAGGATTGTGTTGCCCAATGCATCGCTCTTCTGTCAGACTCCCGCTTTTGTACCTTTCACAAAACAAGGGAACACTTAAGGAACCACTTCATGTAATCAGTCCAGTGTTCACAAGGAGCTGCTAAACAGCACATTTGTGATGAACCATTTCTGTCCAGTGCATTTCTGCAGAGCGAGTTGGTAGCCAAACTCATTGTCGCTGCTCACTACAAGCTCGAGGCATCTCTTTGATTTCCTGTTCTGAATGGATCCTCCCTGAAAAGATAAAAGCAGGCTGGTGAAAACTGTGCCGGCCTCCAGAGAACAATTTTTGTGCACAATATAACTTTCCTCTTTTAAACCCACACTGCTGTGAATGGATATGGACATGTGCTGCTGAAGCGCCCTGAGCACTGACCGTTTTGGCTGAATCACACTACCATCCTCATCGGGCCCAACAGATAGCATCAACAAGGTTTCAAGGCAAAAACAACATTGAAATTGCCAGTGTAGTCATTAGCGTTCTTCCTAGCAAGGGCCAAGATTCTGAGAGACTCAACCCAAGAAAAAAAAGAAAACCAGACAAAACAGGCTAAATCATCTGGTATTGCAGTCGAAGGCATGAAGGACATGAAAACCTCAAAGGTGTTATGATAATGTGGAAATCTTCTACACACTTTAATGTATCAGCTGTTGCCAGAGTCTGAACAGAGCGAGCACATTAGCTCTGCAAAAATATTTCAGCATGTCCCAATGAATGGGGCAAAATTTTTCTCATTACGTTGTCAGGGCACTCCAAGGGCAAGTGACTGAAAAGGAGACTTTCAGCAGCCAATACAGTGTGGAAAGAGCTGCGAGGAGAGGGCTCTTTCGAATACTATGAGAGCAATACTGAGGGATGTGGGAGGAAAAAGACCTTAAGATTGGACAGGTTGTGCAGACAGAACCAAATTACTCTTTGGCCTGAGTTTGGCCTGTATGTGAGGTCCAAGAGACATTTTATTTTATCGATAACAGATGGTAATGACTGCTGAAAGTGGGCATTTATGGACCAATGTGTAGTCTTGTCCTGAGCCAGCCCATAAAAGCAGTGGCAGGGGCAATCAAGGCATTTCTTTACCTAATGGTATCAGCTCCAACAGCCAGATTTGCTTCAGACCCCTTCTTTTGGTTATGCCAGCTTTAGCTGCGAACAGATTATTTAATTACTTTATTCTATGATGTGTCAACATTTTAACAATCTCTATGAAAACTGAGCAGAACTACAACTGATGAAGAAGGTCGTATGTCGAGGTTGAGAGCTTTCTGTTTAACAACTGTTCGCAGGATCAACAATTTATCGTAGCGCTCAATCATTATGTAAAAGAACATGAAAAAAGAGGCAATATATTTCTTTATATTTCTGAATTTTAGGTTTTAAGTTTAGAGCAAAAATTTGAAAATAGTTTTACACAATTGAAAAATATTATGAACAATTTGACGCAGACACAAGCTCCACAGCCAAGTCACCCGCGGTCAGATCTTGAAAGTGTGCACTGTACAATAGTACCCGAGTCAAAAAAATCACTTTCAATCACCTGTTTAAATCCTATTCAGAGGTTAAGAGTGCTTTTGTGTGATTGGTTCTGTATACCTCAGCATACCTACTTGCAGATTTATTTACTATTGTAGTCTTTAATAACAATTTGGGTAGCACTTTACTAATACTAAATCGCATGTAGTTATTATAAAGCACGAGTACACACTTAATTCATAATTTATAAAGCACTAACTAGTAACTCATCAGTATACAATTTGGTGTTGGCTGCACCAAATGGTCTATTTAGAGGAGAGTTTGGGGCTTATTTAAACTTAAGTTTGATAGTCTATAGCTTCTGTACCTCAGTTAAGTCCTACATGAGGTGAGCAGTTTTCTTCTTTCTAAATCTAACTTGAATTTGGTCCAACATTTTAATCAGTGAGCGGATTTCTTTGTCGGCTAGAACAATCACATTCAGACTTAATTTTTTAGACAATGAAGCATCCGTAGAAGTTGCTTCAAGCTGTTTATTTCAATCCATGGATATAGCAATTTTTCTGACTCTTTCACAGAGAGATGACGTCTCAGTCTTAAATCCAGCCTACAAAGCTACAAAGCCCTGATTGGACAATTGTTTGTTTCTCAAACCTGCTGAAACAGCAGTCCATTAACACAACAACAAACCTTTTTCAATGTTTGAACAATTCAAAGATGTGGGTGGTAATTCAGAGGCCTGGACTGAGGCCAAACTAAAACCAAGATCCCCTGCAAACATTGAACGATAACGGATAGAGGAAGCTGCTGGGTTTCATTTAGCCAAGTTTCCTATAAACCATCAGGGGGCTGATGAATCTATATGTGAGCATACAGTGTGTAGGAAGGTTGTTATTTGATTTAGGGTTCTATGGTTTACTAGGAATTTAATTATAGGCTATGTACAGAACAATCTGTATTTCTTAGAGAAAAATAAAAATGTGTCACCCACACATACCCTCAGAACACACAGGCTGGAAAACCATACAGTCCCGCCCACTGAACATGTGCTTGCTTTACAAATGATCAATCTACCATTATGACAAATCTTTACACGCAAGCACACATTTAATTTATTTCTTTTATCAAGGCTTACCAAGATCATTTATTGGATAATGAGAGGTTTTCACGGTGGATGAAGAAAGTGAAGTAATTTAGCAAATTTCACCTCTAACATTTTGAAATATAAAGAATATCTTCACTTAAATTGGCTTCATGATACATTTGAATCACAATAAACTAAATCAAATGTTTTCTCTTATTTGTACAGTGTCCCATTTCCCATGGCTGCATTAGGAAATACATTTCTGCCTGAGCTCTACACTTTGCACATGTGCAGTCAAAACTGTCAATAATTGATGGCATATTTCAGAAACTTGATACTTTCTAACTTTGCTGATATGTCCCCATCCTGCATACTAAATTATGCAAAGATAACTAAAATAACCACTTAAAGTTCTGTGTGAGGATATATGATGTATGAGCTCAAGCAAATTAAACCTTTTCAAATGTTTACACCATCGTGCTGTAAAATCAAACGGATGCACTTGTAGTCGCAGTCCAGCAGCGACAAAATGGTTATAACAAGCATCTAATATGAAGCACATTTGGGATTTTATGCATATTTTACTGAAAGAGGAATACAATGTATAATTGAAACAGTACTGACAGCATGGCGGACAACAATAAGAGGTTTTTTAAACCCAAATCTAAGCACGCAGTAAATCCAATTCATCCGCTGTCATGGGGCATTTTGTGAAGTGGCTGCTTGTCTGTTAAAACACATTATGCAAGCACAGCTAAGAAAGGAAGACAATTATAAAGTTTCAATTACTCTTCACGTGTAAATGAGTTACAGAATTGAGGGGTCAAACAGTAAATTAAAACACTTGCATGATTAACAGCTACCTCCAGTAGTTTTTCCCTGTCACTTACAACAAATTACCTTAACTGTTGGACATAAACAGACAACTGCATATTAACCTTGTGTGTTCTGACCATGTGTGCAGACTATGTTCATAGGTATCACCTGAGTGAAGAGCCAGTGGAGCTTCATGCGTTTGGCGGCGGCATAGCTGCACTCGATGAGGCGCGGCCTGCTGTTCACGTCCACCAGGCACTTGTTGTCGTCGTCATCAACTGTTGGACTGAGGAGCCCGATGTGGAGCTGCTGAGCACTGGTGTAGTACACATTCTGCAAGAAACACCACATCTTGCGTCAAACACACTGTAAGTGCAGTACTGTAGGCACAGACTGCTGTGGTTGACATTTTGATAATGGTCCCTGCAGAGCTGTATATGACCATAAAGGTAATAAACTATGCAGCAAATGAGGATTGCACTCGGGTTGTCTTTGGGAATGAAAGAGACATTTACATAGACTGAATCTGCATATTTATACAGTTGAATGAATGGAGGACAAGAAATAAACAAAGCAAAGCCCACAATGTAAGCTCATTGTTAATTCAGTAATGGTGAGAAACCCTGAATAATTGTGTCTCTCGCTCATATTTAGTTGACAAAAACTAAAAATCTTTTTCAGGAATTTGGCAGAAAAATAATTTTCTGTATTGAAAAGGGAAAAAGGCTGCAGTTTGAGCATGAGAGGGGGAGAAAGAGGGAATCTGTGGATTATATTTACAGACAGACAGAGCGGTGCTCCGAGCTTTAGTGTGTTGTAGTGCACACGGTGACAAACGAGAAGTTGTGAAACAAGGAGGGACCGCATGAGGGGACCTAATTTTGATCACATGAAATAGATCACATGTAAAATGTGTGTATTTTATAGTGATAGGAAGTAAACTGAATTTGCTCCAGTGTTTTGAGATACTTCTTAGTAAACACAACATCTTCACAGCTATTTTTAGTATTTTACATACAAATAGTTAATCTGCTACTAGCATCTTAAGTAAAAGAACAAATTAATAAAACACATATTAAAGGAAGGCCACAAAATCGGTATTTTAAAATTCAAATGATAAAGAGGTTAGATTTAGATTCATATGGGAGCTGATGGTTAAAAAGGGACTTTGTCAGAAGACGTCTATATGATTTCCACTCGTCTCTGCACCAGCATCTTGATTAGCTGTCAAAGTACCCCAAAACAGAAAGAAATCAGGGTCATGTTTGCATATTCTGCAGCTTGTCTGACTTTCCCTCTTATCCTTCTCTTAGTCCTTACTCGTATCGCCCAAACAGCCTCCTGTCTCCTTCCCACCAGACGTTAAACAGTCTGACGAGTGTGAATTTTTTATTTGTGCTGCTCATTTTGGGAGCAGCGCAGACTGCCAGGCTGTGAGTGGCTGTGCTTTCTATTGTTGCTGTGCTTAAGTCGGTATATTTTATTACTGCTTGAGCTGAAGCGCTGTACCGTATGTTTGCTGACACCATGCACTTGTAAAGTCAGTCACATGTTGGATCGTAAGCTTTGGAAAACGTTTTCCTTTCATGTGTCGCTGTGCAATTTTCATTCAGCACATTAATGTACTGCACTTACAGCAACACCTCAGATACAATGGTAAAACTTTCCCAAAAAGCAACTCGGTGACATTATGAATGTCTACAGCAAATATTTGCTAAGAATATGTGTCATTTTAGAGGCAATACAGGGTCTAAATCCTCTCCATGATGTAACACTGAAACGTAAAAATAGAGCAGACTAGATTTGTCTTGCAGAAGAGATCCCTAATCTCATTAGAAACGCTGGTGCTACTCCAATCCATTGTTTGAAATAACTGGATTTGTGAGAGATTTACAGCATACAACAGGTATACAGTTAGTCATTATTAAAGTTATCTTGGTCTCCGAAAGGACTGTAGAAGCTGAGATTTTAAAGGAAAAAGTGTTACTGAGACCCCACAAGATTCTACAGATTTCTCCTTAGTAAGTATTAATTAGCACTTTGTTGACAATATGAATACCAGACATTATGAGTGTATTGTAGTACAAATGAGGATAGATTCATTTGAATTAAGAGGGATGATGTAAGATCAAGCCTCACTCCATCAGACAAGTTTACAAGTGTTACGGCAAGGTTAAACAATCTCTGAACACAATCTTCTCAGACATAATGGGATGGAGGAATCGATTGGAGCTGGAAGACGCTGAAGAAAGTAAATGATAATCAAGCTGTGCTAACATTTGTAGACACTCACTGCTTATTATTTGGGCTGTATTATGTCCTGAAAGAGTAGTCTAGAGATAAGCTTTTCTAGACATCAATTAATGAAAAACAGAAGCAAGTGATTGAAATGATCCTGAAGTCTACGTGACTGCATGACAAATGTACAGGTACAATCTAACTTGATGAAGTAAATAAAAAAAGGATTTTACATTTTGTTTTGTCGATAACGTGGGATTTTACTCTGAGCTGGACTCAGTTAGGACATGTCAGCCCTAAATGAAGGTGTATGAAAAATAGAGTTTAATATGTATTTAAAAACATAGTGTTTCTGTAAAGGGCAAGAAAACAACCTGATCCTGTTTTATGAGTTAAAGCTATTGAGTTTGATCCAATCTGAAAGCACAGAAAAGTTATTTTTCTTCGAAACGAAACAGGTTTTATTGAGTAAGAAAATCCCGAGATGGAAATAAAATATAGAGGTGGTATATTAAATCTTTATACGCTGCATAAAACAGTGGTGTGAAGAGGGAGGGCTCTAACCTGAGGTGTCATCCCGTGACAGAGATACAGGATGGGGACATTGTCATTGTCGGGCCCCTGGTCCAGACACAGATCATTCTTCAGAGAGTTTTTCAGCTGGCAGACCAAGAAAATCACATTCAGTCACAAGTACAGATAAATAACAAAGAAAAACAATCTAGGAATTGTCTTGGGGTGAAATCAATGTTGTGACAGTGTTTGCAAGCACACTTTAACCCATACATTTATAACCAGGTCAGTATTTCTAATATGAATCATAGTTTCTAACTTGAACCAGTGTAATGCACCAGTGAGAGCTTTAATTTAAGTCCATCACAATTCTAACATATTTGGTTTATTTTGGATTGTAACTGCTCTCCAAACAAGATTCCTTGAAAGGAAATATATATCTTAAAAGATGAGGTCCTACATGATTCTGATTTTTTAACTACTAATGAATAATATCGCAAAAGATGTTGTAAGATGTTTTTCTTGCTGCTTATTTATTCATGAATTTATAATGTTTTAAGATTCAAGAAGAAAGATTTGCAGCAAATATCTCAGGGACTTTAAGACTTAACTTTTATTTAGTAAGTTATCCATGAATTCTAAGCGATGGAAAATATTCGTCTATTTACTGAATACTGTGTTTTGAAAGGTTATAGAGAATACAGAATGTGTTGCTTTAAATATAAATATGTATGTCAAACCTTTTTACCCATTGATGAATTACGATCCATTGCTAAGAATACTAAGATTATATATATTATGTTTTTATGTATCTACACAAACAATATACATGTATCTACATTCGTCTTGTAATTTTCACACAAGTTGATGCAGTATTTTTTATGATATCTGAATAAATGCTGGAAATGTTTTGTGAGGTGAATAAATCATTGTGTACTAGACTATGAATAATGGTAACAGATACTTCCTGTGTGGTGTCCAGTTCACAGATAAAATCATACTGCCAAAACACAGTGAGAGTGAGGAAGCAGCATCTAGCACCTGCTCTCTTCAACTCTGCAGCACATTATTTGCTCTACGGGGGAAACTATTATCCAAACATTAAGCGCTGCCTGCTGCAGTGCTCACTGTTGATATGAAAACATATCCACATGGTTGAGTGAGTAAGGAAAGGTGTTTTAAAGTGACGAAGCGAAAGAAAAAAATGCTCATCGAGCCAGCGTCAGCCTGGTGTATTCCTTGAGCCTCACATAGAGAGAATACAGAAGAAGCCTGAGTGGGTTGAAACATATAAAACATGATTCATCCTCTTAAATTCATTTAAGCTTCATGAAAATGTAAATCATCAGCATTACGCTTAATGAACATGACTCAGACTTTGAGGACCAAAGGGTTATTCATGCGCAACATGACAAAGGTCTGCCTGATTGTGAGATGCAAACTGCTCTGCAGGGAGCTCCATGGATGATGGTTTTACGTGGGAGGTGAATTAGGTAAAGATGTGAGATCAGAAGAACACAGTTATGGAAAGATTCAGCTCCACATCGGCTCGGGAGATGTCTACTTCTATCTGCTAATCAGTAAATCTACAGGCAGCTCAGATCTACGAGTGTAAATATAGTAAATATGCAACAGTGACATCTGTGGGGACGACGTCAGCTTAACATGGAATGACATTTAGAGCGTCTTTAGCTTCTGTGATGTAATGTGTGTCTGAATGAGACGTAATGTTCTTCAGTTTTCATTGTTCTGCTCCATGTGGGCATGGCTCAGTGAATATGGAATCACATAGCGCTGTAAAGGAAAGTTTGCCACCTGCAGCTAACTTCACCCACATTGTTCAGATCAGGAGGAGGAAGAGAGTTATGAATAAATTAGACCTCAGAACATTCTACGGAAATGTCAAAATTTTTGCAAAATAATGAATAAATGTATTCACGCAAGAGGCTTGGCAAGTAACAACTCTTCAAACCACAACGACTGACTAACCCATCAAATGCATGTAGCAAATATAGAATAATGAGGTAATTTTACTTGAGGAAATGAATGTAATGAGGCCGGTCTATTTCCTCGCTGTCCCCATACACCATTTGTCAGTTTGTAATAAAAAAAAAAAAAATCATCCATACAACATAGTGCCGTAATACTCTGTGTGTCACTGTGTATTAGGGTTCACCACATATGATGTGAGGTGGTAGGACAGTGGAAACAAATCTGTTTGAGAACAACTAGGAATGGGCAAATAGAAACACTGCCAACCCCATTGGCTGTCACCTTTTCTGGCATCTCTCACTAATAAAATTCAGCTGCAAAGCCCTAAAGTGGGGAATACTACATCTATATTTAAATGAATCCATATATGTCTGTTTTGATTGCAGTAATCCAACATAAAATGATTCCTCTAAAAGTTCTGAATGGAGAAGGAAAGAGACAAAGTTGATGCAGCAAACCTCCTCTTTGTGTGAACTGTTTGTGCTCCTGACAGCAGCCATCCGGATCCCAACACAAGGATTACAATTATTTGCTCAGGAATGGTTTAGACTTGATTTTGCTTTTACAGACGATGGATTGCATTTGGGATGAAGAGGCAGGCAGCTTACGACTCCATATGCGATGGTCTCACTGTACATCCTCATCTCAGGGTAGATGTTGACCAGGTACCATCGGAAAGTTTTACACTGCAGCCTCTTCCTCAGAGCCTTCCTCTCAGAGATATCACCAATATCTATGCCCGGGTCCTGGGTTCAAGCACACACACACACACACACACACACACACACACACACACACACACAGAAATGCACATAAAGCATACAATTGATTAACTGTAGCTGCGTGAGAAACTAATCAGTAAATGGACCATAAAGGATCATTGTGTTGCCATTTGTTGTGGATTAAAATAGCGTCTGTAGGGTTTTGATTTTTTTTAATATATAATATAGTCTTATAGAATTGAACACTTGCTGTTAAGATTAAAACAATGTGTTTCCCCTCTAGACTTTTCACATGATTTCACTTGCACAACTGTTTGAGACCCAAAGAGGTAAAATACATTTTTTTTAATAATTTTTCGGATTGTGTGTACCAGAACTTGGTTTCACCATCTCACAGGCCCTCTGATTAATCTTGCGACCCTTTAGAGGGGCCTTACCCTTGGTTCAGAAACTAAACTACCCATAGAAATAGAATGAGAGTACAACATTGCCTTTAACATCGTCATTGCAGGATGTTCACAGCGGCAGCCATTTTATGTTTACCAGCGGGCTGGCTTCTCTAAAAACCTGACTTGCAGCAAGTCACGGACTCCCCGAGGACCATACATGCAGTGGAGTAGTGTGAGGCATGGAGAGGCATCGTTTGCATACTACCCTGCTAGAAAGAAATTTGTACACACACCAGGACACAAAGATGTTGATCGCATGATCAGTATAACAACTGACAACAATCACGCTTTTGTTTTGAACGAGTCAAATGACCAGGGAAAGCAGTTCAATGTCCCTTGTACTCTCAATCTGTTTCTATATGACTGTATGTAAAGCGATAACGGTAAAATACTTTGTACACATTGATGCACCAGAGTACTTTACTAACATCATACATAATATACAGTCATCTGTCAGAGGAGCACATTTTATGCAGAATGAGTAATAGTAATTTGATACTTCAAGTACATTTAGCTCCTAATGTTTTTCTACTTAAGTAGGAAATGCGAGCATAAATTTTAAAGTGGGTACTTTGACCTAAGTTAAGCATCTGAGTACTTCTTGGCCAATGCATGTTACCATCTGCCCCATGTTGCCCCCTCCAACGCTGTATCATCATTAACATAACTAATGCCTCTTTAGTAACTCAAAAGTGGGGGCAAATATTACAGATTTGGCTTTCTGGTACTCAAAAACAAAAATGTGTATTCAGATGGACTTCATATAAGCAGAGTGTTGATTTCCACACTCAGTAAATTAAGACGGACAATTCAGCAGTGTCGTTAATTCAAGGGGCTAGAGCTGGGGCTAAATTTCATGCTTCTTGAGGACAGACTTTGTTAAATGTCTCATTATTGACTGAATGAATTGCCTGCAGATGTTCATCTATTCATAACGTGGATTTACATATTCAAACAGATCACGCAGGAGAGAAAAAAGCTTCAGTGAGCAAACGTTTGACTTCGCCTTTGAGGGATGCGTCCTTAACGTAAGATGACAGTATGGTTATTTACTTCATTTTACTGAATCCAGTTGAAGATCAAATGAAAATCAGCCTCACAAAACACAAATATATGACACTAAAACAGCCGTAAAGACCCCAGGCAGCGTGCAGTATATACGTTTTGTATCAGTTAGACTCATGCAAATACTGCAGATGCTCAACTAGCACAAAGGCTCAACTTAAGAGATTTAAAAGAATAAAGTGATTGTTGAACAATAAATAATTTAATACAATTAATTATACACATCTTTTTTCTCTCTATATTATTTATTATTTTGCTACCAAGTTGCAGCTGTAATCCCAAACCTTTAATTCATCTTTTAAAATGTTTTTGTCGTCCTTTGTATCTAATGTTCTCATTGCTAATGTCTCCATTTAGAACATTTTATTGAATCGCATTATGTATTTATTTATTCTGTGGCACGTATTTAATTCAGGCCATTGTGTAAGTAACACAAAATAATTTCATTGGAGCCTCCTAGAGGTGTCAGTGGCCTGATTCAACTAAGCATCTGTGATGGCAAGAGAGCAGCTGATAACAGATGACACTCAACCCCCTGACATTTAGATTAGGTGGCTGCAGAATGGAGCTGCCTGCTGGTGACATATATTTATCATCTGTAGTCATATTTGTTGGTTTGTGCATCATTTTTCAACATCCGATTTGGACTTCTGTGGGAATACTACATTTGGATAATGATGCAAAAGGCGGCAACACCAAATCCTGTGTGTAGGTGACATAAAAAAACTAATCCTTTCTGTCCCTTCTGTCAATTGAGCCTGCAGCAAGTTTATGGCTGACATCTGACATTTGAAAAATGGGACATACTGCATGTACATACTGAGGATTGTGTGAAAGAGCTCATGCATACAAAACTTCACCTTAGCTGACAATAAAACTGCAAAGCTAAAAGAACATTATGATGAGGACAGCGAAAGATGGATTTCTGCTTTATAAAAAAAACATTCAGCAATTTGAGGGTACATTTTCTTCTTTGGTTACACAATTACATTTTTGTGGTTTTGGTTTTGAACATTAGTCAACAAAAAAAAATCTGACTTTTTTTAATGGAACAGATTAATCTAATGTACTGAATTTTACCCATATGTCCTACTCTCATAAGACCCTGCAGTAAAAAAAAGTCATTTAGCGCAGAATTAATGTGTACAGTTAAACTGAGGAAATCGGGGGTTTTTTTGGTCTCGTGGTTAAGCCGCATGCTGCAGTACGTCAAGGGCTCCCTCGATTCAGTCATCATACCTCTTGTAACCCATCTAGTCAAAGCCAAATTGCAAAAACATAAATTAGAAAAATAATGCTGAATGTGAAAGAGCTGCTGATTATACATTAGACTCCCTCAAAGTGATGTAATAAAAGTTAAACTGCCAAGTTATTGGACTGCAAATGCTAGTCTGTTTTTTGTATTATAGAAAATGTTATCAGAATTTCTCACGTTAGATTAAAAACAATGCACAAATACTGTCACATATTTAAAAAAAAACAAAAAAAACTATGATAATGACAACTTTGTATTGTAGATGACTACACACAGATGATTGCCTGTATTGTGACCACAATGTGGTACAATGTGGAACTCACCAAATGTAATACAGTGAAAGAAAAACAACATGATTAACTCACCTCCATGGGAATATTCCAGGCCATGTAAACATGGCTTTTAAACTCATCCATCCACACTTCTGCAACTCTGAGGGCGTTTCGCCGCACGTGAGACGTCAGATCGTCTGTGTAGGGTTTATGAGCACGCTCTATGTGGGCGATGCGAGCGCAAGGCAGGACCTCAACACTGCCGCCACACTGCCAGACCTGGTTTTAGACATTACAAAATATAAGAGAATATTATACAAATATAAGAGAATATTGTCATTCATCTACTCGCAATGAGTCTGCTTTGGGAATCAAAAACTCACATTATACTCTCTCACTCTCTCTTTCTGTCTCTCTCTCTCTCTCTCTCTCTCTCTCTCTCTCTCTCTCTCCCTCTCTATCACACACACACACACACACACACACACACACACACACACACACACACACACACACACACACACACACACACACACACACACAGCCTTTAAGACTTGACACCAAAGCCTGCACAGATGTTGCTGCAACATACTGCTGCACCTGATGTGCTTGCTCAAAGTTAGGAGCGATGAAATAATGGTTGAAGAAGTTTACTTTGGTAAGAAAGAACTTTCAGCAAAGCCAATTTATTTTGCCACAACTGAACTTGAATAAAAAAACACAATCGTACTACTGACTCTTTTTTTCTGCGTGGAGCCATGAACCCTCATTCTTTTCATTGTTCTATTCACAGTCAAAGTAGTTATTTATGTTATTTTTAACACATCTATCTAGTTCTGATTCTACTGTCAGACTTAAAAACATTTGGGGTTTCAGAGCATTTCAGAGGATCTCAGTGCAGTGGGTTTCAATGGCATCACTTCTAGGGTGCTTAAAGCATGTTTTGGCCCTTCATCATCACCTTTGAAGCCTACTGTATCCTTGACTGTGAGAAGGTCCCTGTGGTGGGAAATGTTAATGTCCCAGTGCCCAGCAAGAGCAGCTCGAGTCCTTGATGACTAAAAGCCAGTGGCACTAACACCTCATATAATGAAGACCTCTGGGAGGCTTTTAACCCAGGTGCCGAAATCTCTGCAAGCTTTTCCAAAATGTGATACACCTATCCAACCAATAGTGGCAATAGAAGACTCTCTCATCACGACTCAATGGAAATTTAATAAATACATTTTGCAGCACCATGTGATGTACTGTTCTCAGATTACTCACACCTTTGTATACTGGACACAACAAAAACAAAGAAAAAGATGAAGTTGCCTTTTTTCTATTTTTACAATGAGGTTTCCATATTTCCATTATACATTTCAAATCAACAGGTCATCAAGCATTACATGGGTTAGTTATGTATTTTAATGTCATTATTTAATGTATTCATTACCAGGCCTAATTGTATTCTATATTATTTAACATCCCTAATTGCCCATATCAGTTATTAACATTTCAAATGATTTTGTTGTCTTTTGATTAACATGTATGCAGCAAAAAGGATGTGAATTCCTGAGTTACAAAAACGTTGAAGATAACTATTTGAGAATCAAAGCTTGAAGGGAAATGAATTAGGGAATGAATTAAGTCACACAATGCGGCTGATTAGTATCTGAAGAATTTGAATAGTATCGCAAAGTAATTCAAAAACTCAACAGAAGCAATGAAGATGGGGCTACTCTGTTTACAGGCTCTCATTTGAATAGGGTCATCAAAAGAGATGTCACTACCAGTCTGTGAAGGATCCTCAGAAACCCCTTGAATGTGCTGAACTTAACATTAGTCCAGGGCACCCGCAGTTTCAGTATGAATAAGTTTGAAATCAACCGGCTGTGCTGCTCCGGGAGGAACAAATTGTGCAGCTGACATCCTTTGTGTTTAAGTAAAAAGTATCATTCAAAGAACCTACTGCCAAAGAACATTACAGGGTTTGGTGCAGATGAGCATCATTGAGGATGATGTGACATGTGGATGTGACACGAACACTTTCTGTGGCCACTGAACTGGCAGCCAAGCAGATTTGGATATAAAATATGTTGGTGTTTTGTTACTCAAGTGAAATGTGTGTTTCTATTAAATATTCTATAGAAAAATCTAATTCAAAAATGGGGTTTTTAATTTTCTTTTGCAATAGTAAACCCTGACCTTGTTGCAGGTCCCACTATTATAGCTGGTAGTTAGCTGAGTATTATGTTCATAACAATCCACCACACCTTGTTAACAGACAGCAGGACAAGGCTGAACATGTGCAGTATTTCTACAGTGATATTTCTCTCGGAGGCCATTAATTAAAAGCCATATAACATCCCAGACTGTGAAGCTATAGGAGGAACATAATGTATAATTGATTTCCCCAATTTTGAGATGGACAAAGATTTGACTTTGTCATCACAGTCTGGGGAGATAGTATGCAAGTAATATTGAATTAAAGGCTCATGTGGTATTTAAATTTAATATAAACCGGCTAATTGTGGCAGCTGCAGTAGTGTTCCGGCGTCACGCTGAAACTCAAGATTACCGAATGAAAATATCCTTGTGTGCCGTTTCCAACTGCAGATCAATAACATTATTTTAACACAATAAAGAAATTATGTTACAGCAATTACAACAGACACCACAAGTCCAGCCATGCAAACAAACACACTGATCCGACCAAATAGTTCCTGGTAACAAACCCTGGTTGCAACAGTCGATGATGATGAGGACTTTATTTAACGGATTAGTCAATTAACAGAATATTAACTGCCAAAATGTTGTTGGTTTAAGCTTCTGTGGATTTGATCTACGAGATATTGAAGTCTTCACAAAAGTGGGAGACCAGCCCACATTGACTTTCGTGGAGCTGCACTGCCAGCTTGGAAAAGAATGATCTGTTGCAGTCTTATCCCTCCGAACATGACTAAACACATGACTTTGAAGATTTGTTCAAGCTGAAAACAGTGGAGTGAAACATTGGAACAATTGTGTCTTTGCTTCTAAAAGCCTCAGTCAATTACAGCTTGTACGCAACATTGACCCACAAAATAATTATGCCCCCATTCTTTAGTGTCAACTTTGCTTTCAGACAATGAAACAAACGCTTCAGTATTTCTGCCTGTGACTCCCCCTGCAGTTAACCACTAATCGCCTGCTGCATATTTTTCGAAATAATCACAAGCAATGGGTCATTACTGTCAACATACAAGTCTTCCATTACTACGGAGGGACGCACTTTTATTACATTCAAAATGTTACAATTGTATACAGTGGGATATTCCTAATATTGCCCTCCACCATCTACTTTGCAGGCATGACTCACACAATTTCTTAGTGTGCTGCTGAAGTAGAAAGCACAAAGAAATACATGACACTTTACGGTGGCACCATCTTGGATGAGAAATTTCACCTTCATGCTTTCAAAAAGTTGTAAAATAAATAGCAAATAACAAATATTCTGACACTTGGTCCACGTCATTTAGGAGTCGTATTATACTGCACCCACTTCGATACAAACAAATCAAATCAACACTCCACCATTTTTTGGTCCACTTTGTGTTATTAAAAGTCAGGTCCTCATCCCACAGCAACGGAACAATCTCAGTCAGGACGGCACCACCACTCCCTTCCCTTGTAAACTTAAAAAGCTCATCTCCTCAAGAAACGCCTCACGTCCCCTGCTCCCACTTGTATCACACCTCCTTTGTGCCACATCCTCCTGCAAATATGTTCCTGTCTAAATCTGATCTCGCTGTTCTGCCTCTAATTTATTTTTCAGGCAGAGAAGGTCTCACATTACAGCAGTGTTTGCTCAGATCTATAATCAGGGCACCATCAGCCTGAGCTTAAGCTATTTTTTTTATTTTTATTGCTGCACTCAAAATGCTGCTTTGGATAAGAGCAAGAGCTAAAAACCTTTAATGTTAAAGTAATGCAAGTGCAAGTGCTTTACTAATTTTTCTGTCTACAATGGTGGCAGTTACCAAGCAGGGCGTCTACAGGGTTAAAGTGGATTTTGATGTGAATTCGCAAAATCTTTGAGGACATGAAGCATAGTAATGATGCTGTTTTATGGTGCTGCAATATGTCAATTTGAATTACGAAAAATACAATCTCAAACTTAATGGTTAGATATTCAATCTAGCTATCCATTTCATGAACTTTTTGCAACCTCGTTCGTCTATGGTTTGCTGCTTTAAAGTAGTCCACGCTAAATCTATCTTTAGACTGTCAAATGCTCACCCCCTGCAGGCTTGAAAGGCGGCTGTAACATGTTTGCTTTTTTTTTCTCACTAAGAACAGCAGCAGCTTTAAGTCGTGTCAGTTGCGATGGATTCCAACATTTTTACGGCCAAAAAAAGTATTAAGACATACATAAAATGTTTCAAACCACACTTCTCTGCTGCTCAACCATGTCCCCAGTATTGTTAGACTGAGTAAACACAAAGCTCCTCTGGCTATTTCCAACAAGAGCAGTGTATTTGCACACAATTTACACTAATAGGAGGCAACCCAATCATCCCTATACTCGACTATTATGGAGAAATGATTGTCCTATCGTAATTTAGCAACTGAAGCTTTGGGATTTCTCCGGATGCTAAAGCTTGCTGAGGAGTGGAGCATATTAAATTGTTTCCTCCTCATTATCAATAAAAAAAAACTATTGCTTATACCATTACTCTGGTATATTTTTTAACATTATTACCTATTTACAGAAATAAAACCTAACATTATCAAGTTATTATACAAGTACGGATCCATTTACCATTTACCAACATTATCAGGTTACAATTATTTTCTACATTTGTCTAATTATAATCTGCTCTCGACAATAAATTATCTCATTTATAATTTGTTACTACGATACTTTGATTCCTACTAATGTTTGAATCCACTGCAACTCTCAAAAATATATTCCAAGTATGTTATAGTCGCAACATACGGTACAATCAATAGTAAGAGAGGTACAGTATATATTAGTTTCCAGTTCCCTGAGAGATATGATATGACGAGGTTGGGGGCTTTTTAATTGTAATTTGTGCCCTCTATAAATGCTGACTGGCATTTGAATACCACTAGATGTGGGGATATGATAGAAGCACAGCATCATTCTTTCGTTTTAGTTTTTTTTAGCGGGACACCACGATAAAAAAGTCTACTCTAAGTCAACTCAGTCTACATCCAAAACCAAGTCAGTATCTTTTGGATGAGACGGTGTTAAATCGAGATTCATGACAGAAATCTAATAAAACATGGCTGCTGGAGTATAATAATTGTAGAAATATATGACCAACACCTGCTTTGATAGTTTAGAATGAAACACGTGAAGTAAAGATGTTACAAGCATCCTTGTGCGGAAATGTGGACCCACGTTGTTCATAATCATTTTCAGACTTGAAAAAAAACGCAACATAAAAAAAAAACATTTCTGCAGCCTCCTGAAAGGATGAGCAGAACCTCAGAGCCCTTTTGCACCATATATTCCTTTGATTTATGCTGCTTTAGGAATTTTCATTCATACCTGTCTGTGTATCTATTGGCTTTTCATCTCCCTGCACCAACTCTCCTGTACCCCCAGAAAAAGTAAAAAATAACCCTAATATTTCCAACTGCATTCATTTCACATTTCACTGTATTTTTTTGATGACAAAACCCTTCATATCAAAGCAGAGACTTAATGTTAAGGTAAAGCTGAGTTCCCTCATTTGCTGCCCAGAGCTCATTGAAGCAGTGCAGAGAATTGCAGAGTTTCCACTATATGTGCATCAATCTGCTCCGTCTGTGGAAAGGAGGAGTACATTTCCCATCCTCCCCTCAGAGTCAGTTACAGCCGGCAATCCTAAAAACAAGTTATTGAAGAAGAAAGACACAACATGTCTCTCATGCTGTCCTTCATCTTCCGGAAACACACAGTTAGGATTGAAAGAGTTACACAGGTGACGTAACTTGACATCTTTACTCAAGTCATTTCCGATCATGTGTTGACAATTTTACATCATACTATCATGTTTGAATAAAACTTGTAATGACAATCTGTTCCAAGAAAACTATAATTACATTAAATACAAGTCTGTTTAAACTTTCAAACTTTCAACTTCCTACACTGTTATTATTCTGCAAGACCACTATGTGCAACAGAGCAAAAACAAATAAATCAGCACTGAAAACAAATGTCATTCATCTCTCTTGTTTTTTAGTGGAGACAGTGTCCGAAACTTATATCTTAAAACCAGAAACAATTAAATAAAAACTATTAATATGGCTCAATACTTCAAGGAGTTAGTGAAAAGACATGTTCTTTGTTTCTGCAAATTGACTAACTAACCCTCTAAAGCTCCCCAAAATCCCAATGCCGATTGTTAATTTGACATGGGAAATGAAGCCAGGCTGCCCATTTTGAGGGTAAATGTTCAACATGGCCAACCACCATTCTTTTTTTATTTTTGCTGACCCTCACTACCCTCTTAACGTTGTCCTTGAACATAAATCACTAATGAAGAATAAATGCATATAAATGTAATTTGTAGGAGACAGGGCAGCAGTAATCCATGCAGACAGCCATGTGAAGAGTCATAGCCTTGAATTATTAATGTACCACTTACCATCACATTCCATCTAAACAGAAACATGGAGCTTTCTAGAAGGGAAAAGATGCCAATGAGTTTCTTGATTGGTTGTTTGTGTATTATCCAGGGACTGTTATTTTAGTCTAACTAGCTTTATTCTTGTTGTCTTCTTGTTTTTATATCATATCTTTAGTAGTCTGTTTATTCACCAGCTATAATAATCTCTTTGAGATTTAAATGTCAAGATCAGACATTTTATATTCATGTAGACTAGTCCAAAACCATCCTGCGACTGGTGTGTCGTTTTCTTCTGAGTGGAAGGCGAAGTCGCAGTATAATACAAGGTATCCAACCAATTCAATAATTAATACACAAATTAAAACGAGACTAAAAAAGTTTTGCACAAACAGCTAAACTTATCCGTCAGGCAATAAAACCACATGTTCTCTTAACCCAGACACAAATTACCATGCAATGCACGGACAACTAAAATAAACAAGATGGGTATTCAGAACCTACAGTACTGCAACTCAAACGATTCATTCGTCTTATATCTGCTACTCAACCTGCAGGTAACCCGTTCCACATAACTGTTACTGAATGTTAAAACAAGAACCTGCATTGGCACAAAGT
Organism: Clinocottus analis; assembly: GCF_023055335.1. Classification (NCBI taxonomy): domain Eukaryota; kingdom Metazoa; phylum Chordata; class Actinopteri; order Perciformes; family Cottidae; genus Clinocottus; species Clinocottus analis. The sequence goes on from NW_027176076.1 coordinate 907,416, forward strand.
CAGGGGATCTAGTCCTTGACAGAAAGAAAAGCTAATCGTAAATGCTCATCTGTGAGACATCATGTTTAAGTGTTTGTGGTATGGACGGTTCAATTTACATCCACATCTCTCCCCCAGATAAGACAAATTCAGTGTATAGATGAATGGTTAAAGGCCAGAGCCCTTAACTTGATTAGAATAATATCATGAATACAGTGTGGAATGACCTTTGAAGATCCAAGATATGTTAGCTCTCTGCACAACTCTAGATTTCCTATAGGGGATCGTTCCATCCATCCATCCATCCATCCATCCATCTATAAGATGCCACAATACCTACTTTGACTGTGAACTGTTAGGTTGAGAGAGGTATCAGTCAAAGGAGATTTATTAAAGCTTTATTAACTATTGCATATTTAAAAACTGGAGACTAATTCATATCCCTTAAAGATCTTGTACCTCACTGCTGTTGTACTTAAGAGACATGACTTTGACTGAGTTGTGATGATTCATTTCTGAATTTTCGGTGTGCTGAAATAAAAAGGATCACTTCGTCAATAACCCAGCTTTATTAAATCTTGAATTGGCCTGATAGAAGAACTACATTAATGATGTTTAGTGAACTGTGTAATCCGGCAATAAAAATCAAATAGATGGCAAACAAATATATATATATATATTTGGGACATTGCTGTTAAAGTCTTCAATCATAATCATCTCAGACTTAAAGGTGCAATATCTGAGATTGAAAGCATTTTTGATTGTCTCTCAACAGCTCTCAACATGTTGCTGGCAGCTAATAGCTAACGGTGCTAACAGCGCTAACATCTGGGGGTCTGTAAAAAGCTGGGCCTGGATACGATTTAGGTAATACAGTGCCTGTCTCTAATTTACACTAAACTTTATCTATAAACACAAAGTCCTTTGCTTTCCTGTCTTTCCCTAATGGCTGTATAGTTTTCTAGTTCTATCTCAGCATCATTAACAGAGCTGTTGAGCCATGTTTCAAAAAACGTAAGACCCCAACATTGCTTGTGCTGCAAATCTCGTCTAAATCTTTTGAAAAAGACTTCAAGTGTCGAGGTGAAGGATATGCAATCGACTAATTCCATCTGCAAAAGTAACACTATAAAGAATTGAAGTATATCTTGACACATTTGTACTGAGGAAGCCCCCCGGTTGCAACCACTTGAGAGCTGGTTATTACCAAATATTAAAAGCCTGCAATCTGCACACCGACAAGCAGTTTTGTTGTCTTGACGTGTAACTGAATCAACATGGAACAGAATATCTTTTTGACAAGGGACTTGATTTATTTTTCAATCTAAGCAGCCTTCTTTCTCCTCACAAGTGTCATCAGTACAAAGAAGTGTGAATGTGGTACACACATTCACACAGGTTATACACAACTTCCTGCACACAGAATAACACCTTCAGGGGTGAAACATTTCACACAATCATCAAGCAAATGCTCTGTCTACACAATAACCTTCATAAGCTCCTCTTTGTCTACATAACATCATGAGATATTTGATTATTTATTTATTATTTCAATAATACATTAATGAAAACACTAGATTTTGCTCAAGATAATAAAGAATCCAATTTGACGCTACATTTTTATACTTGCACTTAAATATTGTAGTTACCTGGAGCTGTGTGAATTTGAAGAGTATGCCACCTTCTGTAAGATGTTTATTTGAGGGCATAAATATGTAAATTCAGGCATATCCACTTCTATCACAAAGCAATAAATATAACTGTATGCAGGGTAGAATGAGCCCATGAATAATAAGTTATCAGATGGAGATGGCTGAAGAAAGATTGTCCACAGAGAAATTCAGAGATACTGGACGAAAATCACAGAAAGAAGAGTGGAAAAAGAAATAAGGGTTAACATTGCACAAAGTCAATACTGCGCACAAAAACTGATCCAGCAGGTTTGCCGTAAACCAGATCTGTCAAATCTGATCCATCCAGCCCATGGGGATCCCTGTTCAAGCTTCAGTATTTACTCTTTGCTGCTGAATCTAGAGTTTCTTTAAAAAACGCACTGAGCCACACTGTGTTCACCCTCACTTGGTCCTCCAATGTTACTATGATATCACTCAGATATCACTCAGATATCACTCCCTTCCTGCTCATGGCTATACGTTCGGAAAGGAAGCCACAACATCAGCTCCATCTTTTAAATTAATCAACTCAATAACTACTCTATGACAGTATGGTGTACCAGTGCCTGGTTTGAAATTTAGATAAAGAATAAATTCAATTAAATGGTATAGCGAAAAGGAAAAACAGTACTAGAGACTTATGAACCATGTATAAGCATTTTATATAGTATATTTGATCCAACCTAAACTATATCATACCTCGATGTAGATAAATATCTTTAGTCACACTTCATAAATGTTTTTTTGAGAACGTTTAGGCTTGTCCTATAACAATAGCTTTGTCTGCAGTAATGTGGAATGACACTGTGGTTAACCATGACCATTATGTTGCTGCAATACAGTTATAATGTCAAGCTTCATTTGTATTGCACTTTTCAGAAACAAAGGTTAATAATGTGCTTTAAAAGCAGCACACACACAAAGGTCAGCAATGTACTCTGGAGCGCTGCCATGTAAAGCCTTGTAGGCGATTAAAACCCTTTTAAAATCAATTTGAAAACAAATGAGCCAGAATAATGAAGCTCATCAGAGTTAAGTAAGTGGACTGTTGTTTGTTAGAAGTCTGGCAGCTCATAGCTGTTTACTGTTAATATGTCTCTAATATATAATTATTATGTACATTATAGGGAATAGTCCAAGCATCAATCTGGTTACGATGAATTATCATCCTTGTTCAATATGAATTATCCTTTTAATAGCGTTAGTATATTTAACTACGCTGATTTTTCATTGGACAAAGCGGTGATATTTCTTATAGTAATACTCAAGGGCTACTATATTAAATCCTATTATCTCCGTCGACTTTCTCATTGATTGTCCTGTTAGTGTGAGATTACACAGCAGGGTTAAATAGATTTTCAGCTGCAAACTGGTCATTAAACTCTCTGCACTTCTACAATTACAGTCTCAGCATCATTATAGTACAACTTTTGGACCGAGTACTGTGTGATTACATGGAACTAAAAATCAGTTGTACCTTGCAGCACACTTTAATACTTTATGATCTTCACACATGTGCCCGAGACGGTTCATCAGTCATTTATTCATGATTACTGTTAATGCTGAGAGAACATTGTCATGTTTTCTGTTTTAGTTTTTAAAATGTTAAGCTTATTTTAACAATATACCGAGATTAAGACAAATACGTTAAGAGGCTAAAGTTAATAGAGTTTGTTATAAGAAGCTAACAGATAGATTTAGCATATTTCGATATAATCACGTTTTATCACTGCTGCTGTGAGATTTTGTATATGTTGAACCTGAGCTATAAATATGTAGAGTATATTTGTATGTATGCCCTCGATCGAACTATATGCTGACCTCACATAAAACATTTCTATCACGTTTTAAAGTGCAGCAGTTATAATGTACTTGTGTAATAGATCATCAACTTTGAAAGTGTGGATGAGTTCATTACATGATGATAATGATGTTTAATTCATAGTTGTTTTGCAGCAGTATTGCAGCAGAATAAAGTGTCACTGTAAAGACCTGGTCTTCTATGTATTCTATGCGTTATCTGTGATATTCATATTGCTACTTAAAAAGCTTATACAGTTAATAATACATGTTAACTATATTGAATATGAATTGCATATATTAGGGTGAAATCTAATGTGTAAATCATTATTATGACAGTAATGGTGTTTTAATGCCACTTCCATAAAAACTGTGCACAATGCCAATCCCAACATTGTTTTTTTATAGCCCTCAATGATCCTCATTTCTCAACTCAACCTTCAATGTTGCTGGTTGAGAGTAATGATGTCTGCTTTAGTGTTTTTTTTGATGCATTGTTCCATGCTGTGCTTCACTGGCACAACACCCAGTATTCACAGGTGTTTTGGGAGATCACTTGTATTATAATTTGGTGTCAGGGTCTTGTCCAATTTACTTTCTGTTCCACCATACAATCTGACTTGAGTGATTGGCTCACAAAACTATATCTTCAGCTCTCTGCACATCCATCTCGTAAAAAGAAAAAACAAATCAACACTCTGTGACTTGAAGCTCAAACAGGCAGTCGGTGCTCTAATTCTGCACTGTACGATTTAGTGGACAAGGACCAAGCTACCTGGCGTTATCTTTCATCAATTTATTGCCACAGATGATATCATCATACATTCCCTGCATTCACAAGGTTTCTCTTGAATAAATGCTCAGGACTAAAACCGGAAGAAAAGCTATTGAAAGGGAAACACATCCACTCTGTTCAGCAGTCGAACCCGCAGCTGATTAACGTGATGTGCTTTTTCTCGCTGCAGCCATTAATGTAGTGCTAGAATCAAACTTATGCTGCCCTCAGTATATGTGTTGTGAGACACCTTGTTCAATAAACTTCTTCCTGACATCACGACTCTGAAGACAGTTGTCCGTTGTCCACAGGTTTAATGGTGTAAGAAAGAGTAAAAAATCTGGTCACTGACAGGGTAACAGACTCAGTGCTTAAACTTACAAGACTCTGTTGGGTCTTGGGTGTTTTGGTTCTGGTTTGGGTCGGGCTCGGGTACTCCTCTCTTGTACTTGTGTTGGGTGACGGAAATATAAGCCTTGAGTTGCACGTTAATGCATACGAGGATGTAAAGAACACATCAAATAAATGTAGAATTTGTGACCTCATCATTTGTGCCTCATCAGAATGGCCATTCTTATACATCATGATAGAAATATTCAACTTCCACTTTGTGACCAAATGTGAACGGAGAGCAGCGGCTCATTTCACCCTCACACTCCCCAGGACATCTCTTTCAAGCCTCAGCCAAAGCCTGTAGCTGTTGGCCTGGTCTGAGTGTGTCTCTGAGGATTCGTCAGCAGCCAGTCTGTGTGCTGGCAGGTGGTCTTAAGGCATGACCAATACGCTGCAGACAGACAGGCCATGCTGGGCCTCTATGGGACTGCTAATCTGGGGCCGAGCCAAGGTCCACCAGCATTGTGCTGTAGCTCTCAGCTCACTGTGTCACCCTTTGTTTCAAAAGCTATACTGAACTCTAAACTACATTACCCTCCAGGCAAGGGCGAGTTCCTTCAGTCCAACACAACCAAGCAAGTAAACAACTCGAGTGTTACAATGAACTCAAACTACAGTGCAATGAAGCACAATGATTATTCAAACTGTTTATACATAAGGATAGGACCCCGGTTTTTAATATAAGCGATAACATCATCAATGTGTCCAGCGAGAAAGCAATTATTATGTTCAGGGCCAAGAATTCCAAAAGCATTTCATTTCTGAAGGAAAATGACTTATGGGACTAATCGCCTTTTTCTTTTTTTGCTTTTTTTTTTACTGATGATTGGATCTCTGTCATTAGAGGATGGATCTTTTCACATTCAACGCCCCGACGTAAGCTTGTCTTCATTTCTTTCTCAGTGCAATCTAGTCAGTGTGGAGCTGAAGAGGAGTTGTCCCTCACTCCTTGCGGTTATTGAACAGGCTGATAGCTGCATTAATGTATGCTATCATTAGGTTTCCCTGTGGAGGTTCGTTCTTTCTCTGGCCCATCTGCTTGTGGTACCGCTTAGCTTAACACCATATCACATCAACAGAGTTTTATCCGAGTTTTTATCCACTGTGAGAGGACTGCAACACGGTACATACACAGTGCGTCTATCGGCTCTGAACGATGTCGGTGCTCTCTTCACACATCACTGCTAACAGTAACGGTGGCTTTGAGTCCTACGACTCTCACATGTGCTTCAGTGGGATCACAAGGGGATGAAGGTGATCAGTCAGACTCCAGAATTAATTAGTATTGATTAATTTCCTCCTGTGTTGTTCATGTAAACATTGTTTTATTGTGGTACCCTGTTTAATAATATTTAATATTTGTCAACAAATCCCACAAAGAGACCAAAACCATCAATGAATTGATCCGATTCACAAATGTTGTCCATGTCTCGTCGAAGCCTGATATAACGACAGCGCCACTGTGGCCTCCACTCTTGTCAATAAATAACGTTGTTGGGAGATAAAAAAATGACCCGTTATAGGTATTTCATGCAGATTATCTAGATATCTCTAGATTCCCTATATTGGAAAGATGTGTAGGTCAACAGAGAACATTTAAAACATATATTAAGTAATTTGACAGTGTGGATAGGACTTTGATCAGTTTCATGATGGAAAATAAATATAGAGTACAGATAATTCCAATAAACGGTTTACTAAATGGATAAAATCCATTGATCATCTGTGGCTGCATATGCTTTACAAGGTCTCGAGGGCTGGAGCCGGGGAGAGACAGTGTACATTTGAGACAGAATGCCAGTCAATCACTTTGACTCAATCCCTTAACCACTGTCCTGCTGCTGTAAATACTCACTTTAGCACCAAATGGGTATTCGTCCGTAACTAAACAATAGTTCCAAGCAATCGCACTATTTACAGCTTTTTGAGTAATGTCTGCTAAAGACTGCGGTGACCAGTTTAATTATTTAACATTAAACTATATACTTTCAAGGTTTAAAGTACTGCTGATGAACATCATCTGATGTGATCAAAAGCTTCAGAACATCTGCTGAATGGACCTTGAAGTTACATTGTTTTGTCAATAAGATATTTACTTTTGTCTTCACTAAGAACCTATGGCCCGAGTGTCACTGTTGGCTGGACATCCTACACGCTAAATAGCTCTACTTTTCATCTGTTAAATTACTGTCACTACACCTGCATACCATTTTTTTTTAAATGCACAGGCCACATCGTTTGTAGCCAAATGACACTTTTTCAATGGGGCTCTCAGTGACCTTGATCCCAACAGCCATTAAGTCCCATTATCATAGTTCATTTCCCACACTTTACCTGGATAAACAATGGCCCATGGCCTCAGGCTGACATTATTACTCACCCTTATGCCCAGCTCCACATTTTCTCCCCCGTACACCTCCATCCCCTCATCCAGCAAACCAATCTCCTCAAAGTACAGCCTATCCACTACGAAGCAGCCAATCAGGGCCGGACTCCTGGGGGGATAAAAGATTATAAAGATTAGTTTTGTTTGTCTTTTGCAAGTTAAGTTTGCTTGGCAGAATTGCCACAGTAACAGCGAGGAAAAGTTTAAAATGTGACCGTGACAAGATATAGCTCGTTCATCAATGCTACACAAATGACCCTTTCAGCAGTGCTGACATTTGTTACTTAAGATGGAAGCCTAGTATATAGCTTGGCCACGTATGGTCAGTCTGCTATATTGTGGACAAATTATAATTCCTGTCAATTCAACGTTCATGTCTCTGGATCAATTGTTCTGAAAGTGAACAGAAGTAGCATATCACATGACATGGTGAAGCTATGTTTGAGTCCAATAAGTAAATATTGCTTTGAAGTGCTCTGTGGAAAAAGATCATTTGAACACGGAAACAAATGACCCCCTTTAGATTTACTACTCCTCACGCTTCCTCTGCCTTTGTCCTAATACATCCATGGCCTTTACCTTGTCCTTTACACTCACGCCCCTGTTGCTGACTGGATGGAATAGCGTTGTGTAACTCGGTTCAAGCCACTTTGACGTGTGAGGAGATATTTGCTATGTATTTGACAAACAGTGTATTGGATTAGAATCGCTCACTGCACCTTTAATTTAATATATTCAACAGTATTATCTATTATTTTTAACATGTTGGTCTGTATTACTTATCTCCAGTGTGTTGTCCTATTTGAGTCACTTGCAAATGCACAGGCAGGCTGTGGTTTTCATTACTTAGTTGAACAGACCAGGCCGAGGTTGCATCCCATGACAATAATGAACATGCCCACAGTCTCAAATGTTAGTCTCACAGAAAACATGGCAAGATAACTTTTCTGCTGCAGCTTCCAGTCGGTGGTTGGGAAGCACAGGGGAGACTTTGTTTTGCCTCCAGGGCCGAAGTTGATGCTCATTTTACTCAGCAGTCAAGAAGCAAGACACAGGAATGTGGGTCTAGTGGTGGAAAGTAACTTAAGTACATTAACAGAAGTACTGTACTTTATGTAAGGAATATTTCCATTTCATATTACTTTAAACTTTTATTCCAGTACATCTCCAGGGTAATATATTATATATATATATATCTTACTTATTAATTATGTAATTCATTTTTCCAAGGATAAAATATATAATTATATAACTCTCTGAAATGGACCCTTTTGGCCAAACATGTAGCTTTACTTCACCACTTCAGGAACATAGCTGTCAATACTTTTGTGCTCTTATAAGAGTAAAATCTTGAAAGCAAGAATTTTACATGTTACAGAGTATTTTCACAGAGTAGTATTGTTATCTTTAAGTTCTAGTAGTAGTTTAAGTAGATTATCTGAATACTTTGTTTGCACTGCTTGTGTCTTGTGGAGTTGCAGAATTTATAAATTGTCAAACTGAAACTACATTTACTACCATTTATCAACTTGAGTGCTAGTTTTCTCTTTGCTCTGATCAACAACACATGACAACACATCTCTGTTTTGAGAGCATTTGCCATCTCTCTCAGAGACAACATTCTCAATACTCAAAATGACCTTCAAATATAGGATGAAAAAAACACAAATTGATACAAAAAAGAACACCATTTATGTGTTGCGGATGTGGATCAGACGTTGATTGCTGTAGCAAAGAAAAGAAAAAAGAAAAGAAACCTGCACTTGATTAATCCCCTTGGGAAAATTCTTCTCTGCATTTAGTCCATCCTTGATTGGGGGGCAGTGGGCCGCTCTGTGGGGCGCCCGGGGGGGAGGCGGGGGTTGGGTGTCTCGCTCAGAGACACATTGACGTGTGAACTGCGGGGGGACTGGGGATCGAGCCGGCTACCTTGTGGTAACGGGACGACCACTCATCCCCCCTGATTTGTGCCGGTCCCCCCGCTTTGCTGCTGTCCAGCAAAACATTTATAACATAGTTGTATTATTTGATTTAGGCTACTAAGATATCTGGTGTTTACTTACAGGATTGGTGCAGTCTTGTTGCCATTGTGCCACCAGGACTTGGGTGGGTTGAGGTAGCGACACCACAGCTCCCAGTCAAAGCCCTGGGCAGACAGCGGATACTCTTCAATCTCAAACGTGTCGTACTTGATGTTATCAAACGATGGGGAGATTATGCGGGTTCTGTCTTCTTGAATTCTCTGCAGAATTGGTTCAGCCCTTCAAATATGGAAAGACAAAGTAATTTGACTAAGTATTTGTTTTGACAGGTTCTCTCCATTACCTTTGTAATCATGCCCGCCTTTTTTTAAAAACAATTTCACTATACACAAGATTAATTCAATCCAATTTATTAGTCTGACAAACCATTGTTCCCCATCTGATAAGATATAAAATATGAAAAAATAAAACATGCACAACACACTTCAGATTACATTTAGTTAATTTGTGGCGACAGAGATCAAAATAGATTCATGCAGGAAACTAATTCAGAATATAAACATTTATATGGTTCTATATGGTTTTATATGGTTTGGAAACTTAGTATCACTCGTCTGTCGGTATGATAAATATGAAGCTACAGCAAGGAGAGTATTAGCTTAGCTTCGTATAAAGACATGACATGGAGCCAGGGCCCTGTTCCTCTTACGTGGTTTACTGATATAGTTGGATAATTTCCAGAATAATTTGACGTAGATCAGGATTTTCGCTATGTGCCGACAAGGACTCATTTATTTACGATACTTTCTGGAGCCGTACATTAAACACCGGTGCAGCCGAGCGCTGTCCGTCTCACCTACTGTACACAACACACACTGTATATGCAGACTGGATCACAGTGTAAAAATTGTGTAAAAACAGCATAAGGCCACAGTCCGCTTTTTTGTGAATGGTACATGTTTGTGTCCGCGATGCGGAGAACATCGTGGAAGCCGCTGCATGCCGTGCTAATCGTAATGTTTATTTAGCGCTTAAGAAACCTATGGATGTGTTGAAAGCACTCATAATTATATTAGTGTACCATACATATCATTATATTAGAACATGATTACAGTGGATAAAAATACTTATCACTACTTCAATTGATTGAATTTCTGATTATGAATAATACATACATACTTATCCACCCATACACATATTCAAACTCCTAGTTTTATGGTGATCGACACACACACACATGAATATACACATATATAGTACATGATACGCGCATACAGTACATATATACTCATATACAAATTGGTATACTACTACTAACAGGCACATATTAAATACATATAATCTGATTGATTTGGGTTATGAGGCACTTAAAATTAGCCGATACATTTCCCCAACACTGACACATTTACCTGTCTAATATTTTGCAGTGCTTAAGTGACTCGTGTTATGCGTTATGTTGCATTTACAACAGGAAGTGTTGCGAATATTTACTGTGAATGTGAACGCACCATTAGATTTTGCCATTATGGATTTAAATTAATCATATGTAGTCATGATCATCTTCTGCTCATCAGCGGAGAAAAGAGATGCTGTTTCTCTGATCTTATTTTCCATTGTAGAAAGAGAACATCACGAATTTGGTATTCAACTTTTCTCCCTTCTGAAGAGGAGCGGGTACGCACAGTTATCCTGAGAACTGATGTCTGAACAAGACCGTTTGAGGGAGGATCCACCTTTGTGGAACCGACATATCCTATAGTCAATCATCTCGTTAGGTTAAGCTGGATAACAGGACATTTGATCGACTTTGTTGAACCACGTACGAGGAACAGGGCCCTATCTCTGTCCAAAGGTGATGAAAGGTGACAAAATCTGCTTATCTGCGCCCTAAAGCTCTCGAACTAAAACATTCTTTTGTATGTTGTTTGTTTCAATGTTATTACCTTAAGTCAGAACCCGTTACCCGTTTCACCCGGTTTCTAGTCTTTAAACTAAGTTAAGATAACTGGTTGCATAATACAACCTTATTTTTGTCAATGAAGCAAATAAGCAAATTCCTGGAATGAACTATAGTTTAAAATGTATGGATCAAAAAATCAGATACAGTTTCCGAATTTTAATGAGACATTTGTAAAATGAGGAAATAAAACCACCTCAATAAAAGGAAAAGTTTCTCTTGTCAGATTTAGGAGAGACTGCGGAGTTATCCGGTCGAGTATGAGGAAGAGAGGAAAAGAGCCGAGCTACAGTCTTTGTATTTAAATGAAATATTTTTTCCTTAAATCAACACAGAGTTATGTGACTCAAGAATGAGTGCTCTTGTGTTGGGCAGAGCTAACCTAGTGCCGGTCTCATTGTCAGTGACTCACCAGCCAACGTTGAATTCGACGTGGGCATCAAACAGGGCAACAACTGGGGCAGTAGCAGCCCTCCACCCGCTCACTCTGGACCGGATCAGACCCTCCTGCTTGGCATGACGCACCATCTTGATGAATCCTGGATGCTGTCTGTTAGTCTCAGACACAAAATCCTGCAGCTTCTCTTTCAGCTCATCTACAAAAACACACACGCACACTCAACGTCAATATCTGAAGAGTTTTTGAAGTCCCCATATGAGATGAGTGATAAGTGAGTGAAGTTGTGAGCAAACTTCCACCCACAAGATGCCATCATGTCCTCCTCCAGTAGGCAGTATTTCTTTGGTGGGAGCCCAAACGTACTCACTGCTTCACTGCTTTGATCACTGGACCAAAGAGGCAGCATATTGAGCCAGCACTGCAGACCGTCATAGAGCTTCAATCATAACGGGATTTTGCAATATTGAGGACTTAGCCTGCAATGCTTCTCAAAACATTGGGTGAGATGATGGAGGAAGTCCGTTGGGTCTAATGTTTGGCTTCAAGGTTTATTCAGTTATTACTCAGCTATATATTGTATGATGACTCATACCCTGCAGGATGAGAGAGTCATTGCTACTTATATGAAAAATAATCATAGTTGCCCCACATGTAATGAGTGGATGCAATATTTCTGCACCTTCTCTCAAACATACAGTAAATGACAGCAATGTATTAGAGGTTTCCTTTGTGGTTCAACAAGAAAAAAAATTCAAGCTAAGGCTGGTTAATGTTTTTTTTAAGGGCCGCGTAGGAGCGAGCTCAAATCGTGGCACCGGCACTTTGTAGAGGCATGTCCGGTTTCCACCTCAGATGCCACTAATTACGTAGCGGCACTTCCGGTCCACTGTCGGGGCATCTCGAGCAGTTGCCACTAATTCTACGAGGCATGTCCGGTTCCCACGTCAGATGCACAACAACTCTCTATCTTTGGCCTGCTATCAACTGTGTACTGCTGGAAAGAAAAATAAAACTTTCATCAGCACTGCGTTTCATCATCCCTTGTATAAATCACCTTTGGCTCTGTTCTCACTATTTCACTTTAACAGCCAGTACCTTTCGAGTTTAAAGGGAATGGGGAGCGGGTGCAACCAGACAGAAAGCATCCGCCGTGAAATCATGCTGTGGCTGGCTTCTTTACAGGCAGGGTGAGTCGATTTATAAAGTAGAGAAGGGTTTGATATTCCAAACCCCTTTAAAAAAAATAGTTCTGATAATTTACAGACAATGGATGTACTGCTTATCTGTGTCTTTCAACCACACAAAATATAATTAAAGAAGCACTTTTTTCCCCAAACACACACATATTCTGTACAGTCCCATCACACACTATATGCACAGCAACATTCTGCATCAGAACTGATATATTTAAATGCAAATTTCTATATTTTTCAGCAACCTTATTTTTGCACTTGTCACGTGTAAATAGTTCTGACAGCAAATATTAATCAGCGCATCTACAGCAATGAATTGCAATATAAAATGCACAAATATAAAATATAAATGATTTAATCTCATATTTTTTCATTAGCAACCCCTTCAGAGGTTGGGAAAAAGTTATTATCTTTACCTATATGTGGAACATTAGGATGTCAATGTTTTTTTTTGGTCAATATTTTTGACGTTTTTGACAGGTATGCAACAGTAAACTGTATTGTATGTCACATTCATATATACAAGTTTACTGTTGACAATAAACTACGTATGGCATCTTGATTCAATAAAAAGTTATTAAAGTTAAAGTCAATGAAAAGTGAAGTCAGCAGAGACAATTACTACACTACAATTATTTTGTTTTAATATATCAGCATCAGATTGTTTCACTTATCATTATAGTGGATGCTGCTGGTCCATGACGGAACAGAATAATACTTAAACTATTTGCAACTGTCAGGATCTGAAAAGCAGACCACAGGGGATGGACCCAAATGCAGACAAGGAAGCAACAAAAACAGTGCAATGATTTAATTTAACAAAGCTTACAAGCTGGATGGAGCAGCAACGGAAAGCAGCAGGTACGGACACAGGTAGACGGCCCTCCAAACATAAATTACGACAGACTAACTAAGAACAAAAGAACTGGGCAGGTATAAATAGGCCCCATGTTAATAGTTAGTATAAAGAGTCATAAACATAACTGTGAAAGCAAGATACAATTTAATACTACATGTATATTAAGTATGATACTTTCCCTTTTAGGAGAGCCTGCAGTGGTCAGTTTCTTGTTCTTCATGATCAAATGCAAACAGACATCCCCAGTGTACATCTGCCCTTGATTAGATATCCAGAAGTTAAAGCAGAAGGACTCAGAACAACAAATCAGGGCTGATCCCTTGTGTTACAAGCTCTAGCATATATAATAGAAATATTTCTTCCCTTTGGACTCTTAATTTTACATAAAGGAAAGCTACTGTAGTTACTCATGCATACTGTAGCTGTAATCAATTGTATCCATCAACAATTAAGACATTCTGATGTGTGTGTGAATTGAAAATAAGAATGATGATGTGTTACGTCTCATAACAAATGATAATAAAGCACAGTTCATTACACAAGAAATGGCTGATGGCCAACGATCATCAATCTTTCAGGATGCTGAAGCTTTGCTGGAAAGCAGTGGGCTTTAGAAAGGCGTCACACTAAAATAACAAGCAAACAGGTTTCTAACATCACTGTGCAGTCTGGCAGTAAACCCAAAATGTTAATAGCTGGCCATGCTTAAAAAGTACCAGCATCAAAATATACTTAAAGTACCAAAACCAAAGTACTCATCATGCAGAATAGCACATTTAAGAATAATGTGCAATCTGTGTTATAGTTATGGATGTTTAATCCGTTTGATGTTGCATCTGGTAAAGGTAGGACTAATTTAAATTACTCCATCACATCAGCTGTATCATATTTAAACCAATAATATTACATCTTAATGTATTTGATATATTTAGTAATCTAAATGTGCAAGTAACTTAAGTTACCAAACGGATCCAGTGAAATCCAATATTAGCCTTTCAAGTATATTGGAGTAGAAGAAAATTGAAATACTCAAGCAAAGTACCTCAAAGTTGTCGATGTACTTAAGTACAGTACTTGAGTAAATCTACTTAGATATTTTCCACTACTAGTCTAAATTGAGCTTGTCTGTCTAAGCAACAAGAACTGTATGTTCTCTTCATGAATGTCAAACTAAACACCATTTCTCAACACACAGGCGTTATTTCTTGCACAACAGATGGCAAACTGGCTTTGATACAGGTCTAACAGTTGCTATGTAGTTTGCACTACACCACTTGGCAATTTCTGACTAAATCTGTGTTTAAAATATCCAAATGATAACTCACTCTTCATCCAATATTTTACCAGTCTTGTATCCAATCCTTGGTCCAACCCTCCATCTTATACAAACCTCCTTTGTATTATCATTTAAGTTAAAGTATGAAATCATAAGTTCTCCGACAGCCTGTTTAATAAGTGAATCTTTCTCAAAACCTAACTTTTACAAAGATGAGCCCTTCTCGGGCCACAGCTTACATTATCCAATTAAGGTGGAATCAGCCAGGTCAATTTGCCCTTCTCTCCCTTGATGGCTGCACGTCCTCCTGCATGCTAATGGCTCTTAGAGGTGAGCTGTGTGACAGTGGTGGATGACTAATGTAAAGCTATGGATGCCCGGGAGGTTAGCTGGTCGATGACCCCATCGACAATCTCAGCAGCATCACAGGTCAACTGGCTAACGACATTTAGCACAGATAAGATTCACAGTCGCGGTGATAATGATAACACCAGGCATTTCAGACGCAGTGTGACTGAGTGCTCAGGCAAACAGGGGGAAATGCTATCAGCAAAATGTCAACGCGTGACTTGGGTCCCTGAAGTAGCTAAAGGCAACTGCTCCAGGGCTCTCAATTATGTGATGAAATATAAATGTTTTGGGGTTCTAAAGTGCTAATTCAATAATGTGCAAATGAGAGCAAACTTTGGGGGTTTCAGCTTTACATTTTTTAACAGATATTTTGAATATATTAAAATGTGTGTTCAATAACAACCGGAGGGAGACTCATCCCTCTTATCCCAGCATGTTGAGATAAGCTACCAATACAAACTACAGGGATCTATATTCTGTTCCATCAGGCCACAGGCAATGCTACATGTTTTGCATTATTGACTTTGGAAAACATTTTTCTCAATATCAGTATTTCCCATTGCCTGTAATGGCTGTCTTAGTCTTGTTACCGGCAGCACACGCCATTTAAAAGTGTATTGCCTATAAATTACTTTGGCAGAGTATCATACCCTTTTTATAGTCTTTCTGCCTGTATAATGTAGTTAATTAAGTTGTGCACTGTAGATTACCATGTCTACCTTTCACAGGTGACTTCAAGTCTATTGCTTGTGCCTTGCATGGCAGACTTAAGCCACCCATCAGTGATCTCAAATGTCAATCATCTCAGTAGTAACAAGTGAACAGAGCTCAGCAGTTAAACATTGAGATCGAAATCAAAAACATCTTTTCAACCTGACACGGTCTGCAATGCATCCAATACATATAGATGTTAAAATGAGGGTTTCAAATACAGACAAGATATATACAAAAACATCATCAACTTGCTTGGATTGTTATGTGCCTTGGGCATATTTCCTGACTTTGCAGCTAATTAGTGTTATTCATCTATTGGTAAAATCCACTGAGCACAGCCCCTAATTAAAAACTCTCAAGAGGTTTGGAGGCCAGAGGAGCAGTTAATATTATAGATAAATATTTCTCCATACTTGAGGCAAGGATATGTAGATCAGTGATTCTTAACCTTTTTTCAGTGATGTACCCCCTGTGGAATTTTTTGTTCAGCCAAGTACCCCTTAACCAATGCAAAGCATTTTTGGTTAAAAAAACAATGTAATACACAGCGCTGTGCCATCAGTGTCTGATTTAATATAAAATATGTATAATTCAGTTCAAGAACTTGCCCATTTGAGAACTACAGATGTAGACTATAGGTCTCCTTGCGCGAAGATAACACATTTACATTGGAATCAGATTTGAGCAGATGTAGCTAGCTGGTTAATTAAGCTAACAATAGCTTCTTGAGTTTGTTTATTTATTTTTTTTCAGCTTACTTTTTGTGAAACAAAGATTCCTGAATAGGGTGTTTTACACATGTTAAATATGAACTTGATGGATATATCAATGTGAGCATGCTAAAAGACTGAGGCTAAAGCTGAAATGTCCCAGACTAATATCATCATTACCAGTCGTTCCGTGGTGTTCTTGTATTGCACTGTACAGCTAACGCTATTATTAGTATGATAGAGAACATGTAAGATTGTTGTTTTAAATCTGACATTCACAAAGAGCAGATAAACTCACCGTGTAATCTCTTATTTCAGTTTTTGCTCTTGTGTTTTTAGGTAAAAAAACAAAAAAAAAACACTCAAATTCTTTAAGTGCAGATTACCTCACTACTGCAACCCCATGCACGCCACTTCATCATGTTAGGAAATCCAACACGTGATCACCTTGTTGTAGTTGCTAAGCTGTCATAACTCGGGGTTTAACAAGAGGTAAATTACTCTGTAAGAAAATAAGGCTGCTTACTGTTATTGCTGTTGTCGTCTACCAGGATGATCTCTTTGAGGAGGTTGGAGGGTGTCCGGTTGATGGCAGAGTGAATGGACCGCAAGATGACGGAAAAGGCTTCATTCACAAAAATGAACACAATGCTCACTTGAGGGAGGTTTAAAGGATAAGTGAGGTTTCTGCACCTGTGGAGGACAAATACAATACCATGTTGAGGAAATGTTTAGACCTTGTCTCAAGGATTACTACCAACATTTGACATTGATTTCTAAAGGGCAGGGTAATGTCAGAATCCATGCCAACCCATCTACTTGGAAGACTATATCAGGACCCTAATTTCATGAATCACGGCATATATCTATGAACTGGCACCCATGTCCAGCAGATTTGTTTAAATGTACCATTTAGAGTACCACTGCAATAGTGGTGCAACTGTAATAGAGTACAACCAGTTTAGAAGGGATTATTGGTAGCGTAGTAAGTTTCTAGTAGTAGGTAGTTTTCATTGTGTTCTACAAAAATGTGAATAAGAAGTCCAGTCTCCTCCCAAGATGAAACGGATGCCTGTATCCAGAAAATGAAGAGAGAGAAGAGGCTATTAAAACACCCCTACTAGTTTAGATTAACATATTTGAAATTGAAATCATGATCATAATGTTTCTGTATTCTGACACAAATAATAACCGCAATAACAATACGTTGATTGTGGGAACAAAACCTGTGGCAAGCTCCTCTTATTGACATGACCTTTTAAATTAATTGAAAAGAGTGGATCTCGTAGGCAATTGAAACATCTTATTTGTTTCCAGTCCTGCCTGTCAAATTGAATTGATCTTATGTTAGAACATCATGCTGCTGTATTTACAGAAAAGCCTGACAATACTTTTAGGAAATGTGTGGTAATGTGTGATTAATGCATCTCTGAGTGTACATGAGTGACAGAGCCAATATGAGTGGGAAAGGATGGTCTCAAATGAGTTTGGTGATGTGAAGTAGAGAAAATGCCCTGAAGATCTTTGAGCTGTGTAAACTTTACCACCAGGATGTCAGTCTGTGCGCTGATGTAACACGTGAACATAAAAGCTCTGCTGAAAACCACGTAACAGACAACCGATGTGGTGTGACTCCTTTCCTGTGAAGTTGTTAGTGTACTGACTTTACAGGATTTCTTTTTGTCCAGGATGAAATCAAAGTTACCACTTGTAAGTGCATACAGCTTTAAAAATACATGTGATCCTTAATTTACAGGCTGCAAGTGGAAACATGTACTTTGTCCTGCAACCTTCAGCTGGCCGCAGGGTTTGAGATATTGGTACAGTAGAAGTCTCCTTAATCAAGCCAACGACAAACAAGAGTTTTCTTAGCAGCAACAATGCACTGAGTGCTAAAAAGCAGATTGGTTTTCCAATTGTAGTATAATGGGAAGCAACAATGTGTATTCCAGCATTGCAAGTTCCTCATGAGTCTCTTTGTTTAGTAATGAAAAGTCCTCAGCGCTAAAAGAG
Organism: Clinocottus analis; assembly: GCF_023055335.1. NCBI lineage: Eukaryota > Metazoa > Chordata > Actinopteri > Perciformes > Cottidae > Clinocottus > Clinocottus analis. The sequence continues at coordinate 925,877 of NW_027176076.1, forward strand.
AACATCAAAAGAAGAGCACAGAACACTAAGGTAGATACACACTATCTGAAATGATAGTAAAGTAAAACAATCCATTTAATCACGACACCTGAGCTCTGGAAAATATACATTTTATATTTTACAGACAAATTGATTCACAGAGAAAGTAACTGGCAGTTTAAGAGATAATTAAATGTGTCAATAAGTTCATCGTCTGAGGTTTTGCCAGTACTGTTTTTAATGTGGTGGCTTTAATATCTCTCGGTGTGTTTGGCCAATGTGGGATATTGATTATAATAAAACGGACACTTTGACAGCAGAAACATTTTGACACATAATTCAGTTTCAATCTGTAATTCAGATGAGTCAGAAGATCTTACCCATCAGGCCTGAGGTCTGGTATTGGTCTGTCTAATGAGAGACGATCACTGAGGTAGCCGTTATATCCGTAGTACTGAAACATCTTCAATGCCACCCGCCGGTTGTCCGGGCTGAGCTCCTGTCCCCAGTGAGCAAACAGCGATGAGTCAGAGAAGGATGTGTCCGCCTGACCGCCCTCTCCTCTCCCTGGAGTCTCTAGGAATCACAGGAAGACAAATAGCATGAATATTTGTCCAAGTCCCAGTTTCTCAAGCGACCAGTGACAGTGACGTAGGTGACATTTAACTTAACGGATGTGGAAAAAGGATAGCGCTAATATAATCACAGTGATAAATGCTGCTTTCCCTTGTGCTATAATGTATGTTCGCGGGTCAAGGGTGGCCTGTCCTTTCCAGAGACTGATTGGCTGTCCTTCAACCGACACACTGGCAGTTCATATAGTACACAATGACGAGAAGCTCTGGTGTCCTTGAAACAAAGGCTTCAATCCCGACAAGCAGCTGGAGTTATGTCCTGTGGCTGACCTTGCTCTTTAAACTACACAGAGGAATAAGTTAAACTAATATCCCTAAAGGTATTGCGAGAGCAACACACAAGATTCCTTTAATAATTAATCTGGTGCTAATGTGTGATTATCTTTGGACTAAGTGAACTCTTTCTCTGTGAGTACTTTGCACGACAAAAAACTGTCGAATGACTTTGTGCTTAAAGGACAGAAACCTGAGGGATTCAAAATGAGTGCATTGCAGACTTGTTTTACAGCTGAGCAGCACTGAGCAGCACTGAGCAGCACTGACAGCACGGAGAGCAGAGACACGTCCCACAAACACACATTTAGTGTGACAAAAAGTATATTACTGCTCGTGGTCCTTGTTGATGGATTCAGATCATGTCCAGACTCCATAAAACAGCGGTGGCATCTGTTAAAGATTCTGTCCTGCTTCCAAGAAGTTTTAATGCACTTCAGAAGCAAACTTCTGAGTGTGTTTAACAGTCAGGAAGCTTTACCCACCTTTAAGAAAATAAAAAATACACGATGTAAGGAAGATTTAAATTAAGTGATTTCATCTCCATGAATATGCAAATGTTTCCTAGCTGCACTTTTATGATGGCAGTCTGTACCTCTGACATCTCAGTGATTATGTCTTCTTTTTAATCGTGGATTTAAAAAAAACATGTTAACAGTGCAAGGTCTTTATAATTTATGACAGACATTTTATTGAGTTCTAGTACCTGATGGGTCATTATGCAGGGATTCAGCCACATAGTCTGAATACTGCAGAGCTTTAGTGTTATTGAACAGCACAGTGAACATATCGGGGTGTGAGTGAGAGGATGGTGGTGGCAACCCAGTGAAGTCGAGAGAAATCTGGAATGTGACTCGCACTGAGATTAGCGACAAGGGCTGGTAGATGCATGATGGGTTGCCTCACAAGCTTACATTCATACAACCTAGACTACTGCAAACAGTCAGTTTTTGAGAATAAAATAAATCAGTGTAATAATTAAAATAATATTAGTTTACTTAATTGAAACTGAACACATGCCAGATAATAATTGATATTGTTAATCAAAATGTTCCGGTCAGCAAGAAAATAAATCGAATTAAAATTGGCGCTGGAAGAGAAGGTATCAGTCCGCTGCAGCATATTGAGGCTGTACAACAATGAACAAGAGACACCTTTCATTATGTAATTTCTATATTTCAGGTTACTGCATACTGTCACATTGAACAGTTTTCTTTTCTTTTTCAGATTAAAATCAAATGCAAGCTCGGAAAAGAGTGTTTTCTTCTTTTAATACGATTTGTGATAGCTGTGATTTCTGATGTTTTTGTTGAAGCTATTCTAAATTAATATGTCTCTCAAATATCAGAACATAATGAAAACTGAGATTCTTTTAAAAAATCGCAAACATGAACTGAAATAGTGAGGAATAAACAGAAACCACAAAGCTTCAAAGACCAAAAGAGGAAAGAAAAGGCTTTAAGTCCTCAGTGACACTGCAAGCAAAAGACAAGGTTAAGTGTGTGTGTGTGTGTGTGTGTGTGTGTGTGTGTGTGTGTTCGCACACAGTGTGCATGTGTTTTGTGCAGATTGGTGAAGGTTAATATTCATGAGCAGATTGTTTTAACATACAAGTGACAGACATTCAGCCACAGAAGAACCATGACAACAATGTGGAGGCAGGTGTGAAGGGATTACATTATGAACCAAAACAGAAATAACCGCTCATGCCCGTGACTTATAGTACATGTCTGGAAGGTGAAGTAGTTTGGGAGTGTGCTTTCTGTGAAATTAAATCAAGCAGTACCTCTCTTACTTATTAAGAGGACATGTTTATATTGTGATGAAAAAGAGTGAATACTGGACTTCCCAGAAACGTGACTCCAAATGATAATGGTTATGATGATGATGGTGATGAAAAGGCAAACTGCCTTATTCCGCATGAATTGGTTTGTATTTAAGCTGTGATGAAAGCTTATTGATGCTAATCAAGAGTAATTAAGGTATTTACATTTACAATACCAACTAGTAGCCTACTGCAATACTGCAATGGTTCTCAACCTTTTCTAGTTATGTACACATTATGCAATCTTATTTTCAGCCGAGTGCACCCTAACCAGCACATACAATTTTGGTTTGAAAAAAAAGAACTGTGCCATCATTGTCTGATTTAATATAGAATTTTTGCTTATTTCAAATATATAAAAAAGAAAATCCCTGGAGTGCCTTCACGTACCCACATTTGAGAACCACTAGCCTACCGTATCAAATACAGTTATCCATCTTTTACACAACACAATGACATAGCTGTATGTTTTTTTAAAGTACTCGGTGAAACATTAACAAATCATCAAAAGTCAACCAACAACCAAGTTGAAAGAACGGTGCTCAGCCAACGGTATACCAGCCTGAGGCAGAATAACTTTAACTCCTGAAATTCAACACACGGTTGTTAAAGTTTCACTGCTGTGAAGAGGAGAGGAAGCCTCTCAGCTCTTGATAAGCAAACACTGTGATTAGACGAAGGGCACCATAAAAGTTAAAAAGTCTTTCAATCCTGGCAAGAACGCCTGAAGGCCCATCCATTTCACTGCTTGTGTTGGTGATTAATTAGCCTACAGAGACCGTTTCCTCGGAGGTGAATCCTCAAGCTGCAGTGAGGGCACACTGGTGTTGTTTGGACGAGGGACCTTGGCAACGTAGTTTGTTTGGTGTTGTTTCTGTAGTACACAAATGATTGACAAACATGCTCGCACAACCTCACTGAAATGAGTTCAAAAACATCACAGTGACATTGAGTCACATTATTATTATTTTTTTTTTATCAAGCAGGTCATGTGACTTACTGTAACCTTGCTGTTCCGAGAGGCTTTCCTCTTGAGTACACATTTAGTAAACTCACCTCGGTGCGAGCCCAAGTGAAGCACAGCCAAGTATCTCGTCGTGTATGTGTTTGTGCATGTTTAGAGAGGTGAAGTGTTCCAGAAGCTTCCCAGCAGCAGTAAGAGTGCTACGACAGCAGGGCAACAGAGTGTAGCTGTCTGCTCGCACCGCCGCAGAGGCAGGAGAAAGGATCCGCACATGCAACATGTACGTGCTGAAAAAAGGAAATCACTGGAGACCAAACAGAGACACTTAACAAAGAAGCCTCTGAAAGAGAACAATAAACCTCCAGGATATACATGAACTTTTTTTTTAGAGGCACAGCGGTACATGTTAAATTATTCAATTTGATCTCATATAAAGATAGTTCACCGTGACGAAACTTTCCCCATAAAGTACAAAGATTTTATCAAATTGTATTTATTCACTCGCTCCTGTCTGTGGTGAGGATTTTTTGGGGGGAATTTAATCCTAAATCTGTATCATTTTTACCACCTCAGAGATAACCCTCCTCCATGCAACAATAACTCATCCTGGTACAGATTTGGATTTTTGATATAACTGCTGTAGACCTGAGTTGTTGTTTTTCTGAATGTACCTGCTTCTCCATATTCTGCAGTCTATTGCACGCTGAGGGGAGAGAAGGAAACATTTGTCTGTTAGAACAATTTTAGTGAAAATCAATAAAAGGGTAACACCTCGGTTGAGAGATCTTTGCTGTGTAACAAATGCAGCAACTGCCAAAGGACAACCAGTGAGTTTTCTCGGAGTCAATTCTAAAACGCACACTCGGAGTCTTCAGGTCAATTTATTCTATAAAGGCCTCAATCCCTTCAACGCTTTCAACAATTATCAGGGGTCTTTGTTTTGTGTTGTCCATAGACATTTTCTAATCTTTCTTGAGAGACCTGAGATGTTTAATAGCATTTGTTGGTGATGTTGCCCAACCCAATGTGTACACAATATGTATATAATCATGAAGAAGTTAATGACAATAGGGTTTTGGCTAACTATCATTGTTCTTAGTAATACTAGTAACGGTGAGTTTAAAAACATTGTGTATTTCTTTTACACACACCATTAATTTAAGGGTTAATGTAAAGCATCACTAGTTCTACAGTCTGATATGGGCTTGCACGTCGCCACACTTCTAAGTAAGCCAAATTAAGTTCATTTCTGTGTTTTGCCTCAATAATTTAGAGCCTACTTCCATCCTGACTGATCTCTCATAGAGATACTGAGCAACACGCTACTCACTATTACACGGATAGAGATACTAAAGGCAGCTACAGGAGCAGTCACAGGTATTTAATTACAGAGTAAAACTGACAAGCGAGTATTGTTTTAATCAGAGGATGATCCCTGTTTGACCTCAACAACCATTTAGTTCTTTGTTCCACAGATTTCACTCTCTGTAAATACCCTCCAATTACGGAAGACAGTTTGCAATTTATCCTCAGTCATTGTGTCATTTTGCATCCAAAATAATGAGAGCTGAGCATGAAGCCACGACATCAAACGCTGTGGTGCAGTCAAAATATTCATTGTATATTCAGTCTGACACCGATTGGGAGGGAAGAGACCTTGACGTAGACTTCAGTCCATAAAAAAAACAGGTCTCATCATCCTCATAAAAATTTCAAGACATACCGGTGTTTCTACAACTTGGTATCAAAGAAGCTGTCAGCTAAAAGAGATCAAGTGTTTAAAAAACGTTACAATAGTACAGAAAATCCCCCTGCATTCTGCCACATTCACCATTTTTTCAAATGCATTTCATGCATAGCAGCTCCAGACCACGCATCTGAACAGCAGCTTCAAATGTCGATATCTGAACTTCTTTTCCTGTCTTCTCATTTAACATAAAGTTAAATCATTTGCTATCTTACCTGAATAAATCTGTAATTTGTTCACCATTTTAGGGGTTCAAATACAATTAGATGCTCATACGATGCAGATTTTGTTGAGGTTTAATAACCTGCTACCGAAGCGCAAACTTTGTCGGCAAAGATCGGAATGGACATATTGTGTGATTGTTTTTACGATTATTCTGAGCACATTTCATTATAACCTAACAAAAAGAATAACTGAAGAACTTGTGAGATGCAATGCATGAGAGTGGGTACAATGTGCATGGCCTGGTCAGCACTCTGACCTTCTCTGTCACTGCTCCAAAGCACAGCTCACACGTGTACTTCACTGACGTCCTGTCATCTGTACAATGCTCTTTAGTCTGTATACTCTTCTGCTTCATGGTCACATAATTTACAATTGTGTATTTACAAATTACATATAGTATTCAGAAATGATACATTGTAAACGCTTAAAGTACTTACTTGGTCTTCTATACACTTTTAGTTCACTTAAATATAAATGACACAATAAGTCTGCCAACATTTTGGTTAAATTGTCGTCGTTAGTGGTCAGCTGGTCCCAGTTCTACTGCCGACACTGAAGCTGCAGCAGGAGTAACGTCACCGTTATGGACTGCGGCTGCGAATGCTGGTCTGAAGTCAGTACATCATTTGTCCACTTCTCTAATCATATTGTCTTCATGTTCATCGGAGAGACCTGGATGTGATCTTTGGCGGTCTGTGACGGGAACTGGAACATTTAAACTGGAATGATCAAAAGGTTAAGGACACTGTCACACGTTGACACTTTATATTTACTTTATGACTTAACAGACTCTCTTGAACTTTTGATCAAATAAAAGACTTGCCACTCAAATATTTTTAGTAGTTATTTTGATGACTAATTTTACTTCTATTTCTTTTAAAAAAGTATATAAAATGAAAATTGCAAAAGTCTCCTGCGTTACAATTTTTTTTTTGACACTCACCGTGACATGATTCCACTTCACCACGTTGCGTTCCCTTCAGAGTACTCTCATAAATACACCAATTTGCATTTTGTAACAGGTTAACACAGATTGCTGCCCTTCCACTCCTCTCAACTATACTTGTGTAAATGTGTAGCTTATTGTGCTTTTTTTCTAACCTAACATATTTGCAGGTGAAGAGAACTACTGTTGTGATAAAAGCACTCTTATCTTAAAGCCACATAGAAAAGGTGAGTTGTGCCTTCATTTCGTCCTCTTCTTGCCATCACCATTTTAGCTGCAGGTGGCAGGATATTGCTGAAAGGCTCCTAAATTACACAATCATATTTCTCATGTTTGATCATCTCTGCATTTGGCTGTCTTTGAGGTTTGGAATGACTTTTTTAAGATTTAATTGATCACGGCTTCGACTGGTTTCAAATTAGATGTCAGATCCCCAAAGAGCCAGCCTGCGAGGGTCTTAGATCTCAGAAGAAACAACCTCCTGGCTGGTCCAGTCTAGACTAAAGACTAAGGGAAATGGTCAGTGAGCCGCTCATATACTGCCTCTCATCTGAGTATGCAGCAACTACTCTGCAGGCAGGCTACCTGTCAGTCAATCCCCCGGGAATGTGATCAGCATCACATTCAGGTGTTAGTTTACTGCCTCTAGTTGGCCCGCTGTTCTTGACTTTTAAATACCAGATTGTGAATACATCAGTATAGATCACAAAGAACATGTATTTATAAAAATAAAAAAAAATATTCACTACATTAGTTGTTGTTTAGGGGATAATTTTTTTTTTTAAATTTTTTTATTCAATGTTGTGCCAAGACACATCAAATATAGGCTCTCAATAAGGAGGCAAAAGTTTTCCTTAATCTTAAGTTTTATAAGATGACACCAGTCCTTGTGATTTTGAGTCAATTCATCTGAGTCTACAACATGTTTTATTGTCTTTCAGCTCTTAGTTTTGGTGTTCCCACCAGCAAATATAATGTTTAGTTTCACTTTTACTGCATCTCATCAATCTGTTTTCCAGCAGCAGGCAGTGGAGAAAGCTCTGATAAACTTTCTATAATCCTCCCAGCACAAAAAGCAAGTTGGCGACTGGTGAACGTTGTAGAGCACTTAGCAGCTAATTAGATAGAAGTTGGTAGAGTTGGTGGAGAACAAAATGGAGCAAAAAAAAACAAACTCCAACTGAATACTAATGTTGTTTTGTGTCTGCTGGATGTGTATAGGCAATTGATTCTTAACAACTTGTCCTGGGTGACTAAAATAATGGATTAATGAAGGTTAAATAAATTAAAACGTGCTGCTACTGTGGTGGGTTGTAGAGGTTACTTAAAAAATGACTCAACACTTTAATCAATTTTGTTACAAGCTAAAAGTAGCGTCACTGTATCCATAGTGCATATCCATAGTGCATTGCACTCTTGACATCTGGAGCTCCACGAGTCTACCTACAGACGTCAAAGTGAATCATGAAGAAGATTCTTGTGTTTGCAGAACATGGCCGCTTTTACACACCGACTTTGATCTGCTGTGCATACTCTTACAGTATTCTCAACGTTGTGACAGTAAATACAACTAATAACCAATTAGTGTGCAGGGAAGTCCACCACTGTTTAGGTGCTGCATGGGCTTCTGTGGTTGGCTTTTAGGGAGGGGACATGCTCTCATTAGGACGCATCAGGGGCAAGCACGTCACACTGGCATTTCCTCTTAAAAGAAAATAGGGCTGTGTGGCTTTGTCTTTTTCTTTGTTTATTACCAAGAGGGGATATTCAGTGGCAGAATTTAGGAGGGGGGGTCATGTTTACTTTCAGCGGCTTTTGTCATCTCTACCCCTTTTGTCCGTTTCTCCTCATTAAAGTGTTGAGATCACTCGTGCCCTTCAGAAGGATACAAAGGCTTTCTTTGTGCTTTTTACTCTTTTAGGAGAAGAATTCTCCTCTAAAAATTCAATGTCATTATCGTTGAAAAATTCTGAGCAACTAACTGCAATATTTTCCTTCTTTGAAACAACATATATATTATGAGACAGCACCAACGTTATTTGATATCAAGCTCCGGACATTTTGCTCCTACGGCACATTTTTCATTCCCACTGTTCAACTTGAAAAGCTAGATTTGTTATTCCATTAAATTCAGTCATCTGAGATGCCTTTCCTGTAACCTCCTATCAAATCTGACTTCCTCAGCACTGAGCCCGTGCTTCTTCACTATATCTTTTTTCAATTTTTATCTCGCAAGCTTTATCTATGCCCCACACTTAACATCCGTTGTCCTTTACTGGGAGTAGTTTTCTTTATTAAGTTGAGTCTGAGGTGTAGACTACCTCAGAAAAGCATACGTCTGTGTAGGATATAAATAAAAAATATTTCATAGAGTTCACCTGAGAGTAGGAAAATAAACTGATTTAGCCCCAAGCATGGAAAAGTACTGGGCCATTAATATATCATTTAGGGCATATGTCTTTATGGGCCGATACCAATTATTTCCTGCCAATGATTTTTCAATCAAGACCTATTTGTTTGTATATTTTCTATCAAACTGATTTTCTTCTTTTGGGACTATGTTTCAGAGAGTTCAGTAATACAATAATGAGCCACACATCTTGGCAAGCAAGAGCTACGTTATAAACATGAATAAAATCAAGTTCTGAATGGAGATATGTATTTTTAATAGTCAAAGGCACAATTAGATGGATTTTCCAAAAAGACAATGCCTTGACTCATACAACACTACCCCCTGTCAATCATTGTGTATGAGCCTCTGGATGTGTATGGTTGTGTCTGCAGAGATCCTGCATTCTCTCTTTTCTTGTCATTTAACTGTGTTCAGGACGTTTCAAGGCGTTTTCATGCCTCCAGCTTCAACTCATCAGCCTCTTCTCCACTGGGGACTGTAATCAGAATCGTCTGAGTCAGAAGCTCGGGAAGCTCCTCTGAATTCTCCTGTCAGGACACAACACTATGCCCATTAGCTAGCCAGACTGAAGATCACAATCACAAATTTCAGCCCATTTTTGACCTGAATGGAAATTGCAAGTCATGCTTCAAATGACTTCAGAGTGCTGCTAATCACAAACAATGAACCACAGTTTTCGGAAAATCAGACACAAAAAAAATGCGTTTGCAATAATGTGTCAGAGGCATAAAGACTATGTTGTAGGGCATGTATTGGGATGTTTTGAGGTTTGTCTCAAGCCCATTGATTTCCACTCTACTCCGATCTTTCTATTGAACTAAATTGGAGTACATTACTTACACATCTAGTGTACTTACATTTGTAAATTATTCTTTTAACAAGCAAAACAACAATAGGAGTTTACAGCTCATGATAGCTGCAAGGCCATGATGTACAGCTGCGGCTGATGGGAATGTCATTGATTTCACAGGTATGAGGTTAAAAACCAAAGTTCAAATTAAATATCTAACCTGTTGGAGGCACTAGTGGAAACGTCAGCGTGTCACTTACATTACAATTTATCCTAAATGTGTGAACCAAAATGTAATTTTCATTAGTTGTTGAGATTTCACTCAATAATACAGCAAACTTACAATTACCAAAGTCATTTGCATACATTGTCCAGGAACAATGTATGTCTGCATGATAATTTCTGCCAAGCCACCTATCTACCCAGCAGATGTTGAGGCGTTTAATAAGATGAATTAAACGTTTACGTGTTAGTGACACAAAAGGAAATGTCAGAGGATCACCAAAGTAAGAAGGATTAATCATCTGGCCATTGTAAATGTTCTCCTTTCATTTAAGAGTTATTGATATTTCTGACCAACCAACTAATATTGCCATCCCCAGAGTCAAGCATGCAAATGTGTTTGGAAACCCAAAGGTTTTTGTTTGCATGTGTTTTGTGACACAGCACATAATTGCAATCAGATTTGAATTCGTATTGCGATGGGCCTGGAAACAAAAGAAAGGCTTGGCCGCCAATTCAGCTGATAAAATGGAATATTTCTTTCAAGGATCGTGATAAAAACAGCAACTTTGAACAGCAAATAAGTCAAGATCTGTCAGTGAATGGTACCATACATTATTTGGACTTTGGTGAAAGAAATAGACCGGTTCAAAAGAAGGCCGACTGGGTTCTCAGAGTTTCGTTTCCTCCATATTTAACAATTCTTTTATAGCAATGCAAATATTCCCAGTCAAGTTGCACAAAAATGTTCATCTACAATGGGTAAGGGATTGTTTTAATGAATAGGGAAAAATCTTAAGAAGTGTGAAAGTTTCTGACATAGTTTGTTTAATATTTCACTAAAAAGTAGTAACAGAATCGTTAAAACACTGTGTAGTTGTTCTTGTTCTTACCCGCTGCATGTAGAAGTCTCTGCTCTATATTAATGAAGTCTATACGGATTTGGATGGCAGACAGAGATATCCAGTATTTTACTTTATGTTTTGGTTTTGATCATGGCCTCTGTGGACTGCTGGTATGGGGCGTATATAAATTATTCAGGTGGAGAGCTCCTTGATTTATCATTCGAGAAGTTTTGAGGGAAATAAGGCACAGGTCACTTCAACCAGAGCTATTGTGAGAGTCTCTTTTCAAGAAGCCGCTCTCTCCGGAGGTTTGTGCTGATAGAAGATCTGACAAACTGTACACCACATTCAAAAATGTGCCATTCACACTCTTCACACCATCCTGAATAGGAAGTGAAGAGGAGAACATTTAATGTTGTTATATGTTTAGTACAATGACATGCACTTAAGTAACCAGATTACGCCTTTCTGCAGTCTCGTTGTGTATACCAGAAACACGGCTTTAATCGGGTTAAGAGATCAGACAAATCTGATTTCATTGGATATGTTTGTTCTAACCATGTACATGCATAACAGGTTTCTTATCGGCTTTTTTAATGTTTGTCTGTCTAAAGCAAAGAATCCTCGAGATGTCCATTTATGTCTGTTTCTGCTGAACAGTTGACTATCGTATTTGTATAATTCAGACAGCCAGTAAAAGCACACACACACTTCAGATCCTGCTCTCTCTCTCTCTCTCTCTCTCTCTCTCTCTCTCTCTCTCTCACACACTCACCTTAAAGGAACATTTATTTACAACTATTTCAACAGTAAATAAGGATACATAAAGCCACCTGGATTACAAATTGCAAAGACGTGGCTACAGAATGTATTTGCAAACTGGGCCCCTACAAAGTATTACATTCCTTTTTTGAGAATGTCTCTGTACATTACAATATCTGCTGGTAGCAACTGAAGCAGTCTTACATAATTTGTAGTTCTGTTCAGAAACTCACAGCAATAACTTACCACATGCCACAAAAGTTTACTATTGACAATGTTTCGATTGGACATCTCGTAAGGTTAGACTACTAGAACTCACAGCAAATCAACATTGTTTTCAAACAGATTATTATGCATTTACTTCATCAATAATTTAACAAAAAAACAAATTTTCCAAATCTAATAGTATCACCAGGAAACAAACTTGAACATAAAACATAAAATTCAGGCAGCAATTTTGTTTCCTATTAAAACTGAATTGGGAAAACAAACCAAAAATCATATTAAATAACTATTGCAAAAAACGTTCCCTTGCCTGATCTAACCAATCCTTTTGATTTTCTTGTAACAGCATTACTGGAGCTGAAGAAACATCACATGTTTACTTCAAGTCTATTTAACAGTACCTCAATTTCACCACTGTTGGAGTTCTTCTTTTACGGGAGACTTTCTTTGTGTTTGAACACGGCACAACTCCTGCCCTTATATAGTGTTTAGGGGGCGTGTATTATAATGATTAACAATCGGCCGTGCCCCTTCAATATATGATCAAGTGTGATTCAGTGTTTAGCACACAGTTGGTAAGAACAGATTTGGATGGTTTGGTGCACCTGCAGTTGATTTTTATTACTGGAAAATGAAGTGACCATATAAGGAATTTAAGAATATGGTGCTGCAGTTTGAGCTAAAGAACAACAATAGTAACTAATCAATGTCTTTGGGGACGCTTACAAGAGAGTGAAGTGAGAGAAAGTGAGACAAATGCTGCAGAGTAGAAAATGTGCTCATGGGGTATAGATGGACTCAGACAAATGGTTGTAGCTGTTAAGGTTTGATAACAGACATCCATTCCCAACATTTGCAAGTTAGCCAAAGGCCTGGACAACAATATCAATCAAGATTTCCCCATTTCTTTTCAGAGGAGGACAAATGATCTGAGGGTTAAAGTGGGGCCAGAGCTGCCTGTGGAAGACAGATAAAAGCAGCCTGAAATGTGATAAAGTTGTTGTCAAACCCAGGAGCTCAAAAACAACAAAAAAGATACACATTCCCACATTTAACTGGTCATACATTTTCCTAAGATTGGGTTTCTGCCATCACACAGTTGATAAATTACTGAAATTAGAAGTGTCATCTCATTAAGGAGAACCATATCATTTAAATCACTTGTTTTCAACAAGGTTCAATGTTTCCACGTCAACCAAACACCAACTAGTGCTGCCTTGTATACTCACGGCCCTGCGTGGCGTTGCTTGATATTTAAACAGGCATAAATACGCTGATGGTTTGCTGATAAAAGGTCTTTCCCTTCTGTGTCGACCATTTCCCAATACACTGATCTGGAACAAGATACAGATTACATGGCATGAAGCATTTATATTAGCTGTTTTCATCTATTTTCTCATCTATTGTTGCGTCTGTTATTTTACAGGTTATTCCTGTGATTGATATCTGCCACACTTGCTTCTCAGCTCAGTGACTGTCCTTATTTGTTGTATGACCTTGCTTTTAATGGAGAGATTTTTTTTTAATGAGACCTTTGAGGTTTCCTTTTATCTCGTCTGTTTTTTTTATTTCCTGCCCTCTGTTCTATCTCTTTCATGTCGAAACAAACACGTTATCCTGAAAATTAAGAAATGTGGAAATCAAAGACAGAATGATGGACTTAAGGTACGGAAACAGAATCAACTTATTTTGTGTAAATTAAACATGAAAGAAATGTGTTTCACAATGGGTAGAGTGTATTTCGAATGTTATATTATACTGTGTGTCTGCAGTGGATAGATTCGTAACTCTGTCAAGGCAGTACTGTTGTTGGTACTGGAAGTACACATCAATGGTTCTGTGAATTGCTGAGGAAAAAAACATAACACTTGATTAAGAACAATTGCCCTGTTGCTGGATATGACAATATCTATATAACCACATACTGCTGATTTGTTGCTGGAGAAAGGCCAAATGTTGCAGACGGAAAAATACAACAATCTAAAAGGATGTTTAAACCTGAGATGCTCTGCACTCACTATGACGCAAAATGGACAATGTGAATCCGACAGTGAGTCAACATTGTGTTGTCATTGCATTGACTGTAAAATACAAATAGAGATGATTGTAATCTAAAAAACAGTAAACGAAACATCTACACTTGTCTAAAAATAGAAATAAAATATTTAATAAAATATATAACATAGATTTGTCACAAAATGCAATGCATTGTATTATCATTTGTGTCAGTAATTTTTAAATCTCACAGGCCAGATGCAATTGTGAACTGGCATGCTCATTCATGAGGAAATGGAGAAAAATAGCCTCAGGCTGTCTCCATTTGCAAAAGCAGCTGGCTAAATGTGTTGCACCTCTCACATCACCCGTTAAAGGTGAAAAAAACAAGCTAAAGACCAGTAATGAGGCTTATCAAGCCTCGAGTAAAAATAGGCTGCCAGTGAACCCATAGAAACATCACAGCGGTTGTAAGTCTGTTTCAAAAGAGTTTAATGCACTGATGGTATTAAAGCGGTTTTAAAGCAAATACAAACACGGGACGTTGCTCAGTGATTCAGATGAAACTAAGCGACAGCTAACAGAGCTCATCCACAAACTGTTGTACTCAAGAAAGAATATCGCAGCAGAAAGATAAACAAAACGTATTACCAAAGTCAGAACGAACAGCAATAGTTTGGATGCGTGCAGCTGCAGGCAACGTACGATGAGCTGTTTCAAGACCCGCTGGACTTCTCAGAGATTGTGTCGAACCTCAGGCTGCTGATTCAGAGGCGCTGGCAAAGTGAGCTCTCTGTACAGAAATATGAAACTTAAGTTGCGCTGTGTTTCAGTTCTGTAATCAGAGCAGAGCAGATGTGCTCTTGCGATTCGTTTTTCATCACTTTGAAGAAAAAAAAGCCTTGTTTTACATCCTGCTGTGCACTCACACTGACATCAGTCTGACCTATAGGTTTAGGGAGAATTTTATCTAACATGACTACCTACAAGAATACAATTGAGATCTATAATTAGCTCAAAAACTCTGTTCTGCATTGCAAAAAAAAGAAAGAAAGCGAAACAGTCCGGTCCTTATCACTGCACAGCAGATGCCCCACAAAAGCAAAAGCAAGTTATTTTTTGCAGTGTTGGTTTGCACCTCAGAAGAGGCAGACTGAATGGCTGCCGGCTGGCGCCTGATGGCCGCCACTGTAGCAGACAGACAAAGCACTGCCTGACGGCTGTATCACCACGTCATGTTTTGTCAGAAGATCCAGAAGCTTTCCAAACGTTTTAGAGTGCATAGTTTTACAATCAAAATGAATGTGATATATGAAACACAATTTGAGCTCACGATTCAGGATTAAGTTGTTTTATGATTATGGATTTGCACATTAAAACATACAACAATTATCATCTTATATATGACAAGAAATATGACTAATAAACAAGAAGCAAACAACATGTGACCACTAATGATGCAAAGTGTGGACATATCACATTATTAGGGATGACTTCATTGATGATGACAATGTGCAGCGGCAGTGTTGCAAACTTTATGCACAAGCCAATATGCTGGCATGTACATTTTTTATGTGCACAGTAGATGTTAAAACTGCTCTCTTTAGAGCTGACTGCACTCCCCTCTGTACAGCACACCTGTGGTGCAGTTATAGTAGAGCAAAAATTAAAAAGATTCAGGTGGCATTTAATGATGCTTTTAGAATCTTGCTAAAACTTCCCAGATGGGCAAGTGCAAGTCACATGTTTGTGACTCATAATGTTCCCACCTTTCATGCTGTTTTGAGGAATTTCATGTACAAATTTAAATGATGACTGGATGAATCCGAAAATGTAATTATAAAAGTATTGACCAAGCCAACACAGAGTGATACAAGGTATTTTTCTTGTCTCTGGAAGCATTGGAACAAGTGTCTGTATGTTTTTAACCACGAGTGACTTTTATAACTAATGATTATACCTGTGTCCTTGTATTGTAGTGTATTGTATTTTATATATTGTTGTTGTTCTGTTTGTTGTTATATGGACTTACGAGTCTGAAATAAAAGATATATATATATATATATATATATATATATATATATATATATATATATATATATATATATATATATTACTCATTTCTGACGCCTACAAATGAGAGGACTGCAGATGGGGTGACTGAAAGTGTAAACAAACAATTCTGGATGTTGTTCTCATCAGTGTGCAATTCATCCAGGACCTCCCAATGCAAATATAAACCAAGCTCCTCACAATGGAGTGTTTCTACTTTTATGCAAAGCATTTTCAAATATTTTATGGCATGCATTTGCACCAGGAAAAGACACAGATAGAAGACAGTCAACTGCTCGACAATACGAACAAAATCAGTTGAGTGCTCACAGTATTGTTCACAAGCAACGAGGGATTCAGAAACAACGCACATATGTATCAATGTACAAATGTAATGCTATTCTGTTAATCTTGTCTTGAATTTCTAGGCGACATCTTTTTATAGGTTTTTACCTTTATACTAGCTTTTATTTTCTTTAAATGTACACGTTGGTTAAAACTAGTTTGTGAGGCTTATGAGTACATATTAAACATGTTTATAATTATTGTATTTTAGATAAATAAATCAGATTTTGGATTCCAGAACTAAACAATATACTGTATTCATCATATTAATGCCATGTATTATAAAAATGTCTGTTTTGTAGAAACAACACAAAAAGAGAAATCAGACATTGTGAACAAATCTGTATTAAAATCGGTCGGAGAGCCAATAAAATTGGAAGTACTGTGTATATAAGGAGGCTCCATTAAGGGAAAATTATAATGTTTTCTGGCTCAGTTAAGTAAAACATTATTGGGTTAAGGTAAACTAGGTTTTCATTATGTGTTCAAAGGTAATCTTGTAAAATTTATTTTTTAAGGATATTCAAGAGTGAACCATTACCTGTTAGACCTGGGGTGGGCAAACCTTTTGGCTCAAAGGCCACAATGAGTTTTAAAATGTGAGGGGCCGGACCTAGCATAGTAAAGCTGAGTTCACACCAAACGCGTCGCAAATGTTACTCGCACCTAAAAGGGGGCGTGGCTTATCTCTGTGGCTTATGTCCGTAAAAACAGCAAAACAACAAACGCACTATTTGCGCCGGCCTGCCAAGAATTTGTATTTTTTAAACCATTCATATCTGTGCATTGACTTTGCATGTAATCTACTCGTGCGTCAAATTCAGAACGTTTTTGGTGTGAACGCAGCATTAAAATGCTTGTTGGAAAAATGGCAGCTGATATTGTATTATTTAAACTACAATGGTTTCTTGGCAATAAAGACATAAAGCCTTTGATCGTACTTGGGTGAAAAAATATTTAGCAGTCCACTCCGAAGTACTTGCTTGGTAAAGATCGCCCATTCGTCATGATACTCTGTCGCACAGGAGACTCTCCGCGACAAAATTTAACAGGACGACCCAGCATGCAGTTCAGTGGTGTAATTTTATAAATGTGAAACCTTGACTGAAGTTCTTATCCCTGAACGCTAAGATGAACTGCATCCTGGGCTATTGCTGAGAAAATTAAATGTCACTGCCTGCCAACAGTTATGGCAATACGCCACCAGTTTGATGGTATGTCATGACATATAGTCTTTACCATAATTATTAGTAAAAAAAGATTATATTAGAACAATACTTTACGGGTTGTAGTTTGCCCACGCCTGTGTTAGACATATAGTCCAGGCAAACTAACTTTTGAAATGAAAAAAATTGCAACATACTTTATTTGGGCACAGAGGTCTTCTATGAAGTGTCTTGAATAACATAAAGTCCTAAGAAACTACTGTTGCGGAAATTGGTTAAATATGCAAAATTCCAAGATGGCCGCCATAAATCGATAATGTCTCATACCTCCACTATCACAAGAGATATTTAAATTATTTAAAATGCTATTGCACGTTTTTTGGACATTATGAATCATTTAGAATAGGTTACGACTTGATTGGTTTCAATGGTCATGGAAAAAAATCCAATATGACCACGAATTGGTCAGTGGGCACAGCTGCAACGCGACACCAAAGAACGGCAGCACACTTGCAAGCCACTGTGCTCTTGGTTTGGGGAGACCCAAGTGGATTTTGAGATCAGCAAAAAAGTTCACAGGGAAACAGAGCTCCACAATGAAAAAGGTAAGAAGAGCTAGCACTGTGGAGGTGGTGCCAGAGTCTTATAAGAGGGCTGACTCAAGGAGAGATGTCTACAGTAACAAGACAGACATGTTGCATATGTGAAGAATCAATCTGCAACGAAAAGCCGACTGTTCTACAAACGAAGGGCAGTGATGGGGTAAATTGTGCAAGTCTCCAGCGTGGTAGTGATTTGAGAACTGTACCATTGGAATTAGTAAATGTGTAATGTCGCCGTACATATTGCAAACCAGATCACTACTAACACTAGTTTATAATGCATTCAACTAATAATGCCAACTTTTTTATCAATACAAATCTTTGTTTGTTACAATTTCCAATTCATTTGACTTTTGCCATTTTCAAATGTAATATTTTTTACATTTATTTTTAGGCTGACCTAATTTGTGATTAAAATCGGTGATATAATCTGAACTTAGTTTTTGTGATCGGCCTCGCCCTCATAAATCACATCTACACACTAAAGCAATCAAGATGAAAACCGTTAGAAAGACTCCGGCTCCTCATACAGTAGCTCCACTCAGTCTGACATGACCATGAGGCATCTGACACTGAAACAACAGAGGACAACGGAGTCATGTAGGACCTTGTTCACACGTAACAGAAAGATGCTCTTTGACAGTGACTGTACAGTCTTCAACTGGATCCTAAGAGGGAAAGGTTGAGTGGTTTGAGAACTCGGGGAATAAAACACTTTTACAATCTCTTCATTTCGCGAACAGGCTCTAACGTTTTTCTCAATGATTTAAACCCTGACAGAGTGATAAAAACGTCAGGAGTACGGGAGGTGGATCTCACTTCGGAGGAAACTTCCTGTAGATGTGTCTTGCTACTTTGCCCAATAGTGCCACCTTTTTCTTCCTGATCAGACCAGCATTGACAGTAGTTTATTATGTGTATGTTGTTTAGAACAGTAACAATAAGGCCTTGTGGAGTAAGGTAGATGTATCAAGCTTATTTCCCTTTTGTAAGTCTACCATGTAAAATCAAACTGGATATAATCACAGTATACCCATTAAGCAACATCTTTAACAAAGAAAATTATATATAGATATAATTTGTATTTCTATATTCAAAAATGTATTTATTTTTTCAATCTTTTCTTGTGTTTTCTTTAAATATTGCCCATGAAAGCTCTCTTTCGGTTTAGAAAAGGAAAACCTCTTTCATATGAATTAATTCACAGTAAAAAGAAAAACAATGTAATGTTTCACTTGAATCAATTTAAGGACCGTGGCTCATCTACAGCCTCTGCAGAGTGGATTATACAAAGGCCAATTCTACAGCTTTTTGTTTCTCCATACGGGATTCAATAAAAAGATATTTCCATTTACAACAATTTCATATGTATTATTATATTATATTACGGCTACCTTGTGGTTGCCGTAATATAATAATATAAATGAAAGTTATACATGGAAATATCTTTCGATCCCTGGTCTCCCCATAGTTTGTATGTTGAAGTGTAGTAATATTTAGTTTAGTTGTTATATTAAGTCACATGATGCTTGATGACTTAGCTGGTTAAATTAGGCCTACCAAACATTGTTACATTATGATACTGAGTTTTTCTATAACACATCAAACATTATACTGCTTGTAAAAGAGAGATGTAACAAAATACTTTTGAATTGAGAATGTATTGTTTGAGATGGAAAATAGAAATGCTAATCTAAAAATATTTCCGCCATGATCAACGATTTCATACTTGAATGATAACCTCAATCAAGATTGAGGTTGTGAAAGTTGGTGAATCGATACAAGAAACATGCAACAAAGTGCATTGTGCAACCGACCTTGTGAATAACTCGTGACTCACATGAAGTTTGTGACTTAAACGTGAACTGATGCTTGGAGAGACGAAAAATAGGAGCAGACAAAAACATCCAGTCTAAGAACACTCAAATCAATACCTAACACAAACCGAAAAGCCATATTTTCATCATGCTTCTAGATTTCTTTAGTTTCTTTGAGGTTTGACAGAGCTCTTTTAAATACAATAATGTTGTTGTGCCCTTTTCTTCTGTAGTGGTTGAACAAGCAATTTACATTGGTGGTGCGTTCAAGAACGCTAAACATGGCCCTCAACAGACACCTTTTTAGAAGATGAAAACATAACATCCATCCACTGTTTTTTGTTTTTTACTGGATTTGAAATGCAATGCTTTGTGGCAGATCACTGCAGTTGGAGTTTCTTCTATCAGCGGAGGGATTAATGATGAGTGAAGGTTGGGAAAATGTATTTTGATAGAAGATCTCAATTATAGTTAGCGTTGAGGAATCTCGTTTCGAGGCCACGATAATTCACTTCTGTCTCACCCTGTAATCCATCTCCACCCTCCCCCATCATAACCTCACATCAGCACCAGCTGACTCACTAAAGACAAATCGAATGCTGAATCCACTGAGTGGAAAGCATGCAACTTCAGTCTAATGCATGAAAAATGGCGTTTGTGTTAACACAACTCACATTGTCACATTTGAGAGGTTGGTTTTAATGAATTTATTGATGTTTTTGGTTTGAGTGGAAACACATAGGCTTTGTGGCCAGACTGCAATATCACACTGAAGTAATCCAAACAAAAAACATTTCTTTGGGACCTTTTCAACACTTCAAATTTCTGATGTGTGTATTTTTAATAAAAATAACAGCTTTTACAGACAAATTCAGTGGCCAAGAAACTAGTCTGCAGATTAGTTGGTAAATCAACTAATTGTTATTTTTTAGGCCTAATTGTTGTTGTTGTAATAGTTGAGAGATGGCGAATCACATTGTGCTGTTTTTATAGTGACATCACTCAGTTATTACTTCAGATTCTAATGTGAAGTAATCAATTTATTATTTGATTGTACCTTTGGTTACACATTTTGAAGTGTTGTCAATCTGCAGCTTCAACCCCAAAAAGAAGCAAACCACATCTGCGATCAGAAACAACTGTGCTGTACTGCATGAAAAAAAATGACAGTCTACACTTGCTCACAGAAGATGGGTACACTTTCTAAATAATGGCATGGGTGTGTTTGAACCAGAGCGTGCATCTTCACTTAGTGTCATTAGGTGAAAGAAAGTGCAGAGAAGGATAGAGACAAACAACCTAGGAACCACCACTGATGAATCCAAAACGCATGAAGGAACAAAGCACTTCACTTGTCTCTTCTGCTGCTGCCTTCACTGAAGCTCTTTGAGACTAAAACTCAAAAACTCAAAAATCATTGAAGGCAGGTAAGTGCATCCTGACAACATGTATGGTATTTAACCGGATTCGAGCAGTGCAATTTATATCAGAACATCACTATGTGTCATCGAAAACAGATAAATGACTTGAACTGCAATGTGAACTTCACACAGTCAGTCACAGTAAAACCAGATTTCTGTCTGGTTGTTTTCATTTATTTATTTTTGTGGCTGCAGAAATTCACTGGGGAAACAACTACACTGTGAACATTTGCTATGGTGAACTGATCTATTTTGGCGAAATTGTCAGGGGACGACCTTTTGAATCGACACTCTTGTAAGAGGCTTTTACACGTCTAATTTATTCTTTTTGTGATGACTTTGCCCTCTGGAGTCAGAATTATTAATTGTTTTCATTACCAAACATTCTCCAGTGCATTCAAATCCCTGTAACTTCTCGAATTTATTGGAATTACCACCCAGAATATGTCCTCGTTTAATGTTCCCACTCCTCAGCCCAGACTACATCCCTGCCTACAGGCTTTATTCTGCGAGTGTCTCTTTGCTCTATTATAACTGATTATTACAACTGATAAGTACTATCGCTTTACAGAGAGACATTCACAAAAACCTTTCATGGTTTTGGTTTATTATACTACATTTTGCATACAGCTCTGTCTCTCTAAATATGTCCTACCTGGTTGCTTACTGAATAAGTCATGAAATTCTGCCATTGGATGGAAATATTCCCTTAACGAACATAATCTTTTTACAGTGGAGCCAGATTAATGATTCAGCCGGCCGATATTGGCTGATAATGGCTTGTCACAGATTGCTTTATGTCAATATGTCAGGTGAAACCCTTACATTTTAAAATTGAGGCAAAATTAATGATCCCTGCCTCAACTGTAGTTTGTGTTTTTTTTTTATCATTAGCATGCTACCTCAAAAAATTAAAGGGGCTCAATGGAGTTTTTCCCATTGCCAACCTCCTCACCATATTTAAATGTTTGTATCCTTTCTGATCTGCCATTGGTTTAAGCTTATCCTTAATACAAAGGTATACTCCCTGATCACTTTATTAAGTACACCTATACTATAATGCAGGCTAGGTCATCGTCAGTGTTGTTAGTTGTACTGGACATTATTGTGAAATGCGTTATAATCATGCATGTAATGCAGTATAACACCACTGCAAACTACAACATGGACAATAAAAACAGGTTAAAAAAAATACCTCTCCAACATTATCAATCAAAACAGAACAATATTATCTTTGTAAAAGGTATAATTTATTACTGAACAGTTATATTGGAATGTAAGATTTATGAAGTGGCCACTGAGTGTATAAAATATATACTTCCTGGAGATTATTCCTTGGCAGCTTTTGGTTTTTGACTTCAGAGCCTCCCTTCACTCTGCACACAGCAGTAGTCCCCAGCCGCTCCTGCCGTTCCCCAATCACCTGCCAGCACACCTGCCCCTCGTTCACCTTAATTAGCCAGCGAGTTGACGCTTCCAAATATGAGTCTTCTGACTGATTGTGCTGTGCCACGATCGAGGTAAGACACAATCAATGAACAACAATGAGAAGGGCATCCCTAATTTCTTTTTCACTTATAAATGTCACCTGTCAACATAACCCATGAACAGGTTCATAGAGGGCTAATCTTTTACAAATCAAAATTACAAAAGAACCGTCTGCTATAAACACAGCTATTATCATGCTGCATCTATACGAAAGTTTTTTTCAAGCTGCCAAATGAAAATGTGTCGCAGAAGAAGTTACAAGACAAGACATATATGTAGCTCTCTGTACATGAAGCCCAGATTTTATATGATCTCTATCGGTAATGGAGACTGTCATAAAAACGTACTGATTATGCTTTAATAACGTCGAATAGAATACATTTCAATACCTTCATTATCCATTTAGGCATATCTAGAAATACGTACATGTTAAGGGAAAAAAAATAACATTAGAAAAAATAGTATTTTCTTTGTAAGAAACAAGGTTGCTGTCATTTGAAACAAAAAAGAGTCTTTTAACTGTTTTTTTTTAACTCATGTACCTTTCTCCCATATGACTGAGCACTTTCACAGAAACTGGAGCGTAACGTGTACTTCCGAGCTGCATACCACAGCCTGCACGCACACAAACACCTGCACACATCCCCGTACTCATGTGTGCCTTCACCAGTTTTGAATTTCACTCATTTATTCTGCAGCTGCACTCATTGTTGCTCTGGAAAATCACATCAGATAAATATGACAATGTAACTGTCCTCTGAGCATCAACGGAAACGCTGATTTACTGAGCTTCTCAATTGACTTGACAGGTGGATTAGCTCGAAGTCATCTTGGGAGCTGTGGCTATAATATGCCGCTAAATCAGCACTGTGTTAATGACTGCCTCTCGCAGGCCTTGTGGCCATCCAATCAGACCACATGCATGTAATACACATTCTCAGAGGTCGAAACAAGCCATGAGACATGCTTTTTTCATAAACAACATCCTCATAATACATTTAGACACACATTTTTACAAACTATTCAACTGAGTCCATTAAATTGTTGTTGATGCAATGATGTGTTGATTGAAATATAATGAATCGGTGACGAAATATACTTCAATAATTTATGCCTCGTTTGACTCATTTTTCAAGCTAGGGTCTCACATATTTTAGTAGGAAATTCTAAAATGGACGATTTGCTGTTTTTCTTTTCCCATATGCCATTAAATAGGATATCTTCAGGTTTTAGTTAATCAGAAAAAACGAGTAAAAAAGAAGCAAATTAAAAGACATCACAGTGGGCTCTGATTAATTTTGAATGTAATGTATTCTGTTTTATAGACTAAATGGTTATTTTAAAAACAATGGCATTAATGTAAATAAATTTGTTGCAGCTCTTTTCACTTCTATTCACGACTACTTTGTCGGTCTGCAAGGGGAATTATACCATATCTCATCACCCAGTTCCACAAATACACACTGAATAAATATAAGAAGAAGAAAATAAACACAGATAATATATACACGAAAAAAGACATATAAATATCCAAAGCATGCAAAAATTTGCCCAGCTGTAACTGAGGGCTTATTTTACTCTTTGCAACAAGAATGCAAACATAAAGAATTCTAATAATAATTGTGAAGTGAAAGCTGAAGATGTCTTCTATAGACAGTCACAATACCATGCAAAGAGCGGGTGAAAAACAGCCCTCATGGTGGGCGTGTGTGAACCTGCTCAGTCCCACTTTCCAATAAATTCTCCTGGGTTGACGGTACTTAATACAACAAAGAGCTCAGTTGGTTTATGGGCTGTTGCCAGGTTACTTTGTCCTGGTAACAAGCCACTTAACTAAACCTATCATGCAGTTAGAAAAGAATAGTTCTATTTCCGTCTCATCCCCGAGTGACACCAGAGACATCTCTTCTGACTGTCCGCAGTGACTCAGCAGCAACAGCAGCAAATGTTTCATTCGCACATGCAGTAATGCTCTGTGGTGTGGGAACTCCTGTCGGTCTTATAGTGCACTAAAACTAAGAGCATGTGGTTGAGTGGATAGTGCACCAGGACCCTCTCCAGTAAGTGTGAGTCCCATCGCTGAACTACAGAATTCAAGAGCCAGGAGATACAATTTCTGCACTTGTCTAACAGCGTGATATAGGAGGAAGATGTATTTTTAGAGATGTCGTAAGTATACTAATGACTCTCTGGCTCTGCCCAAAGCTCCCTGACTGTTGACGCCGTTGGGCACTTATAGACTCGTATTATTTGCAGCGGATGCAGTCAGAGTAATTATCAGGGAAATTCAGACAATATGGCTCGAACTTAACATGACACAATTTGTTTCTTTTTGTTGGGGAAGTTTTTATTGTTGCAAATGTGCACCAATATGACATCAACTATTTCCTCCAGCATTAGCAGCTTCTGTTGTCATCAATGACGCAGTGCTCAAACCGACAAACATGGAGACTTCCTGTATTTATTGTACAAATGCTCAAAGCAGCCAAAAATAATGGCGCCTGACTGTGCATGAGCTCATACTGTTAGAGTAGAAAAAAGTGAATGTTTAATATGCATGACTTTTCTTTTAACTAAGTGCTGAATGACTGTCCTAGTTTTAAAAGAGACATAAAAAGACAATGAGCCATGTATAATATAAAAGGATGACTTTAATATTTGGGAAATGGACAGATGAGCAGATTGATGTCACTCATGTGTTTATATGAAGCTACAGCCAGTTAGCTTTGCATAAAGGCTGGAAACGGGAAGAAGCCGCTAACCTGGCACTCTCCGAAGATAAAATAGCCACATACCAGCACATTTAAAGCACTCTAATGTTATATCTTGTTTGTTAAACTGTACAACTGTACAACTATGATAGGTGCAGTCATTTCCGAGCCATCACATGTAAATGAGTGAGCTTTAGGATCATCTTTTAAAAAAAAATTATCTTTAGAGTTAGATGAAGGCTTTCTAAAGTGAAACATCGCTGTTGAAATGTTCCCAGACCATGTTGATGTATTTTAAGCACACATCTAGCATGAAATGAGCTTTCCTGTCAGAGTAATAGAAAAAGTTGAAACACAGTTTGGTGGTAAGTCACCTGAACTAAGCTCCGCCCTGCAGATGCCTAAGAGTGCCAAGATGAAATGGAGACCTGCCTCCAGGAGGAATGTTTACCCGAGCTTAGCATAGAGCTCTTATTGCTCAAAGCAGCATGAGTAGATTTCTCTCTGCATTTTACCTCTGCACCGTCCAGCTCTGTACCATTTCAGATTGGGACCTGCCCAAAATGATCCCCCTGTGATGGCAAGAATAACTCGTTTAAAGACACATAGGGGAGACAAATTAACTGTTTGATCAAGTGTAAAGAAACTGTACACTACGAGTTGAGGAGAGGCTTGAGGGAATTTGAACAGACGAA
The DNA here is from genome assembly GCF_023055335.1 of Clinocottus analis. Lineage (NCBI taxonomy): Eukaryota > Metazoa > Chordata > Actinopteri > Perciformes > Cottidae > Clinocottus > Clinocottus analis. The sequence goes on from NW_027176076.1 coordinate 952,020, forward strand.
TTCCAGACATTCCTAAAGAAAGGAACACGTTTTAAATGTGGAAGACAGAGTTTCATCAATATTCCAAATGAACTCAAATTAAAAAGTATCCATAGTTCTAACCAGACTACACTGTGGAATCTGACTAATGCAATGTTGTACCTGCATTTTAATGCAGAATATTTATACTGCTGGCACTTTATTGGATTCTGTCTCTCAATAAAGATGCATTATGTTGTGCCACATAGGTCGAGTAAAGTTCAAGATAAACCTTAATGAAGGCACCAACATGTATTTAAGAGTAAGACATGGTGATATATGAGATGTAAATCACAAGAGCAATGTTGAACACTTTAATAAATTGCACCCATCAGTCAGACTTCATCTAATTTATATATGACCATTCTTAAATAATTCAGTAATCATTTTTCTTTTAGTCCCCTGTTCTCTATCACACCCAAAACCAATCTTTTACAGACAAAAGAAGTTCCTATATTGTATCAATTATCCAAAACCGACGATGCAAACACACATTGTGACTGCACTCAAAGTACAGCTATTTCACTAGTACTTTCTCTTGACGGAGCCCAGGTGGTTTAGGTGCAGGTAGTCGCGTAGGAAGAAGCATAGCGAGTTAAAATGATGGAGGCTTTACCTTGTATGTGCTGGTTGACCACATTTTCCAGCCGATCAAGCCTTTCAATGATCCGGAGAGTGTCGCCTCGTTTGTCCCCCTCTAACTTTCTCTCTGGTAGAGGCATCGGAACTTTGATGTAGATGTTGGCGATGTAATTAGTGACCCATCCGACATAGAGCAGGCAAACAATGTTAGTCATACCGCTCAGTATCACGCATGTGGACACCAAAGTTTTTGTTCTCCTGGTGCAAGCCATGCCGACATCCCTCCATGCAGCCTGCAGTATCCCGTCAAACCGGAGGACGGGCGACAGTCGCCCGCTAAAAGATACCTGGAATATGCAAGTTATTTCCAGCGACCGGGCAGCGATGCAATATCCAAAGCGCGGAGCTTTTACTTCAAATGTGCCGTGTTTTTTTTTTCTTCTCTTGAGGGTTGTGAAACCTACGTTAATGTCAAATGTCTACAGGTGAAAGTTCCTCCTCTCGATCCATCGCGAACCTCCGTCGGCTCCAGTTGCATGTGAGGATCGGGGAAACGGGTAAGACACCGATCATCATACTGCAGCCAATGGGAGGGATGGTGAGGGCTGACAGCCTCCGTGCTGCACGCGTCCCCGCTGCGCACTGATTCACTGTGAAAGTGGATCTGACCGGACTATTTCCATAGACCAGGACACAAAGTGGCATAACCTATTTGTGTCTGAACAGCGACATATTTGCCCCACACCGACGCTACACTCGTCATTTGATGTTATTTCCTGCAGCAGTTAGACAAACAGCTGAACCTCTAGAGTTGTAACCTAAACACATCTGTTACAGAAGCACGATAGAAAACAACCTTGGGGTTGTTGCGATGAGATCTTTCTATATGAACATGGACTAGATTTATTCCTGCAATACTGCATCAAGCCACGAGATAGAGACAACGGGGTCTCCAGGAGGAATCAAGGTGCGGTGGGGTCATGTCATAGGTCTGGCTGCGGTCCAGCTCACGATGAGGAGGATGCAGGATGCATAGAAGAGGCTGCACTCATCTGACAAGCTGCTGTAATTAGAGCAGTGCAGGGAACTGTGGCCACTAATTACTGCAGACCTGCTCAAAGGGCACAAATACAAAGTGAGCATGAAGGCATGCAGCACTTGAACAAAGTAGTCCTTTTATGCTGTCAATCAAGTCTTTCTCATGAATACATTTGAGGCACGTTTGCATCGTTTTTACATCTGTATAAACCATTGGATGTTCAACGGTGGTTTTTCAGTTCAGACCTATTTGCATATATAATTCCTGCAGCCAAATGGCTGCTCATTAGACAGTATGGAGCAAAAAAATGAAAAGGCTTAAAATGTAGCCATTATTCAGAAGGTTTTGCTCCTGTTCACACTTAATATACAATGCATTGATTCTCACACCTGCAGGAGTGTGTTTGCTGCAGCGGAGCCTTTAGATTCTGCGTCAGACAGCTGTTTCTTTAGTCTCCGAGACTGGTTGAGTTGTCATTTCTTGCACGCCACCTTCCTACTCTTTGAGAACATCAAATCATTTATATATATATATAAAGATGTCTTGCAACTGACTTATCTGGAGGAACCCTTAAATGCACATGGAAATTGTTGTATCTGAGTGCATGTCACATACTTTCCAATGTTTTTACCCAAATTCTGGATTGTGCTTTGAAAGTAATTTTCAGTGTCATCTTTGCCAGATCATTATTTGGTAAAAACAATCTTTGTTATTCAGTCTGACAGTCAGTTCCAACACAACAAGCTGCCAGAGTGAAAGTAGTATATCATGAGGATTGTAAAAGATACATGTTATATCAATATAATACACATCAAGGGAATAAGCAGCATTATGATACTTGATTTCTCCATATTTTTAACAAATGACTACAGACTTTGTGTGTGAAAGGACTAGAAAACACTGACAAACTCCTTTGTTGGCAATAACATCCACTGCCTTTTCAAAGCAAAATGCAACTGAATCATCGTTTTTCTGGCTGACTCTTTTACACCTACAGAGACAAAAAGAAAGAGGAACCTTTAAACCTGATTGTTTTCAACTCCAGCACATATCTATGGCTTCACATGAAAAATTTGCTTTGGCCTCAATAATCATCTCAGATTTATTCAGTCAGTCAAAGAGCATCAGAGTGACCTCATTCCTCCTTTTTTTCTTTCCTCCATATATCCAGGTCTAATGACAGACCAACCTCCCCTGTCTTGTCTGCTCAGGAGCAGCCATTTATGGATGTGAGATGATCAATGCAGGAGCATGCTACCCATTCATCGTCGCTAACAGGCCTGCCAGACAGTGCAAAAAAGATATTTGCTTTAGTTCGCAACATGAAGGGGTTTTCTATTTTCTAGTAACATTGATATGAGAAAATGTTTTCTCCCTCTTTTTGCTCATTTAATCTTATTTTACCCACACAATTCTATTGAAAGTCGACACACTTTTTGTAGGATTGTGTGCCCTGCAGGTACAGTAAACAGTCTTTTCCATTTTAAAACACTGAAATGCTGACTGCATGTCATTTACAGTTATCTGAGTCTGCTCGAGCTAAAACGCTGACAGCTAAGTGATCATTAAATTGACACAAAAGTAATTTGCCACTTTGTGCTACGAATGAATAAATATTAAAATATAACAAAATAAGTAATTTCTCAGTTAAACAGTTCTTACTTCTCAATGGTGAGGATTTCAGCCATTTTAAATCTGTTTGAATTAAATATCTTTGAAATTTGGATTGTCGGTTGCACAAATCATCAGCCTGGTTTTCATTATCAACTATTTGAGTTATTGTCTAGTTCAATTAAATAATCGCTTGCTGTCATATGTGTCCATCACTCTGTGTCAGAGCCCAAGGTGACATAGTCAGGTTTTTTCTTCTTCTGACCAACAGTCCAAAGCACAAAAACATTCAGTTTGCAACAATATAAAACAGAAAAGTAGCACACCCGCTTTTAAAAATGCAGAAAATTTCAGCATGATACATAATATATCTTGCCAGCTATATTCAACTTTTCCACACAACAGGTATGTATGAACCATATTTACACTTTCAGATCAACTAAAATATACTTTTGAAATGTGAGCTAGAGAAATATTTCATTTATATCTGAGAAAAATATAATTACTCTAATCAAATCTTGAGTTAATGCCTTCTGCTGACTTCAAATGGCCTGCGTGGTGCTTCTCATACTGCAAACTGTGCACTGTGAAGTGATGAATACAATTAATGTGGATTGAAATTATAATGAGAAAATCATATCTCAGCTAAATCACCAGGCAGTCACATTGAAGGGTCGATTCAGCTTGTTTACTAACCAACAGTGTGATGATGTACGAGTGTCATTGCTGAGTAGCTCACTTTGGTCTTGTTATTGAGGATCTGTTCTCTGTTCAAAGGGCAGCACAGAACAGAACCTGCCCTTGCAAATAGTCACCGGGTGTTATCATGACGACAACCTCAAAGCTGCATACACATTTAATTGACAAGCCATTAACGCCTGCAGGTGTCAGACCTCCAACTTCTATCGGTTTCTTTTGAATTGGAGCCAAGTGCAGAGACAGTTTGAGGTCGGTGTTGGGGACCTGCTAGCCTCGCATTGGGTGAGCCACATGGCCAGGCAGATGTCCCATTTAGGCTGAACGAATGCTCTTCTGGTGGGCTGATTAATTACTGTGTGTGAGAGGTCATCTTGTAATCATCACTGTAAGGTCTCAGAGACAAAGGACACGACCCGTGGAAGTTCCTCCACTGTGGAGACGGCGACCATTACTCAACAAACCACACACACAACATGTAAGGATTGGTTCTTGACCAGCAGAAAAGATAAGTATATGGTTGAGATAACGTTTACAACAACCTTTTCTGGAGGGATGCTATACATTATAGATAATGTGGTTCTTACACTTAATCTCTCCCCGTTTGAACAGGCTGAACCCCTCATTGTCTCACTATTCCTCCATTAAATGGTAGAAACAGTCAACACAAGCCAGCCTTCATATGGTGTGGGAGGCCAACCTTTTGCTCCAAACTCTTCGTGGGCCAACAAGAAAATTTCCCCTGAGATGCAGGATCCCTTTCAATTAATTCAGCCTGATAAAAGTCACTTAATTTGAGTTTCCCAAAAAATCTTTATACCCTTGAAATCAATTTAAAGTCACTTTGGTGCTAGCTGTGTGGGGCTACTCTCCTCTCTTTTTTTGTGATTATTTTAAGTATTTGTGAAGTTTTAGCATTAGGATATCCAACAGTTCACTTGAATATACCATGTGACTGTATTACATACTTCTGTTACATACGGGACATTCATTTACATAGTAAACTACACCATGAACACAGAGAAAGGTATTGTACAAGTAACTAGTAAGTACAACTCAACAACTTCTTTGCAGTTCTTCTATTCACAATGTCATATAACAGAAACATTTATTTCTGATCAGTATGTGTGTTCACACATGGAAAAATGCTAAACCTATTCTTGTAATTTATTATCACACTTAAACTATCAGTTTCTTTATGGAAATTACAACTATGCTATCAGTCTCCATCTGAAGTTTTATAACCTGCACAGTGTGAAAAAAACAAGTGGCTTAATATAATATTACTGCCAACAGCTGAAGAGGAACAAAATATGATTCAAATGATATTTATTTTGACTGTGCACTGAAGTGCTTTGAATATTTGTACTTTTAAATAAGCCGATTTAATAAGGTAGATCGCTGTGATGTGGACATAGGGATTGTGAGATGAGAATCACATTAAATTCAAGCATATTTATTTATAGAGCCTTTCATCACAAGTGTGTCTCAGAGGACTTCACCGGCAGAAGGCGAGAATAAACCTATCCAGATCTGTTCACATTCACATGACAAAGTGAAGTGCTGTAATACGTGATGAAACAAGTGAAATGCAAGACAGAGAACAAAGCACAAGACTCAGAATAGCATCACACTTCTAATGAATGTACAAAAGGTGGACACAACATCACAGATACCTGTATGATCTAATCCTATTCAACAAGTCTGCAATCAGCCAGTCTGGTCTCACTGGATGCATACAATTTAAGTAACACAGCAGTTTCTTTTGTCAGCTTCTGACTGCAGGTGGATGGGGCGCTGTAGCCGATCCCAGCAGTGTTTACCCTAGACAGGTAGTATCACAGGGCACAAATATAGACAGACATTCACTCTCACATTATACGGGCAATTTAGAGCCTCCACTTAACTTGAGGTGCATCTCTTTGGACTGTGGAAGGAAGCCAGAATGAACCCACACTGCCACGGGGAGAACGTGCAAACTCCACAGAAAGACCGACTCCTCAGATCGAGAACTGAAATCGGGCCCCTCTGGCTGAGGTGACAGGGCTAGTCGCTACACCGTGCAGCTCATGTCTCGTGTTTGTATGAATTGAATTATAAACATATTCAGTGGAGATTTTGGGGACAAAACACAACACATTACCAAGTTTGATGGTAGTTTGTTACTTAATTTATTGTATCATGCATGGAAAGTTCCCAGCACACAGATTTAAGACAAAAAAAGAAAAATAATACATTTGTAAAATGAACATAACCCTTTTTTTCTCTCTAGCCTGAAAAAGGTTGCCTTCCTAAAACATAGGTTTTCCTTCAAGGATAACTAATAAGAAACGGACAGTTAACAGAAAAAATAACCATTTAAAAATCCCATAATGATCAATAAAAAAAAAAGATTTCATATTCATGGCAATGTACCGTAACAGAACTGAGCTCACATATAACTTCGACTTTTGGCTTTCTGCTTTACAAAATGTTCTTCACTGTAGTAAATGTGTAAGATTGCATTAGGCTGCACAAGTTGTGCTCAACAGGCCTGTAAAGTATAGCAGCCCATCATTTTAAATGAAATCACCAAAATTAGAGAAACCACAGGTCCTAAGTATGAGCAGACTGCCTTAATGAACCGAAGAAACAAGATGTGTCTGCAATTTTGGCAAATATTATCAGAGTAAATGAGCTCAGCATGGTTGGAAATGAAAAGCCACACCCAAAGGTGACCAATGAGCTGACTGATATTAACTTTCTCCGCTGGGGAGAAACTATCCTGCATATTAAAACCACTCAAGCTTTAAATAATGTAAAAATTAACTGATGTATCAGAAAGTGATTGCTGGGGGTTTGAGGAGCAACATCAGTTGAGTCTGGCAGAATATTTGGGAGAACTGTAGGTGAACTGGGCTTTGAGAGAAAATATAGTTTAGAAGCTCAGTTTGGTGGCCTGGAAATAAAGTTAGTTGGCTTTCTCTTTGTAAGTAGGAAGGAGTCAAGAAAGGCTTATTGCCATCTGTGCCTGAGGTAAGAGACAATTAAGGAGAGTAAGCATAAGCCTAACTGCCTTTGTGTTTTTATCTTTTTTGGCCCCACCAATATTGTCGAGCATTAACACATAAAAGGGAGAAAATAGAGAAACCAGAATATCAGATTAAACCAGAGCAGAGACACCGTTATGATGGCAGGCCGATGTTGACGAGGATTCATCTCCACTGCAGTACACTGCAGCCCCTCTGAAGATATCCTTCTGTCTGAGAAAAACTGAAAAAATTGTTTTTACTCAAAGCCTCATTGATATGCTGTAATGACTCAACCTCATACTAAACTACAAAAACAGCATCACTATACAAGTTTAATAGAATAAAAGGTCATTAATCATTAAACATGAATCTCTAACTTCTTAACAAAGCCGCTGAAGACATGAGACGCGTCTCTCCCCACATTAAACAATTTGGACAGTCTCTTTATATAAAATTAAAAATAAACAATACTACACATATTTTCAATGTGTAGCCTATATTTCAGAGGAATTAGATTTAATTAAATGATTGATCCTCGTCACCTGAGTTACTGCATGTCAAGCTTTTCTGTTTTCTCAACATGCAGGTGTTCAATAACAGTGGCAGATTTAACGCCACACATTCTTTGTAATGTTTTCGAACAAAGGTCCTGGTTTCCGAGAAAAGCAACCGACACATTTGTTGTCGGCGAACATTGATTTTTTCCAACATGAAAATTGTTGGTGTCAGATTTTACTGGTGTATCTAACGACTAGCTAATAAGCTAATAATAGCTTTGTGAGTTGGTCAGCTCTGGCTGTTTTAAAACATATCTTGTAAAAATGATCTTAAATATGCACTTGTTGGCCATACAGGATATCCTGTAAATATTTATGTCAATATCTTGACAAGTTAATGAGCAGAAGACACAGAAGTAAAGAATCACCGTTTGTTCTTGACTTGCAGTGTTGAGCTAATTAGTTATCAGTGATATCAGAAGAGTTAAGATCAGACATTTATTTTTGTAATAATATAGCTTTTATTTTTCTTTTAGTTTGGCTGCTTAGATTAACATTGGATACTTGTTTATATTTTTAAACATGTTTCCCCTTAAAAAGAGAACAAAACGTCTCGAAGGCGGATTAACTGTAGCTACCAAATCCAATAGAGAGCTGACAGAGCAGCTAAGACTAGCTTAAACTGTAAACGCATCCGTCTTCCAGTGTGGTCAAACACTTCACAGGGGATGAGCAAGTTGTAAACACGATTGTTTTTGTAAGTCTTTTTTATTGAATCCAACCTGTATACCACACATTACAACAACCAAACATCTTAGATTGCTATGTTTGAGCAGACAAACTAACATCTCTTTTACTGGTTTCAGTTTTGGAAAAGCAATGAAATATGGAGAAAACCAAAGCTTAAAGCTATACTTTGCCTAGTTACGGTTGCAAATCTGTGATTGGACAATAGCAGTGAGGGGGAGGGTTTCAGAGATTCAATTAAACAGATTATGTGTCATAGTTGTCACAGTATATTCATATTCCATATATAAGAAGTTATTTTTGCAGCTGGATGCATTTTTGATCACACTGCAGGATTTGAAAAATATTTTCTGAGTATTTTTACTTAGTGACGAAGGTGAATAAATGAACTTGTCATCACTGACCATTATAATAGTGGAGAATACCATGCATACAATCTCCTTTCTTTGCCCTACTTTCTCCATTTTAGCTGCAGATTATTTTCATATTTCTTGCTGGAATAAAGTGAATTGGGCAAACTCAGCAGAGTGAAGGAGTATCTATCATTTGTCATCATGCATATACAGTATAACACAAAATGAGAAAGCCTCTACAGTTTTGTCAGTGGGTGAAGACGAGTAAATCCTTTCAGGCCATCATGTCAACTATGACATGTTTTGCTCTAAAATGAATATTCTTTGTCTATTTGCTTTGATATACAATATACATAACAGTTTAATTTTGTCATAACCAATGAACAAACAAAGTATCTTTATTCCTAAACACTTCATTCTTTTGAAATTGTGTGTCCTCTTTGTATTGTACTCACCCTTGGGCGCTTTCAATTTAATCCTGATAACACAAGCTTTGTAGAAAAAAATAATCTGTTTTAAATCCCTTTGTTTATAAGCCTTTAAGCCAGGAATGATTATTCTTAACAAGCCTAAACATTTCATGCTGAACCTCAATTTGTCTAAAATAAAAAAATATATAGAAGGTATAACAAGCGAAAAATCATGCAGCAAATCCACTTGAACAATTTTGACTGATATTAAAGCTGACATGTCTTTGCTGTGGGTGACTGACTTAACAATGACTTCAACACTTTTGAGTCAGAAGAAGTCTTTCAGCAGTTGTGACCTGACATGCTCATGGTTTGTGTCGTAATGAGAGAAAAAAGAAAAATGATGTCTCAAAGGATTTGATGAAATAACATGTGAGGTGAAAACAACCCTTCGTCAAAATGAGGTCACAATCAAAGTCATTGGGTACTGTATGTTAAACCAGTGATTTTGATTTGTCTGTTTCATCCTTATTTGCTGGTCAGGAATAAATCACAATCCTCTACATGGAACTTTGATTCATCGTTTATTTCATTAGACTGAAACCTTAAAAATGTAACTTCACCAGTGCTGAATCACAGCAAAAGCAAAGATACAACGTGCAGTAATATAGAAAGCAAGGGATGAAAATGATCAGATGCTGGCATGGCCATGTACAGCTCATACTGCTGACTAAAAAAATAAATCAAAGTCTTTCATACTGTAAAAGCATGTGGTCGACTACTTCTCCTGCATTTTAAACAGTCAACATTAAAACAAACCTAAATGAACGCATTACAGTCAGATTACAGTCAACCTATAAACCCTGACAACAGACTGCCCATCTTTATGAGATTAAGGTGCAAATGTGAGGTTTTATTAGCATACAATATGTTAATGTGACAGCTGTGCAATAAACAATACCCACTTTAAACAAATGGCAGAAGTGTATTGTTAAAGGAAAATGTTTTAGAAAATCATGTTGTCACGGCCATATACTTACATATCAGAGAATGTTTTATCCACATGAGTTAATATCAAATCCAATGAGTAGTCCCAGCAACGGCTGCAACAACACATAAGCACACATAGTTTCCTCATGTTCCCTTTGTGCGCAGTACATATTTTTGGCAGAGGCCAGGCCTATCGAAGAGTCAGAATAACAGGATAGAGCCATATCACAAACTGCACACTTCCTCTGGTGAAGAGTTCAGGTGTTTTGAAACAGTCACTGTGACCTGAGGCGCATCCAAGTACCGGCCCAAAGGGAGGCTTCTAGCGGGACGCTAGAGTATGGGCCACAGGCCAGCATAACATCGCATGCAGACACTATTATCTGGGAACTGATTGGGGGACTTGGTCAATAACAAATGACGAGAACTATGTAATACGAGGAGGAAGGTGGGACCTTTGCTTGTTTTGGGGTTTACAAGTTAGTTGGACCTGACGGCTTGAGAGCTCGAGCTCGCTATCAGGAAATTCCGGTGCCAACCCAATTTTGTTTGTAAACCTGTTGGTGTTATGAATAAAGTTGACGTGGAGTAAAGAAAGCCTTCATCCAGTCTCTAGTCTTGGTCTGTGCATTGTGGAATCACTAAGTGCCATCTGATCGAGTATTTTGTGGTACTTCCAGTCAGATTCAAACCACAGGACTTATAGCAGTAAGAGCGCTTGGGACTTTTCTGCCTGCAAGAGACTATCTTTTTAACCACAACAGTATTGAGGCAAGTGTGATAGGCAGTAGATGTGTCCTAATAAATCAAAACATTTATTTTTTAAATTTAATAAAGTAACATAAGTAGACATGTCAACATTCATATTTGTCCAGTAATTCTAGTAATTTTCTGTCAAATGTTGTTGGTCTGTGGCTGGTGAGAACAACCAAACACTTGCAGGTGTATGACAGTTTATATAAAGTGAAGACACAAAATGGCACATTTCAGTTGAATAAAGATACTGTTGAGGATTTGACCATTTATTTTAACATCACTACATGTTTGTCAGTGTGGCTCATGTAAAGGCATGACTTCCCGCAGTTCACAACTATTTGGAAGAGCCTATAACACACAACATTTGATGAACATACACTATATTTAAAGAGTAACTCAATTTTAAGCTTAAAACAGGGTTTCAGTGGTCTTTCTGGTTGAAAGTTGTACAGGTCTAGGGTGTGTAGGATTTAGTGCCATCCAGTGGTACGGTCGCAGATTCCAGCAAAGCGCAAGCTACGAGCGTGCACAAAGTCGTTTATGCTCAGCATGCTGTTCGTGACAGTACTCTCCAAAACGCCAGAGGGAGTACAAACAAAATATATTGTTAAGAACCAAGAAGACATTGAGTAATATACTAACCTCCATAATGGAGAGGAGGAATTGTAATCATCTCATATTCATGGACTACATTATTGCCTTTATACAAACCCTGTGAAGACAGAAGACATGTATTATAAAGGAAAAAGGTTGAACATCCTGAAAATAATTTGATTTGGCTGCAAAAGGCCTTTGGTTTCTTAAGCATTAAAAACCCTTAGACATGTTGATGGTGCTTTTATCAGTGAAGTATTTGTGACGGTCACTTTTGAAATGCCCTGAGAGTTTGCACTTAGTTACAAAAATGCACAACCAAAAACCTTAATGGACAACGTACAAGCTATAATGACTACATTTTCTGACTTGCACAGCTCGTGCGGTCTTCATTACAGCGAGTATAAACCACACACCCTCCACTCATCCATTGTTTTCCAAGCTTGTTGGAGAACTGCGGTGGCCTTAGGGATAACAGAATAACCCAAAAGCCTCTCACTCGACTAGAGACAGTGTTTGGTGTGTATGTTCTGCGTGACAGTAGACACATGGCGGTGCAACATGGCAGACTGTGAAGAGGACCCACTCCTTATATATCAAGGGCTCATCTCAAGCTAAAAAAAACACAACAATTTTTAGTTTTGTGTGATTTTACAAAATAATCATCCCCTAAATCCTACATACTGGTCCTTTAAGTTTGTTGGCTCTCTGACGACACCCAGCATCCTGGTTGTGGTCAGAAGTGATTTCATGGTGTACGCACACAATGTACGGTCCTCTTATTATACATCACTGGATCAAAAGGGAGAAGATAAACCGCTAGAATATTTAAAGCTGGTGGTAAAGTCAAACTGACATTTAGTCAGTTTAAAGTCAAGTTCGCAACATGTTTCTTTTCCACTAATTATTGTTATTGTATTTGGGGACATTTCAGAAATGCTCCTGTCGTCTCTACCGGCTGGAGGGGCGTGTCCGAGTTTGATTGAACAGCTGGCAGGCTGACAGAGTGGCCAACACCGAAAGGAACGAGAGATAGTGCAGTCATGTGCAGACAATGGCTGCATCTCAAGTCTCTAAATGGCATCCCCGTTTCCCTCACTTGCGTCCCTTCCTTGCGTCTTAGTCCAGCCCTCCAGGGATGCACGGAGAGACGTAAGGAAACCAAGCGAGGAGAGAAGACGCGAGGAAACATGTTTTAACAGACATGAGACGTCCTTTCCTCTGAAGCGTCACGTGAAGCCACGCCAGTTTCTGATGACTGCAGCCGACTGACAGCTGATCACAGCTGATCAGCTGTCAGTCGGCGGAGTTGAGTCTTATTTATTCATTATTTACGTCGATATGTTTTGAAATTCTAATTGTGACATTATAAAATAACCATACATTTTGTAAAACGTGTTTCCTCTCTCCAGCTCTCTGATTTTAATTACATACATAATAAAAGTTATTGAGAGAAACAACAGATCAAATCTTTGAAGAAAATAGTTTGTAGTCCTTTTTTTGTTGAGACCTACAATAAATAAACACATATTTTAACGAGATGGTGAATAAGAAAACACTAAAAATATATAACGTTTATTTTGTGATCGTCTTCACTCTGGTATGAAGCTCCAGCGATCAGTCTGCTCTGCTGCAGCGTCCAATCAGATAACAGAGGAACAGTGAGGGGGCGTGTCCAGCGTTAAATCACTTCCTGGGAGTCTGCTTTCTGGGCTCCTCGATCATGACTCCTCCAATTTCTCTCCTCGCTCCTCCGGGCCGAATAAGAGCTTTGGGACGGCCTTCAATATGGCGGCGCAGAACCACTTCCGGTTCAGTCGAGGAGCGAGGAGCGAGGAAACGACAATTTAGAGACTTGAGATGCAGCCAATGTGTTGATGTTGGAATTTAAGAGTAACAACCACACCAACATCTAACCGGTCCCAAGTGGCATCTGCAGGTAAGTTGTACCTCGACATGCTTTTTAATGTGCTGCTGTACACCAGGTAGCTATAGCCTGTAAACTGACTCACACTGCACCTTACCCATGTGAATGTTTGTTTGGTTGCAGGACAAAATGTGTATTCGTGTTTGTAAGTAACACTGTGAGGCTCAGTTAAAACTTGCTCTTTCATAGGCTACTCTGAGGCAAAACCCGGTGAAAGTCGTTATTGTTTGTCTTGATTTAACTGATTTCTTTATTCAATGTCTAGAAACCACAAGGGAAGAGATGAAGGGAGGCAGAAGTCAGAGCGGTGTACGATACCTAAAGGACTTTTTCTAATATTTTGTAGATAAGCGCTCTATTATAATATAATTTGCCTATTTTCACTCAACTGTACTCAACGCAACTCGACTGGTCTATTCATTCAAAATTCCCAAAGGAAAAACGACACCGACTGAGGGAACAAAAGAATAAGAACAAAACATGCTAAACTCACTTGAAAGGAACATATTGAGGAAATAAGAGCACCTAATAAAAGTACTTGACTTATTGTGTTTTTGCTCACTACAGTTGATGTAGAGAGAAAGGACAAACAGCAGGTCTACCTAATGTAATATAACAAAATGTTACATCTTTTTTTATAGGCAGTTGCATTGGGAAGTGGCGTTACATTATACATCACAGACACTCAAGCGGTAAAGCCTTATTTACCTATAGATTTGATGAAAAATATATAAGCTTACATCTGGTTACACCCTGCATGCCCTCAGTGCTGTGAAATGGTCTCTGGTGTACAGTCTACATCAGTAGAATCTGTTTTACACTTCAAAGCAAAACGGATAGGGGAGAGGGGAGGAAGAGGGAAAGAAAGTGAGACAGAGTGGCCGCTAGCTTCGTTTTGATTTGATTTTCATTAAGCAAGAGAACATAAAAGTAAAATCAATTAAAGTGTGAATCTTTGTTCCCTGTGTTTCACGGCATGTTAGTGTGTCTCTGTCATCAGGGCGAGCAGGCCGGAGCTCTACACACCAAGCCGGTCGAGTTACAGATCCAGGCGCCGCTTTGATTAGAGACTCCATCTCCAGCTTCCAATCACACAACTCGTTTCTTTACTTCCTTCATTGTTGCTCAGGGGTACACAAGCAACTAACCTCTGCAAGAGCTGTAAACTGAGAGCACACTGCTTCCTTTCATTAGTCGCTGCCATGAAGTCAGGGCTGTGAACTGCATGCATTGCCGATATAACACAAATAAGACTGGAATGGTAAGGTGCTGCTTAGCCTTCTTAAAATAGCTCCGACCTCCCTCTAATAACTTAAAATAGCAGACATCCTTTACTTGAAACTAGACCATGAACACACACAAACGCACACTGCACCGCTGTCTCCAGAGATTCCAATTTTGAAACAATTGCAGGGTGAAATCCTAATAAATAATCTCATGTATTGTTTTTTTTTTTAAAACAATACACTGAAGACTAAACTAAGGAATAAAAGTCTGATTATTATGAGACAACATAATGTGATTCGGTTTTTATGTAGTTGACCAAAAAGTGACTTTAGAAACGCAAGAGCCTGCAGCCCTGGAGGGCACTTTATTGCCAGACACTGACTTTGTTGTTTTTATGCACTAAATGAGCATCAGCCTCTAATATACAGTAAACTGTTCATGCATGACAAACTATATGGGACCATATGTTGCCTGACAGAAATAAGATGGATAAGACAAAAGTGCTCATTTGGAGAGAAACTGAAGTTATCTTTCAGACTAACAGAAGAAAAGCGGCAACAACAAAAAACTATTTGTAGCTATTTATAGGGGAAACAAATAGGTTTTATTCAGATGTTTGCAGAACCCCATTAATTACTATTAGCCATCTGTATTAAATTTATGATTAAAGAAATTTTAACAGTAACCCAACAGGAACTTTAAGCATTGCTGTTCAATTGTCTAAATTAGGAAGTTTTATAAAATAAAAATATGAATCTTCAAGTAAAGGTTTGTCTGACCTGATCAGGCATGCAAAATGAATCATGCATTTATGTCACCACTGCACTATTAATGAAACGATTCCAGAAACTAAAATGTTGCCCAGAGAAGGACGCTGTTATGTATGTATTCAGATCATATTTAAATTGTTCTTCAACATTATCTTTCTGTTCACTTCTTTGCATCTTCATTCATTATTCATCCATTATCTTCACATTCTGATAGAAAAAAAAACACATCATCTGCAAAAGCATGCACTCCTGTACCCTGATTATTGGACTACACACTCCAGTCCCCCTTTTAAGAAATGTAAACCACCACGCCGGTGTGATACTCTATAAGCACTGTACTTGACCTCCATGTGACACTGAAGAGCCGTGTCAGCCAAGACAGCTCGGCAATGTCCTGTGCCTTCAGCCTCTTGGGGACAATCTCGTCCAACCCTGTCACCTTGTTGCAGAGGAGCTATTGACAATGTAGATATGGATTTCCCGAGTCTTCAAACTCTGCCCATTCAAATTCCTTGTCTCCAGCCTCCCCATGATGAGCAAATCAATATTCAGGGAAGTAAGAGTTGAAGACGCTCAGCCTCCCTACATCTTGAGTTTACCAGCTCTGTCCAGCAGCCCCCCCGTGCCATCTGATCCAACTGATGATCATTTGACTGCTCCTCTCTTCATTTGAGTGAAGGTAAGCTCTATACTTAAGATAGAAATAATCACAATGGAAAAACCAATGGCTAAAAAGCCTCTAGCGCTGCATGGCTATGGATAAGCTGATGATATGCTACTGAAGGCCACTGTTAGAAAAAGTGTTCCTCAACACAGGTGTTAAAAATCATAAATCAGGAGGACATTTATTCTTTGCAAGGGAGGAACAGAGTCAGAAATCGAATGTAATGCTTAACAAATTGTACATCCTTGACTGCTCTCCAATCACTCGGAGAGTTGCCTCTTAAATACACAAAATCAACAGAAGCCCTCATGACGTTGTGAACTTTCCCCCAGCTATCCCATAGATATCTTCGGCCAGGAATATACAGATGATTCACACAAACTTTCATAGAGGAGAATTCACCCATACGTCACGTCACAGGCCACGAAACAGCATATATTAGAGAAGGAATCAGTTTTTCTCCAAAACCGACCAACTTTGTGACCACATTGTTGTCACATCATAACATTGATTTATTTTTTCAACAGCGATTTGCAGCTATTATGGAAGGCACGGAAAAATGATAATGTCCTACTGATCGGAGTTTCAGATAAGCAAATGCCTCTATGTTGTGTCTACAGGACACATTAATGTGGAGGACTTGTTGGAACAGAGGTCAACACTTTTCTACTTCCTTCTTTTCTTCCTACAGTAGACATGTCATATCAGGCAAAGCACAGGTGTGATTGGTAATAAAACAAACTGCATTAAATTTAGGTAAGCTGGCTCCAAGGTCCGAGGTTTTATGAATGCTGGCTCACTTGCAAAGCTTACTGGGAAACTTTGTGGAAATGTGTCAGTACTCCTTGCACTCACTGTGCCAAAAACAAACAAATTGGGTGTGTTTTGGTGTCATCTAAAGAAGATGTTCATTGTAAAATAAACATATGATACAAACTTCAGATGTCATTGTAGATGTCCCGTTTTAAAAGTCATTATTATTATGAAGTTGAGTTATATCAACTGTCGAGGAAATTTAATTAATCTAACTTTACTGGTGTTTAAGACAACAGAACGGAAAAACCAACATTGATTAGAGGTTTTTCTTTCTAAACCGTGTACGGTTCTTGTGAATTCTCTGTGTGAAGACGCTGCAAACCTCAGTAGCATGCATATCCAGGGACTTCTAACGTCACTGTCTGAACCTGTGAGCTCCCCTGACTCACAGCTTTATGTGTTGCAGGTACAAAACCAGAAGTGTCTAAAAAGCCTCATTTTCTATTTCAGCCACAAAGCGTTCAAGAGAAAACACACATCCTGCTGTGAACACTCCGGCTCTGTTACAAGGGTAATAATGTCTGCTTTTAATATGTGCATAGTTCTTTATACTGGAGACTTTACATTTTTTAATCTTCACCTCTCCAAACTAATTCTTCTTGGGTAAAAATACACGTTTCCT
This sequence comes from Clinocottus analis, assembly GCF_023055335.1. Taxonomy (NCBI): domain Eukaryota; kingdom Metazoa; phylum Chordata; class Actinopteri; order Perciformes; family Cottidae; genus Clinocottus; species Clinocottus analis. Next base: position 969,350 of record NW_027176076.1, read on the forward strand.
GGAAATTGTATGCTATGGCCTGCTAATTTGTTTCCACCCCTACATTGTGGTGGAAAACTTAATCGCAGAGGCAAATTGAAGCGCTACATTAATGCTCCGCATGGGAGCCACTGGGAAGTAGACATAAAAAAGTGCAGCACTTTGTCTCCAGAGACAGGGGTTTACATCTTTAGTCCTTTCTGTGATTGGGTTTTGTCAACAAAAGCACTTTAGTACAGGTCTGGGAAAGATTGTAGTTTTTGTTAAGCACTGGTAAAGATGAGGGTTTTACCTGAACCTCAAGCAAAGTGCTGTGAACGCCTAAAGCTGATATCATCACGCAATAGTTCACATTGGAAACGTCAGTGAACATATTGAAGATATTTTCAGTGACAACATTTTCAGACTTTGCAGCTTTGCTTAAAACGTGCAGTTTCAGATTAGTATTTTTGAAGATTGAGTTGTACTATAATGTATGTAGATTCTTGTCAACTAAAGGTTAACAAACAGGAAAAAAGAGCACACTGGGGCCACTGTCATGTTTTTACATATATTCCTTGTCGTCTGTGTTTATTTAGTTGTTAAAGCGTGTACCTGAGCTGCATCACAAATTGCCTCAGATGCAATGTTTCAATCTAGGAGTCGTATATCTTTCTAATCTATATCCAATTCCTGACTGAGAATTTCATTAGAGGGCTTGTTAAAGCTTCGTCTCACAATGATTTGAGAACATACAAAGTTGCTATTTTCTGTATGAAAAGATACAAGCTGCAACATGCTGCAATAACCAATTGACACTTTCCTGAACATTTTCTTTAAGACCCTTGAAGCAATTGCTGGACTCTTTATGGCTAAACAAGATATCATAATGGGCAAACAAAAACTACACAACATTATAGAAACAAAAATGCAGGAGCACTACAGAGACATTCATATTTGACAAACTGATGCCATCCTTGAGGCATACTGAGCAGTAGAATTGTAATGGTGCCTGTTTAGTATACATGCTGAGATGGATAAATAGTTTCCCCACCATGAGCTTCCCGCTGGGTCACTACAGGTGTTTCACACAGCTTGAGCACGTTCAGTAGCATCATCAATGAAAACTGCAACCCACCACTGGCTTCATTTAACAGCCTGTCCATCTTTACTCCTTCTGATCAGAGAGTTACTCGTCTCTGCAGGAAGGAGTTAAAAGCATTTTGTTGAGCAAAGTGGAAGATTTAGTTTCCTGTGACCAATCCATGGTATCTCCACGGTCGCTGGTGCCGCTGATAAACTGAAATAAATTGGTGACTACAGGTGATGGATTCATTTTGAGACTAAATTAAATCTGGTCCCCTGCTGCACAAAGTAGGAGAAGTGTCTGCTAATGGGATTTACCAATTTAAGGACAACTTCTGGAATCGGAGGGGAATGGGAACAGCTGCGCTACAGGATACCTCAAACAACAAAGAACATGTATAAGAAATCCTTCATACCAAGGGGAATTGGCTGGCTACATTTTGAAAGACAAAATTTAAATATTTTTCCCTGAAGGACCCGTGTGTAAGGTTGAGGGGGTTTTATTGGAAAAAAATCAAATGTAATATTCACAACTATGTTTTCATCAGTGTACTGTACTTGCAACAAAAAATTATTGTGATTTTTTTTTATTTTATTTATTTATTTATTTATAGTTCAGGACGAGTTGTTTTTGTACATAGGGAGCATGTCCTCTGCACAGTGCACCGCCATGCTTCTACAGTAGCCCACAACAGAAAATTTGAACACTGGCTTGAGCAAGAGCCCTTTGTGTGTTCACATTAGCTGAAGGCCACCGTAGTTCTCCATGCAATCTGTAACCACACCACCTCTTGCCACCTTATCCCACATAGTGATCCTTTTTAAGGTGTTTTTCTAAAAGTGAGAATCATAATGATCTTTTATAATCACATTGGATCATAAAACAACCTGTGTGGAAAATGGGTTGCTCATAATATACAAATTTTAGCCAACTTTGCAGCACTCTTTAACTCAACTGAGCCGTATTGCATCTTTTAGTCCACTGTTTGAGTTTTCCAGCCACAACATGGTTCACTCTCACAGCAGTCACAGCAAAACAAGCTCTAAATAGCCACTTTTCACAACCTGCTCAACACTCAGACACAGTTAGTGACTAGCTGGCGAACATCGCCAGATATTTCTCAAAAGAGTTGGAGACCAAAAAGGAGTGAGAGGAGAATTAGTATTAATCGTGACACAATTTTGAATTATTGATAGCGTATGTCTATCTGCTGGATGTGTAAATCTCAACATTTTGCTAACGAGTTTGCCATGTGGAAACATAGAGATATTTTTTTAAGAACTATAATTGACAGCAAGCTTCAGAGGTTTTGTTCATCACCGTCCCCGAAAAGTCATTGAAACCATCGCAAAGTCGGTGTAAAACATGAACAATTCTCATGTCAATCTTATGGTCCCTTGCAGCAAACATGCCATTTTAAATAAATAGGAAATATATGATTGTATTTTTATTTAAATACTTTGATGAAAGAAAATATGTTCATGTTATAACCTACTTAGTTATATTGTTAGGACATTAAAAAGGTCATAATTCCTTTTAATATCTAATATTTATATTGCTGTCAAGGTGTGTGTGTGTGTGTGTGTGTGTGGTAAAATGTTAGTTCCAAATTGTTAGTTTTTTTCATCGAGGACTTATTTTGGACTCTGATTGTGATCCTAATGTTTTCATCACTAACTAACACGAGTGTGACTGACTATGACGTCTCTGTCTGTGCTGCTGTGTGCCAACATAAAACTAGTATGCGGTGGAGGGGCATATGTGTAAATGTGACCAGCAAAAAAATCGTAAATATTAAACTGAAAACCATCTGAAAACCTCCTGTTTCAATCAGCAACCGGAAGATTGGTGCATCTCTTTTCTGATTGGCCTTCATTCTATTCAGAAAATCTGGCTCTTATTTTTTCACTAACACACATGCCAAAGTCAAATAAGTGGGTCATTCATGAGCAGATGGTAATCAGATTCTTAATAAAAGCTTATTTTTTTAAACATTTATTCGGAGATTTTAAAAAAAATCTAAGTTGCAGGCAGACATCCGTTGCTCCAAGATTAGCATATGTTGAAGCACGAGCTTGACATACAAGCAAACATGGTTATTTGCTTGATACAAAACAAACAAATCATGTGTGTTGTCTGTTGTGCAGCTACTTCAAGGCTCCAAACATTCATCAGTGTTTACCAAATGAAAAAAAGATTGCAGTCTGCACCAGTTATGATTAAAGCAACAATTTAATTAACTAGAACGTCATCTGCCACTACAGTCTTTAACCCTTTGTGTACTGTAATGATATCAATAAATGTCCTTTTGACAAAATTATTTTGCTCTTTTTTTCAGGACAAATTTAACTTTCAAAATCTAGCAAGTATTACTCAGAATGTTATAAAGGCTTAAAACAATGTGTAGAAACTAAAAAGTAAAGAAACGTATTTGAATTCTCATCATATTTATCTTCTAAATAATTGAAAATGAACCTGAGCAAATCTTTTGAGATTACGGACATTAAATTTAAACTATTTTACATATTCTCAAACAGTTTTGTTTGCACAGAGCATTTAGTGTCTATGTTATAGGCTTTTATATGTGTCCATGTACAGGCGTCTTAGAGATTTGTTTATGTCTCTGAACCAGTTCCTGTCCAGCTAAAGAGAGAACACATTATTGCAGTACTCACTCATCTAGAGAGGCTTTTACATGCAGCTTCTACACTGGTTCCTCCTCAGAATGGCCTTCTGTCTGTTCTTTTCCCACTGTCCTTTGTGTTTCTGGGGACAGGAAAGTGGCCTTAAGTGGGGGGGTTTAGTTGGTCAAGCGGTTCTGAACTCTCAGAAACTATACTAAAACTAACTATACTAAAACTATTATTTAAAACCCCAACACATTATTTTCAAAGAAAACACCGCTCAAAACGCCACTGAAAGGCAATGAAAAGCCAGTGAAGTCTCTCCCCTCCTCGCTGCAGCGTCTGCTCTGCACCTCTCCCACACAGACAAGCTCAGCGCTGTTTTTTTATTACCTTTACCGTAATGGACCGCAAAGTGCCGCACGGCATTGGAAAGCTACGCTTCTTAGCTTTCAGAATCCGTTGGAATTACTTTGATTGCACAGAGTTACGGTAAAATTAGTTTTGCTTCCAGTTTGCATGTTACTTTCCGTCAGCGCCGACGGCTCCGTGCTTAAAGGGGTAGGCCTTTTTATATTCAGTTGTCTTTTTTGGTTTTGTCTAATTACTGTGTGTTTTTAATAATAGTTTGTCTATTAAGTCAACTTTTTAGCCCCATCAAGCTGATTTTAAAGACTAAAAATAATCTAAAACATACATGTTAAATGACACATAGTGACTGGTCTTTAAATGGTCTTCTGTTGATTGTCGATACTCCGACGTGTATTAATCAGCTTTACAGTGAGTGAGCAAATGTAGGGGAATCACTGGACAGTAACCTTGAGGAGTGCATCTTATCAACCTAATTAATTCACCACTGTTCCTCCAAGTCCCATAAATCAACTTGTCACTCTCCAACTGGCAACAGATGTAGAGGACAGTAGACAATCTATTATGTTCATGTATAAGTGCTGATACAAAACACCATTATGTTGTTATGGATGAGAGGACACGGGAGCTTGATAAGCAGAAGGATTTTCAGCTACTTTCAGCAATATAATTTGCAGAGAGCTGATTGGACATTGATTTACACTGTCACCTGATATAAAATATGAAATACATCAACTGATTAAAAATTAACCCTTGCGTGATTTGCTTTGACTTTTCACCTCACTATAAAAACTAGTTCAGTGCCCGTTCAAAACTTTCCTGCACGAAAGGCCCAAAAGATGGGCCTCTGGTGTTGATGCTGGTGCTTTCTTGAGAACCACTTAAGGCTGATTTATACTCGGGTTTTACGCAGAGACGCAAGCACGCAAGACACGCATGGCCGACCTTGCGTGGTCAAATCGGCCATTTTGCATGCTTGCGTGCGTCACCCCAAATTTCTGACTATCCATCAAAGCAACGCGAGCCGTACGCAGCCGTAAGGCTGTGATTGGTCCGCTAACCACATCCTTTCTGAGTCTCTCATTTCCGGTTTCATAGCATAATACCGCTGTTTTTAAAAGCCACAGCAGAAACACAAACAATGGATCTTGTTGAAGAACGTTTGGCTGAAGAGGTCCACAAATCTGAGCATTTATAAAACCCGTCTGACGGAGTATAAGGACACGCAGATGGAGGTGAATTCCTGGAGGGAGATATCGGTGAACGTCGGTGTGCAGGTCGACTCTACGGTCGTTGCGCCACCTGCTGTTCTGGCATATGGAAAAGGCATGGGAACTAAAAATCAAAACGAGTCCGTCAATCCTACTGCGTGGCCAGCCGGAGTTGTAGTTGCAGAAGTATAATTCAGCCTTTATTCAAACAACTTCACGCTCAAAACTGTGGTTTCTGAGCAATACACCCACTAAGTGAGAAGTGGAGGAAGGTCACGGGGCCAGACGGCATCAGTTCAAGGCTCCTCAAATCCTGCGCAGACCAGCTGTGGGGATAGCGGAGCACATCTTTAACTTTAGCTTGAGGCTGGGGAAAGTACCACAGCTGTGGAAGACATCCTGCGTTGTACCGGTACCAAAGACCCCGCAGCCCAAGGACCTCAACAGCTTCAAGCCGGTGGCTTTAACATCCCACCTAATGAGAACCCTGGAAAGGCTGATCCTATCCCATCTCTGCCCCCTGGTGAGCTCATCCCTGGACCCACTCAAGTTTGCCTACCAGTTTGGCAAGGGGGTGGAGAACGCCGTCATCTTCCTGCTGCAGAGATGTCTCTCTCACCTGGAGAAGGCTGGAAGCACTTTGAGAGTCATGTTTTATGACTTCTCCAGTGCCTTTAACACCATCCAGCCTTTTCTACTGAGAGACAAGCTGGAGCAGACCGGGGTGGACCACCACCTGACGGCATGGATACTGGATTACCTCACCAACCGTCCACAGTATGTGAGGATACGGGGATGTGAGTCAGATCGGGTGTCCTGCAGCACAGGAGCACCACACGGAACCGTTCTGGCTCCATATCTCTTCACCATATACACCTCGGACTTCAACCACAACTCTGCCACCTGCAAAACTTTTCTGACGACTCTGCAATCGTCGGCCTCATCTCCGCCGATGATGACAGAGAATACAGAGAAGTCAACCGAGACTTTTTGGGATGGTGCCAGCGGAACCGCCTCCACATAAACTCCAGCAAGACCAAGGAGCTGGTGGTGGACTTCCACCGGAGTAAACGCCCTCCTCCTCTACCGGTGAGCATCCAGGGACTAGACATTGATATTGTGAAGTCTTCCAAGTACCTGGGTGTTCATGTGAACAATAAACTGGACTGGTTGGACCATGCACACGCCCTTTACAAAAAAGGACAGAGCAGACTCGTCCTGCTGAGGAGACTGAGGTCTTTTGGGGTGCAGGGCGCACTCCTGAAGACCTTCTACGACTCTGTGGTGGCATCAGCCATTTTTTTACGGAGTGGTCTTCTGGAGCAGCAGCATTTCGGCAGCTGATAGGAAGAGGCTGGACAAACTGGTCTGTCTTCATCTTTGCTTTTTGCAACCACAAGTGACATCAGAGGGCGGAGCATAGTACAACCAATTACTAAATAGATTCCCAAAGAGGTTCCTATTAATTTTTATATACCCTAAAAAGGGTGAAAGCCGAGAAATAGGGACAACTCAGACAGGACAACGCCATGGCAGTGCCCTGTTATTTAGAAGGTAGCTCGCCCTAAAGGAAACCCTGATTGATCGTCTAGTTACTCTAAATGACACAATAATTTACTAAATGAACGTCATGCTGGAGTGAAGAAGACTTTAAACTTACAAATGAGATCATAAACTCATGTTTACAAATGTTTTTACTGGAGGTACTAAATCAAGTGGGAAGTCATTTTTAAATAGACTTCTATACAATCAGACTTTTTTTCGCAACCAAAAAGAAGTCACCCCTTAATAACTGTTAATGCAAGTTTAGGGGACTTCTATATTTCCTCCAGCTCAGTAATGTAACCGCCATGTATGAAATAGATCGGATGAACGGTTTTGAAGCCTTAGATAGGCCTTTCATACAGTACCGTTACAAGCCCATACACTGTTGCATGGCCTATCCACAATAAACCTACTCTCTCATAACAATATATAACATACATATTTATATTTTACTTTAAAAAAAGCAATGAATATTTTAAACAACGATCCAATTATGTTGTGTTGTTGCTGCATCCGACTTCCTCATCCAGCAGCATCTCACTAGATCTCACGTTACCAGTGTTCCTGTGAGCTCTGATACTCCTGCAGGGCTGTTCATGCCCGGTGTCTGACCGACCAGTGTTTTGCTAAGGTGTGAACCTACCTGAACCCTGCAGTCTCTCTTACCTGACTGAACCCCCCCCCCCCCCCCCACACCCTCCACCCATGCACCCTCTTTAATCCTCTTTAGTGTCGGGTATTAAAGCTCCGCTCCTCAACAAAGAACGTCCTTCAAGCTTTGTGCTGAATGACTGGGTTCAGGATGTGATTTTTAAAATGTGAAGGTTATTGGAAAAGACAGACATTGTAATCAGCACTCAAACAACTGAACAAACTACTAACTCACCTCTGTATGTACGGACGAGAGGGTTAAACCCCTGTGGGATACATGTTAAATACTTGCCTCTGGCTACTGAAATTGTGTATTCATGGCTCTCACATCTAAAAGTATTGGAGGGTGATTTTTTCTAAGATGTAAATAGTAAATTCATACTGGACTCTGCAATTCCCCTTTATTGCATGTCCTCTGATATACAGGTATTCATTTTTATTCATATTTATTTTTTAACTGTTTGGTAAACCAATTTGTCAGTGGAACCAAATTAAAATGTAAAATAGTATTTGATATAGAAACAAGAGCACAGAGGGGACAATGAGTGTAGTCCTTCAGTCTGAACCTCACAACTATAACCAAGATGCAAGAGGTAAGTGACACTGCCCCACTAACATCCTGTCACATAGCCTTCCCTGTTCAACTCACTACTTTAGGTTGTACACGTGGCCCTCATTTTTTTTTTGAAAATATTGATAATAAATTTAGGACAATGACATGGCAGGATACCGAGCTTGTCTTGTTACATATTGTATTTACTGTTTGTTAACAGAATGCAATGTTATTTGCTAAAAAAAAAACCTTAGCTTAACCTCCTCATAGCTGAGCCACAGATTTGAATGAGCTGAACGGACTAGAAAAAAATCCTGTCGCCATGTTGTATCTAAGTCGTATCTTTTTACTTGAGCAGAGAAGAATGTTTTCCTTGCATAAGAACCTTATGGGAAAGCAGTGCTTGTTCCAGGTATTGGAAATGTAGTGAATGGATTATGAAAAAATTGTAGCCCTTTGAGGTGTCCATTGACTGTTTCAGATAGTTCTAGCTTCCACAAAGTCCATTCATTCTTGATAACAGACGCCCAATTTATACGCGTGCCCTTTGCTCTGGCTTTTGTCTTTACTGCCAGACGTTTAACTCTTCTTCAGCTATTTAGAAACATCCTTATTAATATAGGCTAAGGTGTTTTTTTTATAGCTGTTTTGCCGTTTCTATGATGAGTTTATCATCCAAGATTCCTCTGCACTATCCAAAGTAATTCCAACAATTTAGATTGTATTCCTTTCGCCATCATTTTTCACAGCTTAATTTGTTGATTGAGAATTTTTTTCACTATGTCCATGTTTACAAATTGTGGTCAAGCTTCAGTTTGGGTCTTTGGATTTTTTGGCATTTGACATCGTCCACTTTGATATCATTCACAAGTTAATTATGCTTCAAGGCTAAGATTGCAGAGTTGTGGTTACATGATACCTGACATGTCTACATCTTGTTTAGCAGAAGCATGTCAATCAAACTACTGTGTAATGTGTGTGGGCTGGGGATTAGAGAAACAATAGTCTATTGTTTGTTGATAGGAATGCTCCAAGATAGATTAAAAGGTATTTTCATGCAGAGGGATTCAAATTCTGCAAATTTTACTAACATTGTTACAAACAGGAAGGGAGGCAAGAACGGATCATTTGGAAGTCATGTCATCCTCTGTTTCCTGACAACATCTGTCGAACACCAACTGACTAACTATGCAAAACTGTACGATATAATGGATATAATGTTGCACGCATGATAAGCTTCTGTTCTACAAATCACATCATTCAGCTTGTACATCTGCTTCTCTGCTTTAAATGTGTCATCTGCTAATTGTGAGAGAAAGTAGATGAATCAATGATGTACAACAGTAACAACCGAAGATGAACACACCGGCCCCTCATTAATTTTCTCACTTTGGTTTTGAAAGCTGTACTTCAACTTCTTTTAGTTTTTTAGGAAATAGTTCAACATTGAGGAAAATAAAATTGCAAAACGTAACCTACACAATTGTAAATGGCTTAACACTGACTTTTAATGATGTACTGTACATATTTTGCTACAAATATTTAGCAGCAGAACTTGATTGCTGTGTGAGTGCTCGTCTTATTTAGATATTTTGTTTCCTGAGGCCCTGCTTTTTCTGCTTGCTCTATATTTGGAAGGCAAATAATCCCAAGATATTTTCCCCCAAACACCTCATTTGTACCCTGCAGCCCACACGACATTATGTAGTAATTTTGTTCGTGCTGGTTCTGTTGCTTTCTTGTGTTCTCCTTCCAACAAAACATAAATAAATAAAATTATTTAAAAAAATACACATATACACACACACACACATACATCTGTTCTCTGTATCATCCAAAATCACTTCAAGAAATGAGCACTTGTTATGTAATGCATAATATTAGCTTCATTCAGACGTGAATTATAAACATAAGCAGAAGCAACTAGATGCTATGCAGCAATCCAGCACAAGCACTTTGTAGTTGAGCAATGCTTAACGCCCACGACCCTGTTTGTCTTTGAAACTCAAAGTTTGTTTTTGTTTCCGGTTTGTTCAATTCACCTGGGAGGTTCTACAGTGACTGTTGACCATGCTGCAATGCAGTGCAACGCAGTTCAGTACATTGCAATGGAGTACAATGTGATTCAAAATAGTGAAAACAGTTTGTTTTTGCTATTCTGTACTTTTGCCACTGGTAAGATCAAGGAGCATTTAGTCTCAACTCAACCCAGACTGGAGAAAATGTCTCTCAATTGAATAATTTTGCACTGGAATACCAGCTAGAGACACTTCTAAATCTAATATTTCAACCTCAATTATTATCCACATTCCAATATTTCAGCTGTTTTATGCTGAAATCTGATAATTCCTGATTACCTTTTTCAGGAATGGTTAAATATATGCAAGTGATAACTCACATCAAGGGTTTTGCTTGCAATCAAATTGAGTATTTGTAGATGACGGGTGAGAACACTGTGGACACAAGGGTCAGTATTTGTCACCATTCATGTGAAACATCCATTTTCTTTCATTTTGAGTAAAAAATATAGCACCACGAAGCAAATATCATGTTCTTAACATCATGCCCACTGAGTTGAAAGCTGCACCATGAACATTGAGTCTGAAATTCTCCTGAATATTTGGACACCCAGAACTCCTAGCACAGAAGAATAAAAGACTTTACTTTATCAGTTCATTTCCTTGCATGAACAAGAGAATCTACTGATGCAGGACATTTCTTTTTCACTGCAGAGGCTTAATTGCATTCAGGGATTCTATTGTTCGTTTTTTATCTGCCAGCTTTTTTCCTTCCAAACCATTTCCCCACTCACCCATGTCTCCCTAACAGACACCACAGTGTCTTAGGCTGCAAAATGTACCTCAATGAAGCTAATTAATTTGTGGAAACAAATGGATGGGTAAGAGTGAACATTATCAGTAGTTGCAGTCATCTGGAAAAACACATTTGACTGCAACATGGCTGTATAGAGGTTTGAGAAATGCAGCTACAGAAAAATATTTTAAAAAGTATGTATTATAAGCTATTGTAACTTTAAGCTATGTATATTCAATGTTTTTAATGAACACATAATCATATAATAATGGTTGTAAAGGGTTGTAAAAACACATCTCAGTAGTGAAACATGTCATGGCTCCATCATTGATGCCAATACAATGAGCCTCATTCACTCAAACGTGAGAATATGAAGATAGCCCAGATGCTGCTGAAACGTTATTATTATATGTACCACCTGCTTTAGCCAGGACAACACAAAGCCATGTGTTTCCTGGTCTATGTCTTGTGAGTGAATATAAGGAAAGTGCAGAACAAGTTGGAATTCCTGTGCATGGTCTTAACATTTTCAAAACTACCGCACATCTAAACCAATTCCACCTTTTCTGACCTGTTGTGTTCCATCAACCAGAAGTTAATGTAGTTCTTTGTCTGCATAACTTGACCCTTTGTTGGGTGACTGACACAGAGTTGTTTTTTTTTCCAAATCTTTGAGTGGATCATGAGTTTGATCTCCCTCAACCAGAAGCCTTGCACACCTGCTTAATGATTCAGTCTTCCCCCGTGTTTGCGCTGTTGCTGCAGGATTATGAGTCTAAGCACAGTCTTTTTGAATACTCTTTGGCTTAGGAAATGGGATTCCTCTGATAAAATTGAAGCATATAAACACTGATATGTTAAATTGAGTCAATAAATTCGCAGATTGAATACAAAAATAGAAACATGATGGACAGGTGGATGGTTGTCACAGCTTACTTTGAATTGACGGCTACAGAAATACAAAACATGGTGTAAATTGCCTGAAACTTTCTACATGTTTTTGCTGGCTTTGTGTAATGTCGAGCAGCACAAAGACAAAGCAATGAGACAGCACCACATTTAAAAAAAATGTTTATTTAATAAACATGACCACTCATTCAATGTCTACTTTTTCCAGTAATGGTGCACCGTAGTTGAAATACTGCTGAAAAAAAACACAAAGTCTAAAGTCCTGCAAGGTTAATGCTAATATTGTTCTTTGTTCAGAGCCCAAGCTTTGTTAAGAGGGTAGAAAAGCAAAGGATAGCATCATACAAACAAAGAATCTCATTGCACTCGGCGCATGAATGTGCTCAGTTTGGTTTCTTTGACCTGACAATAGTGCCAGAGGAAAGCTCATGTATTTTCAAAATTGAAAAGAGCTCATCTTTTGAAAAAGTAAAAGAGCTTTGTAAATTGTAGGGCAATCAACCCATTAGGTTTTTATGAATTTTGTGGATATTTTAGCCCGATAGCAGTATCTACAAAAAGGAAAGGTCAAGAAACCATGAACAACAACAACAAATGCCATGTCATGCAGTTTCTAAAATAACGTGTCAAGTATTGGGCGAGAGGCAGTGTTGACATGACAGTTGTCCTGTGTAAAAAGTCAAAGGGGCCAGAAAAAAATGAATTACATATTTGGTATCATGGATGTCAATAAGCTGTTAAATAATTGATGAGATCGGCGTACATTTAGCCCAATTGTACGTGTAGGTAAAAGGTGCAGGTACTCATTTTTCTGTAGTTTAGGCACCTGAACCACTTGAAATATGTTGTTTTTTTTGGTTCCTTCATGTGAATTCTTGAAGGAACCATTGGATTTTTTTATTGTCTGAGACTCTAAAGAAAGCTGTGGAGTATCACATTGATTTGTGCTATTAGGGTCAATGGGGAGTGTCATCCTTGCAGCAACGGAAACCAATATATATTGTCTTCTGTATGATATGCCTCGAGGGCAGCACGCATATTGGGGATGATATTAGTTTAAGGACATACCCTTGAGGTTCATTGCACAACATTCAGGCTTTACCAAGCACACTGTGCCCTGCAGAAAAAAAAGTTGATACCGGAGCCGTTTCACACATTTTGCCATCTTGATATGTTGCCTTTATTGTGATCATTTTTGTCATGTGTGCCTGAAGTACAAGCCGCGCAGAAAGCAGTATAACGTCCTAAAGTAATCAATAATGGGTCAAACCAAGATACTTACTTCTGACGATAATTATAGTATGCATGTTTGTAGTTAATTTGTCATGGTTGTGCAGGGCTGGACCAGGAGTAGTGCACAATTATCTTTATTACAACGCCAGAGGTGGAAGAGGTGTGGGATCCATGATGGCGTCCTATGCAGGCTGGTGGCCGGTTGGGTCGCCTATCATGTGTAATTTGCTGCGTCCAATTCTCAATCTCAACATTCTTCTCTCCTGTATCTTACACTGTTCACTGTCTTCTGGATTTAATGTAGGTGTCTGCCTCCCCCTCGTCTCCTGGTACCGTTGTTGTTGCCACACTCAGTTATTCAAAGCAGAGGGAAAGGCCATCATCAGGACAAATATCAATGTGTACTTTGTTTTCCTTTAGTGCTTGTTTAGCTGGTTTGTCCACTTTTTCATTTCCTCTGATACCTATATGGGCTGGTACCAGTTGCAGGACATGCATTTTGGACCAGTGCCGTCTATATTGTTTACATAAATACACGCATGACGGGATACCACATCATGAACTGACAATGTACTTCACTTTGTTAATGAAACCCGATGCATCGTAGTTTGCACAAGACAGAAACCACTTGTATTCTTGTTCCACACTTCACCAGAACATTTCCTTTCTTTCAGTTTTCCCCTTCACAATAAAAGCCCAAGAAACGTACATCTGAACACTGCTTCCTATAAAGCTCTTCAAATATGTGATATAATAGCTTACAGTTATAACAAAACATGTCAAAACAAACAAATACAACTGCGACACTTATACACTGTACACACAAGAGCACAAGCTGATCAGAACAAATATTAAGTACTGTAAAATCTGACGAGCCTAACTTAGCTGCATCGTGGGGGCAGTGGCATCACCGGTGAGTGCCAGTGGAGAACCAACAGGGAAAAAAAAAAACACAAAAGCAAAAAATGAAAAGTTGACTCACCCAATGCAGTTCACTTAAGACAAAGTACATCCTTCTCTTTAACAGTTAAAAAGTGAACTTCACGGATGCCAGTGAAGATCCCCTGCATAAGAAAAGGCATAAAGTAAATGCTTCGGCCAACAAGTCTGGTGCGACTCCTCCTTCAGCCATTGAGTGTTAAAACACTAAACATAACTTCTCTTTTGTTTCAGTATGATCTCTTCTTATTCCTGACAGCTAGGTAGCTTTCTGTTGTGTTGACAGAGGTTATGCTGGCAAACAAACCAATCACAGCGCATGTGAATCACACATCTAGACACTCTAAGCCTGTTCCATGTATTCTAACCCCTGACGGCCCACACTGGCCGGTACCCATATAAATATAATTGCAGTGACTCATTCTACTGCTCTCGAGTGCATTGACATTATATTACATATAAGATCTTGTCAAGTATTGGACCTACCTACCGAGTGAGAGCTGACATGGAGTCACTGCAAAAAAAGAGTTTGCCTGGTTTGTCTTGTTCGACCGACTCTATGGCCAAAACAATTGCATACAATTCAACTGTGTACACATCGAGACAATTTAATATGCATTTAAATATTTCAAAACTGGGACTACTGTAACAGTAGCTCCTGAACTGCCTGCTGGCTAGGAGTTGAGGGAGATATGGGGTAGATATACTGTGAGGTTTGATGAGATAATGGACTACATGTGTGCAGGTTAAGTGGCAGCTGGAGGACACACACACACACACACACACACACACACAGGCACAGCAGGGACAATGACATATTTGGATTGTGGGAAGAAAATGAGGGGAGGGGAAGAAAGTGTCTGCAAACCACCTCATCACCTCAAGATTGAGCCAGCTACACACTGGAGACGTTGATCATCAGGGCAGAGAAACAGGCAATCGGAAACCAACTGTTTTTATCAGATCTTCAGTCAGAGGCTGAATCCTGAGAGACCTTATGAGTCACAGGTTGGAAATCAAGAAGTCTAGTCCTTGTTCTGCACAGTAAGTCGAGCTGCTGATGCTGAAACTGATCTTGTCCAATCTCTCAATAGTTTCTACAAATACACCCCTGTGCAAAGACATGTGCTTAAAGTCCAGAATGAGGAGTGCAACACATGTCATTAATTGCTTTAATTTCAAGGTAACTGCATAGGGAGAATGTCAATTTGACCTTAGAAATAAGATGGAAATATTTACGCAGCTCAAGTGGTATGAAATTGTCATTTCAGTTAGTTTCCTGCCCATCTTATCTCTTGAAAATGGAAAAAGTAATATTTGAGGTACCGCTGTCGTTTTTTTTACAATGCTCAACTCTGATACAGCAAGTCATTATTTGGTAGATGCATGTAATCTGCATGCAATCTGGTAGATGTTAGGTCTCCCCTACTTAATTAGTTTACTCTCAGTTGGTAATTTCTGGCAGATTGAGAAAAGCTGTATCCATATGAACATATTTCCATAGTAATTAAAGAACTTATGAGCTGCAGAAATTAGCCACTGATGCTGTTCAAGTTTTTCATATGGCACACCTTGCAGATATTTAACTATATATAATAAGCAGGTTGTGCCAGCGTCATCCTTTGCTAGCTAAAGACACCATTTTCTTTTTCGATAATGTGTTAGTATCCCCTGCTGGCGTGACAGTTCAGCCATTCTGTGCTAACGCTACTGCACTTCTGACTGTTGTGGCACCCCAGCACAATGTAGGAGGCAGTCGTACTCTTCTGTTCTCTGCAATGCAAAATCTGTGGCTGAAATACGGACCTAAATATTTTACTACAGGGCATCTGATGCATAAGCTTGAAAAGCACCAGGTTGTCAGAGCAGTCAAAGCTGTCCATGCTCATAACCGCCACGATGCCATGCACCAATATGTTATGACAAACTTAAGCTTAAGAGACACAATTAGGAGACGGCATGAACAGCCAGTTATTGGTTGAAGGGAAAGCAGCTTGACAGCCAAGGAGAAGCAAAGCGGTATTAAAGATCAGCTCTGTCAGAAAGACGGGGACACAGCTCTGTCATTTCTCCAAAGCCTTCACTCCATGCTTTTCATTTCCAGGTCAGAATAGGATATGAGCAAGGAGCCAAACTGCCTAAAGGGGGCCAACTTAAGACGGCAAGTCCTGTCCTGTCTTATCCTGGGCTCAGGGTGGAGATGAGAGCAGAGGGGTTTTGAACACCAGCGCTCACAGATGCATCACTTGAATAGAAAAAAAAAATCAGCAAATCCCACTCGTAAGACATGAAGGGGAAAAAAAAACACCATCTTGCTTTGAAGTGTAGAATTAAAATATAAATATTGTATTTACTTGGCAAAATGTAAAAATCATACCGATGGATACTTGTTTGTCATGACTACTGAAACTTTTAGTGCATGACAACAGTGATCATTCAAGTTCATTGCATATATCACCATGCAAGATGGGTCTCATAAAATCTTGGTTAATACAAGGGTCAGACTGAAAGATATATACATTTTGAGGCATAACAGTGTGATGACTACGAAAGAGACCTTATAAAACTTTATGATTTCTGACATGAAGTTATTTTGTTATTCTTTCCTGCGTTTTTCCTACTAACGCCCAGCACAACAAGTGTGCTTGAGCAAGCCCCTGAGGTGTTGAGGCAATACAACTTCTTGGTTACATTTTTGAAAATATTGTGGTTTTGTTTGAAATAACAACAAAAGTGATGTTAAGTCAACATTGACTTTGGGTTTCACAAGGAGAAAACAAACTGTGATCTCCTGGGTGGAATTCCAATACTGCTATCTGAAATCTGAGTGTGTAAATGTACCCATAATGTATTGACTTTCCAAAATGGAATAAAAACAGTGTCCATGACATGAATTAAATTGCAACATGCCTCCAACAACAAGAGTCCTTCACCCAAAACCAGGCCAACATTGCACATAAGAGATATATGCTGTAGGGGCTTTAAAACACAAGTAATTATATAATACTTGTCTATCAACGTTGCACTTATTAGCTACATAATCACTATGAATGGCACACCTGTGTTAGATAAGATCACAGTTGATTCTTACCAAAGATTAATCTGATGTGCATCATGTTGCTTCACCTGCACTGAGTAAGATCAGAGAAGAGCAGGTGTTTCTCACGTGTCTCGGGCATTTGGTATGTTAATAAGGGCCGAGCACGTGTGTACTGTTAAAGAAACAGAGAAGACTTTGTGTGTAGTTGGGTTACCGGTCCGTTCGGTGGTTCCACAGGGAGCCATTGTTGATTGTAAGGTGGTTTCCACATCAATCGAGGGGAATAATTGAATATGACACACAAAAGCGTGATTAAATGACTTGGTGTGACTATATGTCTTAGTTTAAATGACGTGGAGTAAAAATAAATCAATCCCGTAACTTCACTTTCATTACTAAGGTACAAGGGGGTCATCTTCTGTTGACCTTGGAAAATAAAATGTGAATAATTCATCACAAAGTACCAATATATTGTTCTGCAGGATGTTGTGTTACAACTGTTTTGCTATTCATTCGTTTTATTTTGGTGTTTTACTGCATCTATCCTGTGTCGAGGCGTGTCTTTCTCTGTGTATTCAAACCCTTCAACTAAATGTCTTTGTTAGGTTGAATAAGGCTTATTTACAAATGGTTACCTGTTGAAAAGCTCACAGCAGAGAAGGTGAGGGCTATGACAGATGCAAACTTTGCACTGCAAGTGGCTACATGGAGAGGTTTAGTTGAAAATAACATTGGGGCATGGAAGCTTCTAGGATTAGATGCCGCGTTAAGATTTTGTTTTCAAGGGCCTTTCTCACGAAGCAGGATTATCATGCTAAAATTGGGCTTGGCCCTGTCTTTTTTGTTTACAATGACTCAGTCTGAAACTAAGCTAACCTGATCGGGTTGTGGGAAAGGAATTGTATAAAATAGCATGAACTCCGGAAAATGTCCTGAGGTTGGAGGAAAGAAACGCAATGATTTACATGACTACAAAAGAGAGTTATGCTAGCTGAGTATATTTACTGAAATAAATTTACTGTTGCATATTAAGCGTGCTGAAAGTCCTTCATTGGAGTCTCGAGAGTGACTGAAGCAATAGACTGCACTCATATTCACATCAGCGCAGCCTTTAGGGGCACAGAGAAAAGTAAAGCTTTGTGACTTAAAAATCCTTCCACCGCCTCAGTGTGAAGACATCATACTGTATTAACGAAAAATCCCCTCAGTGTTTTAATGACCTGGCAGTGATAAGCCTATTTACTTACACATGCAGTTTTCCTGCAGCTATCTTTTTGGGAACTTGGCAGCAGACAGTTTTTACTTTTGCAATTTGGTATTGCTCATATTTATTCATTATGATCCTTGTATCTCCCTTAAACCCCGACAAACATGGTGTTACCAATCCACCTCTTTCCCACATGTGCCTGTTTAACAGCTTTCACTAGCCTTCTATCTATCTAAGTATACCTCAACTTTTTAAACCCTGACCCTCTTTTTAGGCTTCTGCTTGAAAATGACATACCCAAACTAAAATGAGTGTTTATCTGCAACCACTGGAGCTATTTGAATAATTTTGGTGTTAATAAACAAATATACTGTTAAGTTTTGCTCAGATGTGGAAATATCAGTCTACGTGTTACTGGTTAAGAGTAAATGAAGATGAAACAGTGTGTAATGTAAAGTTTTCAGGTCAGCCTAGTAAAAAAAAACACTTTTAGCATGATTTTTACCTTGAAATGATGCATTCGCAAGGTCTAAACTTCTCCCAAAACCTACCTCAACATTTTAACATAATTTTTGCATTGTTTTACTTTGTTAAAGTGAAGCAGAACAAAGTTAGAGAGGATTTAATACAAAAAAAAAACTCAGGCGAGGGCTCACATTTGGGCACATTTGGGACATATGTGCCATTTGGATTTTATCATGTACCAAACTACATATTTCACTTTTATATTACTTGTGGTGATCAATACATCCAAATGCATCAGTTTTTCAATGAATTTTGATTAAAAAATAAATTATGAAAAATAAATTTAAAAAGTCGGATTTTTAAAAAAAAAACCTTATAAAACAACCTATATTTTCCCTTTAAAATAAAACAAGCACACACACTAACAATTATCAAACTGTAAAAACAGAGGTAAGCAGTATTTGCTGATCGTAAAGCAATAAAGTGATTTATTTTTCTGTGGTCTTTGGCTCATATCTCCCTGGTTCTTTGAGGTGGAAGGATTTTGATGTGTGGAATTGTCTTGCTTCTGGACATCAGGTTTTTTTCTGATAGCACCAAGCTAAGGGTTGCTGGATCTGGAAACATGCTGATTTTTTGTTTTTTTTGTTTTATACTTTTATGATTATGTTTCTTTCTTTTTGAGTTTTTTTAAATGGCTGACTGATTCTTGTAGCAAAGGCTTTGGTGTTTAATTTGGTGTATATCATCAATAGATTTTCTTGTGATTTATATGTTGTATTTGCAAAAAATACAAAAACACCCATATATGGGTGCCATGGTTTTAAATGGTTCATCGGCTTCGGATTTGTTAGTGTTAAATCTAGGTTTCACTTTAAAGTTCTGCAGTAAAATGTAAATCACTGCAATTGCTCATCATATTTATCAGACCTCTCTGTATCCTCATCTCCTGAGAGGATCTCATTTTTCTAGCTGTCTCAAGACTTGAGAAGAAAATTAACTCGGCAGCCGAGCATTTTCCTGCCAAGCTCAAACTTTGAAACCAACTTCCTCCAGCTAATTCTTCAAAACCCCAAAACTTCAAACCCCGAACTCAAAAGCAATCTATTTTCACTGTCATATAACAAACCCTGTCTAGTTTATGGCTGACAGTTCCCTTTTCCTTCTTCTACACAGGGCAAGAGAGTATAGTGCCGACTGTTGGGCACCCAGTCTGTGGCTCACTGACAGTCTGCTGTCTGAACGACAGTATACAAGGCTTCTTTTTGAGTGTGTTACTGTTTATTGTGGAAGTGTGTGTGCTCTGCTTTTGGTTTGTTCTCCCTTTTAGACACCTGCTGCATTTCAGTGATTTATAGTTGCAGTGGCAACCTCATTATATATCTTGTTGCCTTATTCTTTTTTGTTTCTTTGTCAGCGACCATTCATTGTTGTGTTGCATGTAGTGCCTGTTTGCACACTTAGCAGGGTCAAGTATGTTGAAGGAATACTGCAGCGCTCACCCCGTGACCTTTATTTTGTTACCGCCAGTATTTATTTGTCTTTGCTCATGCACAGACTTGATGATGTTTTGATATTGTTAAACACGCCTCCATTTATTTCAATTCATTAGGTATTTACTCCAATCTTTTTGACACCGGTCTGATCAAGATAACATCACCCTATGAAATTATTATTATTCATAATAATAATAATAATCATAATTTCAACTTAAATAGCGCTTTTTAAGATACACAAAGATGCTTATTCTGGGTAAGACAATGTGGGAGAAGACCCTGGGACAGATGCAGAACACTCTGCTGGGATTGCATGTCCCATCTGGCAGTGGAATGCCTCAGGATGCCCTCAGAAACATACTGGAGCACCCGACCCGGGACAAAGACCTTCTGGACTGCCTGGTTTATCCTGTTGCCACTGCAAGCTGGACTTGTGTAATATAAAATGGCTTAGGACTGAATATTTTACAACAATATGTTTTATGAGAAAAGGCTTCAAGGATGAGAACTAAGTAATGAATTTGGTCAATGTGTTTTGGGAAAACTTCCCAAACAGGGCAGTTAACAGCTTGATCTGAGGTCATAGTTCATCTTTGGCGGACAAGAAAAACTAGAGCACAGCTTAGCATGATTATTAGGCATTTACATTTGTTAACTTTTTCAATACCTCTTTCAAACTTTAAAATACGATGTCTATGGCTACTTCCCGGATAAGGAAAACTGCACAGATGTAATATCATAATCATACCGATGTTTTTATGTCTAATCACCTCAAACTAAGACTTGTTGTGTTTTCGTTTGTTTAGAATGGGAGGTTTATACAGGGAGGGTCCTCTTCCCGGAGTCCGCCACGTTATCCTCATTAATTTTCATAATTTTCATTTCAGATTACAACATTTGGCATAAGGATAGTTACATGTTTGCTTCTGGGTAAAATGTAAAAATACAAGCAACAAACCACAGAATGCAGAGAATACCCCACAATAAACATCTCTTAACACAAATGCTATACTTCTATCTGCTGTCTCCTGTTCCCATCTGTTTAAATGGTACTGAAGCCAAGGTTCAGGGCACAGAGCCAAGATGTCAAATTACATACTTTTTGTGTCCCATCGTCTGCCATCTGTTTAATCTACAAATTCAATTTACGTGTAGGATTAGTGGGTTGGAAATGATTTCTGGATAGCGAACATGTTTATTAGTAGTTGTAATATTTGTCTTGACAACAAGTTTGTGCAAATTATGCCACCATTGTCTCTTTACATGAAAGCCATGTGAAAAAAATGCAAGTGATACATCTTTGAGTCATAATGGCTACACTGTATAGTTACCTTGAGCTTACATTGTCTTTGTTTTGATGACTTAATCTTTTGTAATCTGGCATTAGACATTCCAAACTTTCCAAAACCATGTGGTGCGTGTACAGCCTTGGGTCAATGTCTCCAACCCCATCTGCCAAACAAAGCATGTGTTGCTCCAATGTGCACATCAGCGTAAGAGCCTTAAGGGGAAAGCTAAGAAAAGCTTCATAGTATTAATGAGCAGTTTGATCGGCATTATATATAGGTGGATGGTGTACCTGCACACACAGCACTTTCAGTCCAGTAATGGCAGTCATATTCCGTTATCAGGGTAAATGACTGTTTCTGATTAGGTTTTATACTGTGGATGATGTAAGAGAGTCTGGTCTGGCCTGGGACTGAGAATGAGTAATGAGGCCATTTAAACCTGCACAGGGCAGACATAAGTTATTTGAAATTATTAGAGTGTGATTCAGTGCCATTTACACACGAGCCTGGTTGGGGCTCAACACCTCATGTAATGTAGCTTTCATTTAAAATTTAAATAATGAGATTACTCATCAAATAGTGAAACATAAAACATTGCCATTTTTAGATCATGGGAATGTTGGAGATGTCATTTGTCCTCCAGGTTTGTGTTAACTTGTTTTTGTTCAAATCAAACAAGGATCAACTTCTGTTTTTCTGTGCAAATGGAAGACAAAGGCAGAATAATATACATGACAACTTCTGAAACATTGACGGAATAGCATTGGACAAATTAGCAAGTGATATTGCTCTGTTGTTTCAAAGGTCTTATTCTACAACCCTTTACAGAATACACACAACCCCAGCTAATCTTTCATATTTCTTAAACCTTAATTGCCCACTTGTGTACTTGCAGAACTGCAAACATTTTTGGCATGATCACTAAAACATTTACAACATCCTTAGAGATAGGGTTAGGTGCTCGAACATCCGGAGGGAGCCCGGACTAGAGCTGATGCTCTTTTCCATCAAAAGTGCCCAGCTAAGATTGTTCAAGAATCAGAACAGGATGACTCGCGCAGAGAGGTTTTCCAGGCATGTCCAACTGGCAAGAACACCCAGAACATGCTGAAGGGATTATGTATCTCGTCTGGCCTGGGAAAGCCTCAGGGTTCCCTAGGAAGAACTGAAAAATGTGCAGGAGAGGGACGTCTGGAATACCCAGCTAAGCCGGCTGCACCCGCGACCCGGCTCTGATAAACAGATAATAATGGATGCGTTTTTATAGCAAGTTTAAGATAAGTGCATTAAATGCCATGTGAGTGTTTTATTTGGGTTGTTTTTACCAAAACTACTTTTTATACCTTGCTTTTACTTTCTTTGATTGGCTCTTGTACACCCTTCCTCTGACCTCTGACAACAATGACATCCTTGAACAATTCCAATTAATGAAAATGGTCCCAGGGAAAGGTCTAATTACTTTTCTGTTGCCACTGCTCTTATGATGGATTTGGTGAGTTCCCCTGAGCTTTACCACCAGTAAATAACAACATCAACCAGTGTCTTAACAGTCATCGAGATAGTCTTGCCCCAATGTATTCTGTAGTGTTCGTGTCCTCAGTGAGTACCATTTGTTTGCAGTCAGCAGCTCTACCCTGAGGCTTCATTATCTGGAGCCTGAATGTGGCATCTTCCGTGCAATAGAATAACGCTATTCATCTGGGGTTATGCTTATTATCTCTTTTCTTTATTCACCCCAGCCTTCTGATGGTCTGTGCTGCATCCTTATTGTTATATCCACGTCCTCAGGCACAGATGCGGATGAATCTGCACCAAACAAGCCATGTGGTTTACGATAAGCAACTACTGACACTTTATCTTTCTTTTCCTTGTAATTGTATCATTTCTTTACTCTATGTAGGAAAGGAACATGTCCAACTTTTGCCCCCTCATTAACAAACACCTCATTTTGTAGACAGTACAGCAATGTTTCTCAAATGGGTCACTCGTACCATTTGGGTTGCAAGATACGAGATTGGGAGCATTTTAATTGCCCCTAAACAGCTCTGAGCCGGAGGATCATAGCTCACGGTGGTGACAGCGTTAGCAGAACAGAGTACGCCAAGCGTGCTAACAGTTTTTACCTGGGGGAACTGGTGGGTGTTATGCTTCTGCTACATACTCTCACAAACACGTAATATATGAGAGAGAGAGAGAGAGAGAGAGAGAGAGAGAGAGAGAGAGACTTCATTCTCTGCTCTGCTGGACTTTACTCAACTGCATATTTACATACATAATAGGTGTTTGCTGGGTTATTATGCTCTCAATGTCATTTATTGCTCCTTTAAATATTTTAGTCACAAATGATTTTTAAAGTAAATATACTAATAATAATAATTGTAACAAGTTATTGGTTAATATTCCTATTTTCAATGAAATAGCAACTGAAGTTAATTGTCAAGTGCTGCAATCCCCAATTTTCTACCAACAATGTTTTAAACTTATTTAAAGTAGAGTAGTATTGTGCGTGTTATTTAATATGGAAAAAGAAAAAAGCCTTTTTGTCAGATAATGTGAAACATAAGCTGAAGATCAATACATATTAATGAATATATATTGAACAACTTGTTCGGTGCAAATGATATGTAGATAAAATGAAAGAATGTAAAACATTTGTCTCTGAATGAAATTAGACTTATTAAGTGTGATTTAGTGCCTACTTGGCCTCCTCCTGCTTATCTCAATTACCATACTGGATCCTGGTTGGATTATAAATGGATGAGATCACACAGAGCAGAAAATACATATGTCATTATTCATACATTAAACTGAACTACTGCGACAACACATTTATGTTTTCACTATCACATCAGGAAATGAGACGCAATCCCTTTTCTCCTTTTGTCTCGGTCGACTGAGGGAGCACATTATGAAAATAAAATAAAGAATATATTTCAGATTTTTTTTCACAAAGGAGAACACAGGAACAGTGATTTGCTATACGGAGGTGTATGCTGTAGCAGACAAAAACATGTTTTTACAGTCTGAAGAAAGAAGCTTTACAAAAAAGGTAGCATTTGCGGTTTCCCAGTGCTATTTTTCTGTATTGAATGACCATCAGCCACACACTACATAGATAAACAGCAATTACTGAAAAAAATCTATGAGGAAGAGCCAGCCACTGCCTTTGTCTGCAGTGATTTAGGCTTGAATGTAATGTTAGCCTGTATTGTACAGCTGCCATCTGTAGCTCACATTATATGGAGTCATGCAGTGTTTACCTGCAAGCACGTCTCTGTGGCTGACAACCATTCAAACTGTCGCCATAATTGTGCTTCATCTCTTAAATTGTCTTTACAATTTTCTTTTTAAGCTCTCCACTCAACTTGTTTCAAATGACTGAAACTGTGTGTATGAGGCTCACAGAGTCACAGAGTAGAGCAATATTTTGTTCCTTAAGAGAGTGGAAAATGGTGTCTGTTTAGTAAGTATAAGAAATGGATGAAAGTGTTTAACTTCTCTAATTAAGCGGCCCAGTTTACAACCTACTAACCTATGGTGACATTTTCTAAACAGGGGCCATGTCCTCAGCTAACTATGTTACTTTAGAAAAATACCTGTTCCTATTGTTTGCTCACCCAATTGTGCCAGTCAGAGACATGTTACAATCTGTGATGAAGCAAGTCTCCAAGCCTTGATGGATTGGAAATAAGTCTCATAAGCAGTTCATGAAATTGGAAACTATAAAATGACGATTATTATAGTTGCGATAGTATATTTCTGTAGGAAGAATGAGATGAAAGAGGCTCTTAAAAGTGCCCCTAATTGTTCAAATTTTTGCAATTACCATTTCAGTGACATTTTTTTTACAATATGACGGATATTATTACAAGTGCATCTACTAAATTACTCTACAAATGTTTAAGAGATGTTAAAGAGCGTTCAACCACCCGTTCAACCATCGAGTAGAAAACTAGATGGAAAGAGTTGTAAAATGAAAATGACAGGCACAAGACGGCTGCTCCTTTACAAAGCATTTTTTTAGCCCTAAATCCAACTAGATATGAAAATAAAATCTGTATCTGTTTATGACTTGTAGATTACTGCCAAACTGTAGCAGTCATTCAATTAGACAAGATTGATATTACACATGTATTAATGGTGGACAGTGAAGTCTAGAAATAGAAAAAGTCTTTGACAATTGAACTTCATTGGTATGCCGGGTAGTGATTAGTAAGGAATGTTCCCCTGAGGGAGACGAGACACTGGCGGTGCCTCAGTTGAAGGAACCCTGACATGATGAGTATGGACGTGGGTGGAGGGGAGGGTCGCAGCCGATTTTACATCAAAATGACTGAAACTGAGAGAAGCAGACAGAAGAACAGTTTTAAAGTTTGACAGCAATGATATGATTGGCCCAGAAATTATTATCGTTGGGAAAAACACTAAAATGAAATTTCAAAAATGCTGGTTCATTAATATATTTTACAGATATAAGCTTCCGAATTTACAGTGTCTTCATTTATTCAATATTGAACATTTAATAAATTGGCCCATGGTTCTGTACTTCAGGGCCACAATTCTTCTTTTCATTCCCACACTTGGCATGCTTCATGTGGAGCTTTTTGAAATTGCCATAGGTAAACTGTTAGTTGGCTTAAGTGAGCCTGCCTGTAAAGTGTTAAGACTAAGAACACCTGAGAGGCTTTCAAGATGGAGCTTAAAAACAACAGCTGGGATGAGGTGTATGCTCAATATCCAAATAAGGCCAATAATGGATTAAAAAAAATATTTTTGGAGTTATACAATAAGCTTTGTCCTATTAGAAGTTGCAGGGGAAAGGATAAATATATAGGAAAGACATGGATGTCGAAAAGTCTGCAAAGAGCATGCAAAAAGAAAAACTTACTTTACAAGAATTTTTAATAAATGAGAAACAATGAAAGTGAAGGAAAATATAATTCGTATAAGAATAAACTGACTTCCATTATGAGATCACAGAAGAAACAATACTGTAATAAGAAACTAGAGAAGTGAAAACAATATTCAAATTAATTAGATTATTCAAAATAAACTCTACAAATCTAAATTTCCATGTTATTTTCTAAACCGCTCTGATGCCAAAGAGGACGATTTAAAAAGCATTGTTGATGATTTCAATGATTATTTTGTTGGTTTTGAAACTATTCTGGCCAAAAAAATATTCATGCCTGATAACAAAAAAGATTTGTTTGATAACCTTAAGGATAATTTAATTTCCATGTTCCTTCATGCGGTAAATGAAACTGATAACTGAAATTGTAAAAAACAAAAGATCTTCTGATATATAGTCTATTGATATGGTAACCATTAAATAAGTAATTGATTATATTACAGGACCTGACCTATATATGTAATCAGTCTTTTCAAAAAAGGTATTTTTCCTTTTTCCTTATAAAATAAAAACTTCAAAAAAAAGGTAATACCAATATTTAAAAATGGAGATAAGCATTACATGGATAATTATAGACCAATATCCCTTCTGTCATGAATTCTCCGTCCTATTAAGTGTTTTCAGCCTGTCTATCAGTTTAATTAACTCTGTCATTTCAGATCATGCCACTCCCGCCTGATTATCCCTCATCCCGTCACCTGGTCCTCACGCCGTCTCACCTGCAGCCCGTTCCCTCATTAGCTCTCACTATTTAGGTCCCCTCACTTGCATTTAATCTCTGCCAGATTGTCTTGTCCATTAAGTGCCAAAATCTCCAGCGAACCATAGTATTATAGTCTGCCTGTCTTGACCCCGTTTTGCCTGTCTTGCCGACCTTGGATTTTGTCTGCCCCTTCTCGGATTTGTTTGCCTGTTTTTGATTGGTCTCACGATGTTTGACTCCTGCCTGAATACTCAACTAAAGAGCTTTGCCTGCCATCTGCCGCAGTCGTGCATTTGTACTCATACCTGCTGCCGTTAACACCTTCGTCCTCAATTTTGTAAAATATTAGAGAAATTATTTGTGCAAAAAATTGCATCTCTTTATAAGTAAAAATACATGAGTGAACATCAGTATGAATTAAGGAAAAATAGAACTACGCATGCACTAATGGAGATGGAAGGCATAACAAAGGCAATTGAAAATGACGAGTAGGCTTTTGATACGATAGATCACAGTAAATGATTGTGGAAATTGAAGTATGGGATAAGAGGGACAGCTCACTCTTGGTTAAAAAGCTACTTAGAAAATGAACAGGTATGTACAAGTTAATGACATGGTGTCAGGATTTAGGAAGGTCACCTGTGGAGTACTACAGGGATCAGTGATTGGTCCAATCTTAATTATAATTTACATTAACAATATTTGTAATGTCACTTAAAATGTGTCATTTTGCTGATAATACTAATTTATTTTGTTTCGGAAAACTGAAAGGACTTTGTTATTGAAAAGGAGTTAGAAATGAGCAAATGTTGGTTTGATGTTAGCTCTTCATATCAAGAAAACAAATTCATGGTTTTTGCAACATTCTGTGATGATAAAAGTGTTTGAGACAAAATTCCTGTCATTATCAATCATAAACATGTAGATAACATTGACTATATGAATGTTAATTTCCATGTCAATAGCAAAACTGCACAAATGTAGAGATGTACTCACTTCAAAGGCCTTGTATATAATGGATTGCTCACTTATACTATCTTTTAGAGGTCAACCTATAAAACCTTTTTTTAAATTCAAGTGTTTTATCAGCAATATGCATCCTAAATAATGCTGGCTACCAAGAGCACACCAATCCATTGTTTTTCAGATTGCATGTTATGAAATTTAATGATTTGGTTTATTATAAAAATGCAATAAAATACAGACTTTACAGTTAAGGCAGGGTCACTGCCAGGGTTTGTTTTCAGATTTGAGAGATGTTTGTTGTACAAAAAGCTAAAAAAAAGGGATGTAACAAGGTTCTGTTACATGGTGAGTTTCCCCCCCTGCACAATATCTCAGCACTTCAGATATTTGGTTGGTTATTTGCACCAACTCCCACAGACCGTTTGGCAGCAGTCACCTCCGGTCTCCCTAACGTCTTTCCTACTGCTCTTTATATTGGGGCAAGTAATCAGACTCAGCTGAGAGCAATTACGCCTCATCTCCAGCACCTGTCCCCTGAGTCACCCACAACCACCCCTCTGCAGCTGAGCATAACCACAGACCGACCACCACAAGGGATTGATGTGTTTCTATTCTCGGCGTTAAAGTATGGAACAACGCTAAAATGGATGTAAGAGCAGTAAACTCATTTTTGGTTTTCAAAAGGATTATTTATAAAACAATATTTGAGGTGTGTGTGGATCTCTCTCTCTCTCTCTCTCTCTCTCTCTCTCTCTCTCTCTCTCTCTCTCTCTCTCTCTCTCTCTCTCTCTCTCTCTCTCCTCCCCCCGTCCCACAGGTCAACAGCTTGCTTTGAGTCAAATGTCTCTGTGGTCGGCTTTGACAGGTGAATGTGCATCAGAGCTGAGAGACGAGCATGTGACAGACGAGATCTGTTTTTGATTATTTTGAGATGTGAGAATCCTCTCTCACAAGCTGCACGGCAGTGTAAGAGACAGCTTAATCACCTTTGTTGATCTTGGAGTAAGCATCTGGGTTACTTGTATTTACTATTTGGACCAAGTCACACACAGAAGAGGCTCCCAGGCGTTTTCCTGCCTGCTTAAAGCACATCCATTCTGTCACAGTGCTGTCTTTGTCAATTTGAAGGTGGCCTCATATTTCTTGAGAATGCTGCAAACTCTTGTTTCCAAAACTATAGAGGTCTTGCATTTCCTTAGGCCATGTTGAAGGATCAAATACGAAGAAATGATCACGTGACTTGATTTCAAACTGTTTTTGTATATTATATAGAATAATATTGTATTATAATGATTGACTGAATAAAACAAACAATAGAAGTCAAAGTCAAACTTCCACATGGTGGCCACTAAAGTCAGTTTAATGAATTGCTTTACTCTACTACACCTCTTACACTTTGGTAGTATGATCGCGTTTCATCCAGACCAATATCTGGCATTGGTATGTATTACTGTACTGTACAGGAAACACTGCACGGAGGACACTGATTGACAAGGTGTACAGTACAGTCCCTCAGCTTAATGAGGGCGCGGAACACATTGCGCGTTCAAACTGTACCCTGTAAAAAAAAATCCCAACAAAAAAAATCTGCGAAACAGCAAGTCCACGAAAGGTGAACCGCGATATAGCGAGGGACGACTGTATTGCAAAGTTTTTATTTTTCATTCTCTCAGGAAACGTCCTCTGCACACACCACCTTTGAACAATTCCTTAAATCCTGTCTTTGTTGATTTCAGGCCTGGAGTAAAGTTGTGGCCTATAAGCTCAGATACCTGTGAGAACAAAGGTGTTTGCTGATAGCAGTGTGTATGGAGCAGTCACTTCCTGCATGTAAGTGTCTCACATTTAAAATTCTTTTGGAGCTGTAGGGAGCCTAATCTCAAAAGCCAGGATTCCCTCCACAGAAAATTATTCACTTACACCCTTTAAAGATTAAAAAACTGTAAAGAAATGCATAACAAATTCTGTTTTACAGTCTAAGTGTGAGGTTGTCAAAGCATGGGCTGTAACCAATTGGTGGGTCTCAGCAGGTAACTTGGTGGTTCAAGCCATGAGTACGTAATGTGTCCAGCTTATTGTATGCACAGTGTATTTTACAGTGGCAGGTTGTCAGGGCCAGCTAGGCCTTCTCTGCTATTTTATAATATAATAAAAGAAATATATACATATATATTTTTTATTTATAATTAAAAGTTATATATTTTTTATTATAATAATGTTCTCATTGAGCAGTTCCTGTCTCCTGTCTGTGCTCCTGCTGGCTTGCTTTCTGTTTCTGTAGCCAGGTCGGTGGCCAACTTGACGAGCCGCTTAACCCTCTTTGACCATTCACATCTCACCTTTGTCGTTCACTGTCTTCTTTCTGTCTTCTCTCTCTACAGCGGTTAGCTGTTAAACTCTACAGCTGGCTTCATGACAATTTTCACAGACGCCACTGGTATTTTAAGATCACTTTCTTATTTACTGCTCAATTTAACTCTCATTACAAGGAGCCAAGCGGGTGTCTACCTGAAGTTGTTGGTGCAAGACCAAAAACCTCATTGAATATGAGTAAAAGCAAAGAGATGGTGGATTTAGGCAGAGTGAAGACATGTGTAATAGCTGCAGTGTTGGTGGTAGTATCGAGATCTCCTTCTTGCCTAAAAGTACTAAAAACACTGTAAAACACTCTTTTACAAATAAAAGTCCTGCATTGAAAATATAATCAGAAAAATGTATTTCAACCATTAAATGTAAAAGTACACGACAATCGTATCGTACTAATATTCATGCAGTCATGTAAAAAGAAGAATTTGGCTGTTGATTGAGGTGCAGCTAATTACTTTGCAAAATCACAACTAATTAATATTTTTTATTATGGCCTAATCCGCAAATTGTTTTCTCATATAATCAGTTGATTGCTTGGTTTGGAAAAATTCAGAAAATAGTGAGAAATATCATCGCAATTATCTCGATCCCAAAGTGACAGCTTCACAATGCATGGTTGGTCCAAGAAATGCTAAAGAAAAAGGGGAAACTGTTAATAAGAAACATATTACTTGATTGGACTTGATTTTCCCCAATTTTAAAAAGAACACCAGGTCCTTTAACCCTCCTGTTATGTTCGTTTTTTAAGTACAGCAATGATGTTCCCAGATCAATTTGACCCGGTGCGTGTTAAATCATCCAGAAGTTGTCAGAAACGAAAAAATCCTAATGAATATAGTTTGTACAACACCAACACCATTACTAACAATTCAATCAGTTTTTAGTTGAATTGGGTTATTCCCCCCTCCATAGATCATAGGTCAATTAGTATAACTCACTCGTTTTAATGAAAAATACATGTTCAAACAATTGTTTCGATACATTGGAAAACCGAGACATAAAATGTATTGGTCTACCACAACATGTATTTTTTCCTAAATTTTATTTGCATTTTGAATATTTTTCATTGGGTGATGTACTTTTCAGCTAGCGAAGTAGTAGAACGAGATGCCTGGGTTTGTGAGCCTTGTTGTTTATGTTTCAATGTCATTTTTAATCCAGTTGTCTTCCTAGCAGGTTTGAAAACTTACCGTAGTGTAAAAAGTGTACTACAAAGAAGGTCTTAAAAGTAAAATATAAAAAGTAGTTGGTAGTTTCTCTGCACGCGTCTGCTCGCTACATGCTCTAACCGAAAGTCCCTACATCCTTTATAATAACCTGAAAAACCCAGGTTAGTTTATTTTATAACAAAACATTTTATTAATAACATGCTCCTTGTATGCAAACATGTTAATCTGCAGAGTAACAAAGAACTAAAGCTGTAAGATAAATGTAGCGGAATATAAAGTACATTATTTCTCTCTGAACTTAGTAAAAGTATAAAGTGACATTAGTGGTGCACTCACGCTTTCCTTGAATTAATAATGTATTTTCTGATTCTGTTTACTCTGAACTAATTATTGCCATCATGTTGTTCACTGCACAGATTGTATGAGTTTGTGCCAAATACAGCACTTGTTTTGAATCTTCAATTTGTGCTGCACTTTTTTAGGGTGATATTTCAGTTGCACACCAAAATAAATATTGTAACAGGCAGCAATGCTGTGTCCTTCCAAGCTTTACATTTTTATTGGTATTCAAACAGATATAGCTAATTCTCTATCCACTCTTATCTTGTTTACCTCTCTAACACTCTGTTCAGACTACAATCTATCAAAACACTTTGATACAAATAATTCTTATTCATACAGTCAAACTTAGTGAAACTCTTTCAGACTCCACTGCAGATTGCCATTTGGCTGTAATTTACAGGTGGATTACTCCAGTGCACCACAATTGAGTGGCTGCCATTTACTTCCTTTGAAGGCTGTTGCCACAATGTTGCATGTTCAGCTGTGGTAAGAAGAGGATACTTATCTGGAATTTATATGTATTGAACTCATCTAGAAATTCCTGGAAATCATGAAGCGCTCAATCTTGGTTTGTGGGAAAAACAGACATCCTGGAAACACATTTTATATCTCCATGCACGGTGATGTAATTCTTATGCACAAAACAGCTTCTGTACTCAAACTCTTGGGGACAGTTTGCCAGTAAGCTCAGTGGTTTATTCTCATTGACAGCGCTGCAATTTATTTCAGCCTCAGCACTCATCTCTGTCACCTGATCCAGTCTGCAGGTTGAGAATCACTCGTTGTTAGAGCGAAGCAGCACTGGCAGCTTTTTTTCTACAGGACCCTCAAAAATAAACTGCATATAGCCTCCTATCATTCTTGATTTCAGCTTCACTTATAAAAAAAAAAATGACCAAGCTGAAACCCCTGCAGCTAGACTGACCTCACAGTTAGATTTACAATTTCCATCCAATACAGAAAAATGCTACTTTAGTGGCAGCTGTTTTAACACAATAAATACTGTGGGTTTATAACATAAATTATTGTGTAAAGATGTGTTCCAATTTTACTCTGGATTTAAACAATTACAAACCATATTAACTTGCTTTAAGACAGTCATCTCATGTGTTTTAAATCATTTCTTGTTTTTATCCTTAGTGAGATGTGTTTTGGCAGACCAGGGGGAAAGCAGAGCGCAGGGGACGAATCCCCAAACTCCGGTTGGGTGATGTAAT
Organism: Clinocottus analis; assembly: GCF_023055335.1. Lineage (NCBI taxonomy): Eukaryota > Metazoa > Chordata > Actinopteri > Perciformes > Cottidae > Clinocottus > Clinocottus analis. The sequence continues at coordinate 1,002,416 of NW_027176076.1, forward strand.
TAAGGGGATGTACTTCCCATGCAGGTGCTGCAATCAGTCGGCACCTGGCAGTGGACACACCTGCAGGCCGTCAGCTCGGAAAGCTCTGCAGAGGGTGGTGAAAACCTCCCACCGCATCACTGGTACTCCACTTCCTGCCATTGAGTCCATCCACCTCAAGCGTTGCCTGCGGAGAGTGCACAGCATCGCCAGGGACCCCACTCACCCGCGCCACGGACTGTTTGCGCTACGGAAACCTGTGATCCAGGACCAGCTGGGTGTTCCTGTGTGAACACCCTTATTGTGTTTAATGGTTTTTAGTCTCTATGTGTCCACTCATTATTCTGGGAACCAATTTATTTGAATCCCTTAGTACTTTGCAACTTTGACACGCCATATGAATACAGAAATAACACTTTACATTTTTTAGATATAAGTGATCTGTTGAGAGGTGAAAACCATTTAGTATCGCACCGTTTAATAAAAGGTAATTGATAGACAAGTAAATTCAGCAATAACCTTGATAGTTATGCTTATATCACCATTAAATATCATCAGTGCCTAGAAACAAATTAATGTAACACAATTCAGGACATAGTGTAAATGTTCAATAGCTTGGGTACTGATTAGATGTCAAGTGTTAAAATAAGTCTGTGATGTTCCTTCCTAATTTACATATATATATATATATATATATATATATATATATATATATATATATATATATATATATATATATATATATATATATATATATATACATTCATTCATTCAACGAGGGAAAATGCATCTCTTTTTATTAAATTCCTCTCCTTGTCTCATTTTAAGGCTCATTATCAGTGTGTATGAGATATGCACAATTTTTAGGCAGAGACACTTTAGTTTTGACAGTTAAAAAAGAAATTGGCCTAGTAATTAAATAAATGTAGACGAGTAAAGTGCACAATTAGAATAAAGAATCCTGAGGCAAGAAGACGTCAGACTGCTGTGTGAAGCAGCAGGAACTCTGTCTTCTGTCCTTCTCTGGACAGGAACACCATACAATATGTATCCCATCACACTACCACACATTTCTGGCAGTCAACCCAATTAAACACTATCAGAATGATTTTTGAAGGAACTATGTGTTAGAGGGCCATTGCAGAGATTTATGTTACATTTAACAAACAAGAGGAAGATATTTCACTTTGTTTGCTGGACTTGGCTGAATAGTTGTTGCTGCATATTTCTTAAAATAGATAGAGTTAGTGTTTGTTTTTTTAATTGTCAGAAATATTTGTAATATTGGTAATATTAGATTGTATCTTGTTGTGCAGTAGCGGTCAAAACTTCCTGATATTTTCAATTCAAAATTACAATTACAAGGCATTGTATAAGGCCCATCATACAGCAGCACAGCTATTTCTGTCAGATTGTCATTGTTTGCCTCAACACCATTGCATTCCAACCTTTCATGTATGTTCTTGTTTCCTGTTGGTGCCTGCAGGGTTTCTGCTCCTGAACTGTTATCTGCCATACTAATGAGAACACATATGGATTGCAGGGGTGCATTGAGCGTGTAAATGACATAATCCAAGTCCCGGTGATGATTTTTTAGTACACGACAAGACAGGTAATTTCCAAAGCAATGCTTTTCATATTTAAATCCCATCAGTCATTAAACTAATGTAAAAAAAAAAAGAAAAAAAATATTCATGTGAATGACTTCAGGACACAACCGTCAGTCATAGGGGCCAATTATATACTGGGAATTGGGGATGTGACCATATGACCCGCTTGTCCTTAGAAAACAAAAATGTGTGACGATTGTCTCCATGTAGAAAGTTGAACGTTTCTTAATTCCCACAGGTGGCGCCACTGGGCAACTGTTGAGTCTTGAGTCGCAACAGGATCTAGTTTTGAGGTCCCAATCATAATGTGGCATCCTCTTGTTCCTCCAGTGAATGTTTGAGCGTGACTATCATTTTGAACTTTGTCTCATCAAAGTGTTTTTGAAGGAGTAACACAAATATGTATAAGTGAGTTGTGCCCCACATGGCATTTGTGAAGATGCTCTGTTTATTTAGGCTGGAAACACACTGAGAGCATCACGTGTGAGCACTTCAGAATTAAGAAATGATCAAAAACTCTGGCTTCTGCTTTGTTCAGTGTAGGAATGTAAACAAAAGAGAGGCAGCCAACCATCTTCGGTAAATAACTGTATTTGATTTTGCACTTTTTGAGGGTACTTATGGTGTGAATTATCTGAATTCAAACATTTATACAAACAATTTACAAGCTGTTTTTTTTTATGTCTGACAAAGTAGGCGTTAGCCTATCAAGATTGTAATGTGATTTCTCAACCTGATAAGCCATATGGCCTTGATATAAATATCAAACCCTATTGTCATCGATCTCTAACAAATCCGCAAGTTCTTGCCTTTCAAAAAATATGAATTGTTATGATTTAACTTGTGTTCTGCATTAATATGATCAAGAGTCAAGAGGCTGAGCAAAAAAATGACTCCTTGATTGCTCCCCGAGTTTGATGCCTTCTCATCATGCCGCAGAGTAATACTGCACATCTTTAGAAAGATTGAGACAAATGCATCTGGATCTTAACAATAATCACAATACACACAAGTATTTACATGTTATAAAACGTATTCAGTCGAGAGAAAAAAAAGAAATTCGGTTCAGAAATTGAAAAATGACATAGGCCTACTTTTGATTTTAATCTTGCTCGCACTTGTTCAAGTACACTTCGCCGAACTACGGTACTGAGCGACTGTAGAGGAACTATCTGGATTGAGGGAAGATTTTGTTATTTACCTGGTGCGTAACTGACCGTCTTCTTCCGCATGTGTCATCTGACACGCTTTCAGACTAGTCTGAGGACCAATGAGTTTGCAGAACCTCGAAACGCCCAAATAAAAAAGATAAAAACTCTGGGTGTGGAGATACCAATCCTGATCAGACAATGCTCTTGTGTTACTGCTAGACTCTCACAGTTGTGTATGTTACAGGGAAGTTACTTTGACTGAAATATGTTTGTTAGGGGTAGTTACGAGTGTTTCAGTGAAACGTTATTCACTTAGTCATATTGAAGAGTTTATGGAATTATTCAAATGTAACTATCTTCTTTTTTTTAATGTAAACCAATACATATCTTCTCACAAAGGTTACAGTAGTTTAGCACTTTAAATGAATTAGATCGGAACTGTGGATGAGGAGATAGCACCGTTTTAGTTTTGAAAAAAACACAATTCTTATTTTCAGTAGAAAAAGAGAGCGTCGGGCTTATACGAATCACTGGGAAAATAACACTGCATTAGAGGATAGGTCATCAATTTCACTCTAAACCTCAAACACAAGATCACAACAGATTACAGTCTGGAACTACCAGTATTTTTCTCCAATTCCATTTGCACTCCCATGAATTTCATTTCTGGCTCAGAGCAATGCAACAATCTCTGTAAATGTACTTGATAGAAAATCAATATGTGATGCAGAACACAAACGAGAACAATGTGGAGGGTTTTTATTTTACACTATGCCTTTGTAATCTGCTTCTGTTTTTTATAGTGAGAAGGTGCTACTGTGATGTTGCTGCCACAGCACTTCAAGAAAAAGACTCGAGGTATGAGATTGTGGGTGTGTGTTCCCCACTTTGAAATTTACCCGTGCATTTGAAGTCATGCACATAACAACAACGTGACCTACAATATAATTAAAAGGAAACTACAAAGATGGGCCTTTTTTTTTATACATTCTGTGTTTAACGTCAACCTGATATCATGGGAAGGACGTCATTCAAAGAATATTTATTGTCTCATAATAATGCATTTTAGGTTTTTCTATTGTCTTAACAAAAACACTTATTTAGGTTTAGGTAAAACATCATGGTGGGGTTAAAATATTGTAAACAAAATTAAATCTAAATAATCCAACATAAATACAGAACACACACTGTTGGATATGAACATCAGCGTACTGGCTGAAAGATCTGTCATTACTTTACCCGTCATGGGTCAAATTGGGACACACCCTCCCATATCAATCACCCGAAGAAGTCCTTCTCACTTTTTATACTACATCACTGACTCTAAGTGTAGCATATGCGTTCACATTACAGTCAGTACAGACTAAATAGCGTGAAATTACAAAGCAAGAGTGTTTTTTTTATTTGTTTTTATTCATACACCATTTGTTGAGACAGGGCTAAGGAGAAAATATTCACAACAGAGGAAACACAGACTCAATTAACACTTAAAGGAATAGTTCGACATTCTGGGAAACCTTGACTTTATTGCTCGGAGATTTTTGATACCACTCTAATGTCAACAGCTGGTGAACATAGGTGAGTATTTAGCAGCTAGAGACTAAGATATTTCCCTCTGGATGGATAATACTATAAATGTCTTTTTGGCCATATATGTACCAGATGGCAAGAAAACCCAACTCTAAATGAATATTTATGTTGCTCTTTAGCTGCTGGATGTTTAAATAAACTGTGTGCCATATCAACTTAAAAGGGGATGATATGCCAATGTAGTGCTCATACCTTGTTTCTGCTGCACCAAAGTGGCCAAAAGAAATGTTATTACAGGTGTAAGAATACATTAAGGTTACATGCAATATGCAGTGAAGACAGGGAAATAAAAAGAGACATTCATAATCATTATGGCCTTTAGAAAAATGATTGTTTTGGGGGAGGTGGGGTGGTGCACTATAGGCCCCTGATACGCGGCTTAAGAGTTTGTCCTGAGTGAAAAAAAAAATTCCCCTTACATTACTTTTACTTTTATACTTTTAAGTAGTTTTGAAACCAGTACTTTTATACTTTTTTATCAGTGTTGTCACCGGGAACTCATTGAAGGGACATTTTCATTTATAACATGCATTTTTCTTCTCCAATTTTCATGGCTCTGGCAGTACGAACATTGTTCCATTTTGTGGTTGTTTGTTGATTCTCATAATAATTTGATGCGATAGTTTGTCCTTCAGGCAGGAGAATGATCTTTCATGTATTTTCCACAAATGCTTGCCATGTGTTTGAGTGTACAACAAAGCACGTCACATTACCTGGGAATCCAATGCTATCACCAGCACTCAAAGGGTAGGTAAAAGGTTCTGCTGCATGCATCCAAAAAAAGTGGTGTGAATGATGTGAGCAAAGCACAAAACATCATGAAACACTTAATTTTGCAATGATATCTAAAATGGACTGTGGCTCAACGAAATCATACACCTGGATACACTTCTCCTACTTTAAATTCCATTTGCTCTGAAACCTTCTTACTGCCTTTGTATTTCATTCGTATCAAACCACATGGGACTGCAGAAGCCCAGCAGGAGGTGTTTTTCATTTAATCTAAAAGGGGATGCCAGTACAGTAGCATACTGTAGTACTTTTGCTATTTTATTTTGTATTTTATTTACTCTGTTTTTGCTATTTACCCGAGACAATACTGCCGTGACATTTTTCATTTAATCTCAAAGCAGACACTGCGCAACCCAAATGACCCACCCACTGTCCGTCCAGCCTTATTTCACGTTCCAGACCAGATTGTTCTCGAGTTTGATTAGCTCTTTATGCGCAATGGATGCAAATGGGTTATTATGCATCAGGCATTGTAGAAGCAACTCACTAAATACAGTGTATGTAACTGTAAATTATATGTAAATCTGCAATTTAATATAGGGTGCGTAGTCTTTTAATTTGCAAGCCTAAACTGCATTCACCAATGTTTTCCATAATGCAAAAATAGATTTAAAAAAAAAAATAGATAATTGGAGCATTTTCTGACTAGTTCTGGTGACCAGTGTTTCTCTCTCTGATCCTACGGGTGTTTTATTTGAGATGAGTATCTCTGTGCAAACACATGGTCAATCAGAGTTTATCAGAAAGCAATATATATGAGAGAAAACACCAAACTCATTAAGCCTTTCTCTTCCACACCGTCCTATATGGGTCTCAGTCTATGATCCTCGAGACAATTTCAGCTCTAAAATTCTATTGATGTCATAGCCAACATTGAAGAAAAGTGGGTGTCTGGTTTTTAAAAAAAGCACCATGGAGAAATGTAATGCTAGTAAAAATAAATAAAAAGAAAAAATTGAATTTGGATGGCAAAAAAAAAAAAAATCTTCCAATTCCTTAAGAACTCTATTAAAGGGAGACTTTGCATTTTAATTCTAAACTAATGAATATAACGTATTCCTTTTTCATTGATAATATTGCCAAACAAATAATGATAAATATGCATTTATTGCACTTTTGGAAAAACTCTCATGTGTCAGTAACTTGTAAGTAATGCTAATTGTGAAATTTTCTGATGACATTCAAAACTAGACAAACTATCTGCCTGGATGAATTGGTATTGTCCGATTGTTACAGTCAGGCTGTTTTATTATTGTATCACCCTTTTCTGTGTTTTCGCATCATTCTGCTTTATCCCTTTATAATTGCCTTTTAAAGTGAAAAGAATAAACTCAATGTTTTATTAGACACATTGATGAGTCTTTCCATCAAAGCACAGCATTTTTATAACTCGTTTAAAGAGGAATTACGTAGGAGTTTGTTCTTCTTAATATAACTGTTGGCTTACAGCAACCTCTTGTGGAGAAAACCTAAATACATTTGTGATGTGCAGTTGTGGGTAAACATGACATTTGTTTCAGGAAGAAACACAAAAACAAAACGTCTAGGACAAATTATGATGACTGACATCTCTGACTGGTGGAGAGCATTTCTACTATAGGTTAAATTGCATGTACAACTATCAATCACCATCATGTGTAGAAGCTTCGCTTCACCTAAATAAATAAAGGTGTTACAAAAACACAGAGCAGACCCAGTCCCTCTGACTGCTTCATTTTCCTTTGTTTAAATGTTTTTCTTTGGCTTCGGTCTTTAGAGGTTGACATATTTTTACCACTCAAATTGATTTACAGTCAGTGTCAGTGTTTATCCTCCATGACTCACACTGTTCAGCACACGAAACCAAACTTGCATAACTTTGTTTTATATTAAAGTAGATAACCAAACATACCAACTATGCCAAACTGAATTTTGGGTAAGTGTGTATACACTTTTCAACAAGACATCAAGAATATTTATATTTGATGCAGTGGGGCCGTCATTTAAAAAGTTAAATTATAAAGTGTGTAAAGATGTCGTGAGATCAGATGCTTGTTCTTCATTTAAAGCTTATTCATATTCCACCGATTAAGCATCACACTCCCTCACCGATGCAGCAGAACCCGAGAAATGGTCGTTTGTATTCCACGTCACATGACGTCACAGATTTCTGACAGCTTACTCTGGAGCCACAAAAGGCTGTACACAACTTTATTCACATAGGCGGTAGTGCTCCGAGACTTGTAAACAGACATTGATGTGTAAAATATGTGCAGTTCCCCTTTAAAAAAAATAGTTAATTGTCATTATATGGGTTTAATTTGAGATTATTATTTTGATAGTTGCCATGTTGTCTATGTGCATAATAATAGTGATGATAGAGAAAGATCAGTTCACTGCTGGTTTTTTCCTGTTGGGCTCCTCCTTTGATGTCTGTGGACTCAATGCTGCATGTGCACAGCAGTGCAGAGATACTATCTACTAACTTGACACCACCACCACCTGTGCCGGGTAGTCAGATGGACATTGTGAAAGTATGTGATAGATTGATGTGAGTGTGGGTATCCACATAAAATGACGCTGACAAGACTGGCATGTCCCTGCAAACCTGTTTTAAAGAAGGAGAAAAACATTTGGTTTATCAAAGAAACTGTTGGAGAGCTCCAAGAAGACTTGGGTGCACACTCAGTGATTTATTGCTGCACTGGACTCTAAACCCCTCATGAGCTTCATAATTGCTATCCAAGCAGTACGATTACGTTATGTGTCCCATGTGTTTGTTTGGTTCACAAGCAAAGGTGGGATGATGTCGACAATCTAAATATATCCTGTTTCGTTACATGATATCTTGAAGTGAGGTGACCTCACTACGTGAAAAAAGTAACTCCATTTATAGATTTCTGGGAAAGCATTATATGCTCCTGCTGTCCGTCCATATAAGACCTGGATAAAATACAGAATCCAGAGAAATGTATCTGTCGCTCCATATATATATCTTAAAAAAACATGCATACATTCAGATGTAAACCCAAATATGTAAAGAGGCAGCCTATTTACAGCCAATACACTTATATATAGATCAAAGCGATGAATCATTTTTATGTGCATTACTTTCTTTGTGACTTGGGGGTGACCCAAGTTAGTGATTTGCGTGCAATTCTTCCCATCAATCCCTGTCAAGTGCTCTTGCACACCAGCTGCATACCATTACTGAGATGGCTCACATTGTGACCGCATGAGGTAATGAGAGCAGCTTGTTTAAGTGTACTACACATGTACAAAATATCTAGCCTAGTTGAAGCCACAGGTGGTGCTGAGTGTCGTCTATGTGCACGATGGTGAGGGATGATAAAGACTCAGGTCAGCATCTACTGCGTAACCCACCATGTACCCTCTACCCTTTTGTCTCTCCCAGAAGGACCAACTTGAACCAGGTGTACTAGCCTGTCACAACAACACCTAGATCAAGGATGTTACACAGGGGCAAATGTGACTGTTATTATTTACTGAGATGATAAATTGCATGTTGAATTAGGATTTTGGGATAATTACATATTCTAATGATCAGTTGAATCATCAATTGAAATGTAAAAATGATATTAATGCCAAATAATGTAACTTGAAAATGTGCAGAATTGCTAAACACTGCTGCATATTGTGCAGGAGAGCCTAATGACAGAAAGATATAGGTCCTTCTGTGGCACCTATTCAGTCATGGCATAGCCATTCCTTTGCCAGATTTAGAAAATGTCTTACATGTTACCTAATGCACCTTGTGACACAGTAACAAGGTTATTCACAACCCATACATCGTAGAACTGCAATGCTACTTTACACATTTAAAAAGAACAAGTTAACTGTATGTTTGTCAAAGCACATTTTTCCATATTTATGTTCAGTCAACTCATTCTTACAGACATTTCGGTGTAAAATGTGGGAGGCCGTGGAAATTGTTCAAACAAGTGTGCATCACACAGCTGATAAGAAAATATGTCAAATTTCAAAATGTGGCTCTAGAAATGACTGAATGGACCTTTATTTCAATTATGTGTTGTTTGTAATCAAAATGTTAACAATCAGTTAAAAAGAGTAGGTGCCTGTGTTCGCTCCACAGCTGATGCAAGATGTAATACTCTTCAAGTGTTACAGTGGGACAGAACATTTGAAATGTGTAGGAGAACTCTACAGAAATTCAATCAAAGAGCAGGTGCATTTTCCTAAACATCCTGCACTAGATAGTTGTGGCTATCTCTTTTGAGATCTTCTGCAACTAAAAAATCAACTCTGGATTTCTCTCTTTGCTTCATTCCCCTCACGCTGCATGACCCAGTTGCACCTCCTCACGACCTTTAGATGCTTGCTTGAGGTGAACCATAAAATGAATTGCATTGCTAATAAATTAAGCTTGACAGTCATTGCCATTTCAAAGAGTATATGCCTTCACTGCAGTCCCACTGCATGAAACATATCTAATTAGAGATCAATAAAGAAATGTATTTTACAGTGTTTTGTGTGATACACCAAAGTCCCAATATTCAGCATGAGTAGTGAAAATGGAACAAGTTAAATCACAGTGTGACGAACTGGGCACTTTGCAGAGGTGTTGAAAGATGAGTTAGTAGTGAGTGGTGGTGGAGGTGGTGTCATGCAGATGCCTGTCCCCATCGATGCATTGTAAAAGTGACATCAACATTAATAGTGAAAATGGCTCATTGATGACCAGGGGAGGGCTACGCTGTATATAAAGGAGAGAACCTTTCCTCGCACGAAAGACTGATCAACAAGTGTGACTCTTTGCCGCACTGATACGGAACAATCTCCACAGAACCTGCTGGACTTTTTCTTCAATAAAGGACAGAAATACTGGTAATAGCAGTGGATCAGTAGCTGACTACGTATATATATATATATATATATATATATATATATATATATATATATATATATATATATATATATATATAGTCAAATTGGATCTGATACA